>NC_053159.1:57546273-58146273 GCF_016835505.1 Polypterus senegalus
ATGTCACCTCTACTATGTTCAGTCCATGGAAGTCGGATTTGCTGAGGTGTTTTGCTCCCAGGTCTCCTATAAGTCTCTGAAGAAAGACAATTTCAGGGTGTCTGTTGTGTTGGCTGGCCGGTAGATCCCCGCCTTGTTGGACTTGGATAGTGACCTCTGTGTGAGCCACTGGCTGAGGGAGACTCCCTTCTCTGGTACAGAGCGAGTGAGCATATGCTGTATTCATGATGATGCTAAGGACTACAAGTCTGTGTTGCTTCCTTTGAAATATAAGGGACAAAACTTTAATGTCCGGACTGCCAAATGTGATTTCTGCCCTTGGCCCTTGCTGCTAGGGAAGAGCAATACCCTATTTCCTAAGGTCTTGGCCAATTTCAAAGCGCTGGCGCCGACTGTCCCAGGAGCTGTTGGGGGTCTTAACTGGGGGGCTGGTGGCTAGAAGAGTTGACCTGGAAATTGAGCCTGATCTCTCCAGTGAGGGAGACTCCTTGGATTTTCTCAATTGACTGCCCGGTACTTCTTCCTCTGTGGAGGCAGCTGCTGCCTCGGCCCTCCCAGAGGCATTGGGTAGTGAGCAGGCATATTTAGTGCACTTGCAGCAAGTCAACAGCTCATTAGAGTTTGCATTTAACCAGGCTTATGCTTCCAATGACTCTTTATGTGGACGCGGCTTCCTTTATCGGGTGATCGCCGATCACGTTGGGGGCGGTCTGATTGAACCGTTGGTTGTCCCGGATGAATGTAGGGAAATAGTATTGTCAAAGGCTCACACGCACGTCTTGGGCATCTGGGCGTTGAAAAGACTAGGGAGCACATCTTAAAGTGGTTCAATTGCCTGAATAGTGGCAGGGATATCGAATAGTTCTTGCCCTGACTGTCGGGTAGTCTCTGCTCACAGACCTCCTAGGGCTCCTCTTTCCCCAATGCCTATTTTAGATGTTCCCTTTTTATTCTAAAATAGTAAGACTAAGAGCAGTTTACTTCCCAAAACGGAGTGGTGCAGGATCAAACTCACAACCATTTGATTCCCAGGGGGCAGCTGATTCCATTGAGCCACGGAGGCAGTCATAATCAACAGGTGTCAATGTCGCATGTTAAGGCGGCTTTTTGTTTCTGCAGTTATATTTTTGAATAAAAGCGCAATTGCTGTGTTAGATTTGTACCTTTTGTGAAAGTGTGTGATACTTCAGGCTTCATACATTATATAGTTTATAACTACATTTTGTCATCTACTAGTAGAATATAAAAAACGTTTCTGTTTTAACAATGTGTTTACACAGATTACTGTAGAAACGGAACAGACATGAAATGCATGTGTTCCAAACAACGATCTATTATTTCCACTCTAAAACTCCACTTCACTCCCAGAAAATCAATCAAGGCATGAGCTGGGAGAAGTTTGTGCACGTTCTAAGTCGGTGGGGGGATGGAATAGCCAGCTGCTTGCAGCCTGATTTTTATCAGCACATTTAGATGACAAAAGACGCTGGTGGAGAGCTGTGAACGATTTTAAGAAGCGATTTAAGGTGGGACGGATTTACGAGTTTTTTTGTAGGCTCTGTTAATTCTAGTGTTAAATGACACTAAAAGTTGCTTATTTTATTGCCAGGATCTCAATGGAGCTCCATTCCAAGTGTTTTTTTTTTTTTTTGTTTTTTTTGTTATATGGAATGATCCTCATCCGTTTTGTTTTTGTTTGTAGTACTAGGGTGTTGTGCCATGTTAGCCATTCTGGATATAGTGAGAAGTCAAGCAAAATGACACCTTTTATTGGCTAACTAAAAAGATTACAATATGGAAACTTTCGAGGCAACTCAGGCCCCTTCTTCTATCAGTTTGTTAGTTTATGAACTGCTTTAGGCTACTTGTGGATTGTAGCACTTTGGCTGCTTTATTAAAATGACGCTGGGGTGCATGTCCTATTCAGGTGTGCAGTTTTACCTGTTTATAGGAGTAATATTTTAGAATCATTTCTGTCATCTTTGCTGAGGCACTCTCTTGCTTTTAGTTGTCATGCTTTGAGACTGAGTTTTGTTTAAGGTCATAGTTAGATAGATAGATTGAGAGTTAGATTGTCTCATCCATTGTGTGAGATAGATGCTTAAAGTAATGTTCCTCTGGCAGTGGTGTTTTTTTTTTTAACGAGAGATCCATAATTTAAGTGTAACTGCCCAAAAGAACAATAAAGTGAAAGTGAAAAAATACTTAAAGATCTACCAGAGTTTAAGCACGTTCTCACGTTCATGTTTACGCTACAGATTGAGGGTGAGTACACAGATTAAGGCCCCGATAAGCCAGGATCTTCTGATGAAACATCCAGTCCAGCCCGAAGTGATGGTGGAAATGAGGCTAGCAGTAAAAACGTGACATTTTCAAGAGGTAAACCAAAATTAGATGAGGTCTTGTTCCCAACAGCAACCATTATAAACGCCTCCAAAACTACAGCAGCCTCAACAACACCTAGTCCTGTAACACTGTCGGTGCACGGCGGAGAATAAGCGCTATGGATTATGAAACTCTTGGTGGGTATAAATGGAATACACATAGAACAGACAGTGAAATAGACAATCAAAACCAGGATATAAAGGATGTGGAGGTACGTTCAAGCAAATGTTTGACATGATCTTAAAAGAAAATTTAACAAAAATGGATGAAAGTGCAAAGAGACACAAATGAGCAAATTGGAGAATAAAATCAAATTATATGAGGTTCAACTGAAAGAAGTAAAGCACATGTTCTCAAACTGCTTTGAGTAAATAGAACAAATGATGTCTACTGCTGATGAAAGAATAACTGCCCTAGAATCTGAATGCAGTATTATTCTTAATAAGATTGTGGGGTCTGCAAATAGATACAGAAGGAAAAACATCAGGATTGGAGGACTACCCAAAAAAACTTGTAAGTCCCAACCCAGTGAAATCTGTAACAGTATTTTTCTTCTAAAGTATTGGGAAAGGTTTAATAGTTAGAGTCAATAAACTGCAGGATAAGGAAAAACTCCAAATCAGACAGGTGTATGCTTATTTATACATCTGCATTACATTACTTTTATTTAAGCTTTTTTTAAATAATGTTATAAAAATAGTATAATCAGAACATAAAACATAAACACACTATGTAAGGTACTGTCTTCTGAAATGTCATTCTCAAATATGTAAATACAACCCTTAAACCCCCTTTTACAGCTGACGGTCCTAAATCATACCCAAGGTTTTCTCCACATGGATTGTATAATTACTAAGATCTGTTGGCTTTTAACTGCTGATATCTCAGTTGTCTCTTTACTTCAGCTATCCCCAGCTGGATTTTTTCTGTTTGAGTGTGCTCTATCTTTTGGCATGTCAGAATTCTTAATCATAACCTAAAGCAAAGAAAAGTATTCTCCCACCTCACAGGCTTAAAAGTCAAGACATTGTTTTTACGGGATATCTTACTAACAACTAATGACCAGTTTCAACTGAAAAGAGACTTGATCAGCCAAGTCCTTAATTTCAGTTATAAGACAACCAGAGGTGTAGGAATTTAAATCTGTAAAACAGTCCCACCTGCAGCAAGTAGTATTTGATTCTGAAGATTTTTGCATTGTGGTGGTGGTGAATTTATTATTCTCTAAGGTAATTCTGTCAAATATATAGGAAACTAATATGGATGAAAGAGAATCTATGCCAAATGTACTTGCACTGGTTCTTGCTATGTGCATTCATAAAATTATAATGGCTAGAAGTTTTTATTGCATTTTAAATCCAGACTTGGATAGGTTCTCAACAACAGCATCTATAACATCTAAAATTGTAAAGATAATTACAAAATTTGTTGTAGAGATTTTTCCTCTCACCAGTATATCATAGTAATTCCAGAACTGATTATTTCTTCATTGATAATTATTTCCTATCAAACCTTTTAAGTATGACAATATTTTCAAATCTAACTATGCTCTCATTATTTTGGAGTTTGCATCAGAATGCTCAACACACTTAACCCACAGCTGATATCTTAACTCCCAAAGATGAAAACTTTATAGCATTCTTTTCCAATCATAATAATTATTTTTTAGGCCAATGTATCCTCAGAGGTTTCTATAGGAACACCCTGGAAAACAATGAAGACTTTGTAAGTGGACAAATTATTTCATATGTCTCTCATAAAAACAAACTTGAGATTATGAAGACATCAGAACTAATTACAGAGATTTCCAGAATAGATCATGAGTATGCCAGATCTCCTTAAAAGGTTCTTTATAGGCTAAGAATGGCTAAACAACTTATTTTTAAATTGCAACATTATTATTAATAAAACACAGAGGGAATGCTTATAAGATTGTAGTTCAACAATCCACAACCAGAAAGTTTGCAATACAATAACAGAAATTACTAATACAACTGTAATAAAATCAGGCATCTTGCAGAGATAACTGACACATTTAAGGAGTATAATAAGTCCATATGTTCATCTCAGTGTAACAAAGAGACCCAAACTAAGCACTTTTAGTACCACAGTTTAATATTCTGAGTGAAGAAGAATTTGCTATAAATACAGAATGCCATAAACTCACTTCATAGTGGGATAGCTACGATCACAAATGGCTAACTATTTGAAATTTAGCAAAAATGTTAATCTAAATTTGCTTCATTATTATTAATGTTTTTAGAAGCTAAACATAGTAAAGTCTACATTAAACATTCTGCCAAGGATTAATAGTTTCTTTAAGGAAAATAAAGACCTATTACAATGTGGATTATATAAACTGGTTTGACTCCTGAATAATGTTAAGATATTAGTGAAAGTCTTAGCTAGGACTGAGAAAGTCCTTCCTTCTGCCATATCGTAAGTCCAAACTAGATTTTATGAAGGCAGGCACTCAGTCTCAGACCTTCAGCTCCTGTTTAATGTAATATACTTCCCAACAAAATGAAGTCAAAAATCTTATTATTGAATACAGAAAAGGCCTTTGATGAATGAAATTATCTATTTTACTACAGATTTAGGTTTGGCCGTAGTATATCTGCATGGATAAAACTGCCTAATACTGAACCAGAAGCCTCAGTCCTCATTAATAATACAAACTCTGATCATTTTCCTTGACTCTTTATCTCCAGAAGAAACCATAGCTAAAGGGGATTATAAGAGAATAACTTGAACAGCAAATATCACTATATTCAGATGATATAGTGCTTTATATCAGACCCCTAATTATCTCTGTATACATAAGCACATAATTCTTTAAGAAATTAAACTAAGTTATGGCATAATTTTTCTGAGATTTGAAACAGACATTTGATCAAAAAGCAAATCTACAAAGATTTAAAGCAAAAGGTGATATACAGTAGCTTTACCTATCTTTTAGTTTTATTAGTGGGCAGCAAATATACCAACAATAAAATCTTGGAAATCGTTGGAATTCATGAATTCATATCAGTCAGGCTTGAAATGGAAAACAAATCCTATTGTAAATCTTTGTTGTATGACCTGCTCTGTGCTCTAACCAATGCTAATTATCATCAATTTACCAGAACTTCAGTCATCCACCAACTACTTAAAATAATAAAACCAAAGTAGGGCACATTTCAAAGTAAAGAAGTTGTTACTTGTTTCATTTATACACAATAATCACCTTTTCCACCTTTGCACACCTATTCAGTCTTTAACCTATGGACAAATAGTAGGGATTAAAACACATTTAGAGATCTTTACAGAGATAACGTATTTGCATCTTATAATCAATTACACAACAGATTTAACTCCCTGGCATCACACTTTTTTCCCTAAATGCATATTAGGTTTCTTTTTACATTTCTACCCAACCGTTCACATCTCATGTCTATAATAATCCCAAGAGGTCATACAGGTTATTCTTGATAAACACTCAGACGGCATTTTAACAGTATAAAAATGATTTCAAAGATCTTGCTGACTGATGGGAACTAGACCTTTCAGTCTCAGAAAAGGAGTGGAACCCATACATAGAATATGCCCTTGCTCTATGTGTGCCCAGCATTTTATACTTTTAAATAAAGGTCTTTCATTAATCATGGTTGTGATGGTTGATGTCATCTTGCCTGAAGAAGGGGCCTGAGTTGCCTCGAAAGCTTGCATATTGTAATCTTTTTAGTTAGCCAATAAAAGGTGTCATTTTGCTTGACTTTTCACTACATTCATAATGGCTAACACAATACAATGCTCTAGTACTATTAATCATGGTTAAAATTGTCTAAAATGCACATAGGGTAAGACCCAACCTGAAAGTATTTTTGGAATAGATTAAACTAACATCATTTTGGACAAAAATTCTTATATACCTCTCAGACGGCCTTAGTGTTAACAGTCATTCCAAATCCAATAATGGTGGTTTTTGGTGTACCCCTGAATAGGGTTAAACTGAATAGAGATAAATCGATTATAATAGCATATGCCACACTACTTTCATGCAGAGTAACTATAAGAATTCCATCCCCTCACTCAGTGGATAAGCAATGCTCAGTATTATCTCAAATCAGACAAAAATAAAATTCTCTCAGATGATAGACCCAAAAAATTTTTAAAACATGACAAATACTCATTAATTTTAAATTAAATATGCTGGGTGTGTGACTCATTTATGGTAATTTTTTTTCTCATGTTTTTCTGTTGTATTTCTGTTCTTCCATTGTTTTCTTTATACTCATTTTGAAGTAAATGGTTGTATCTCTTGTATTATTACTGTATATGTTTGATTGAGTAGCATGTTCTGGTTTTCGTAAATAAAATCAAATATATAAAAAAAATGTTTAGTTAAAGCCTTTAGTTTAATTTAGCCTTAATTTTCTTTGGATTAGAGTTTAATGGTTGAGGATATTGTTAGTAGGTTTGGTTTTTGTATCTAAAAACATTATTCCTATGTTTTGTTTTGCTTATTATTGAGACTTTCCTTTCAACATTTAACCCTAATTTACATTGTTTTTGCTGGGCAGCAAATGTCCAAAATTTGGACTGAAAGTCCATACGGCTTTGAAGCTATACTGTAATAGTTTTCTATTGAAAGAAGGTTGTATGTCTTTTCTTTCTTATGCACTGTAATCTACATGTCATTGTTTACTACTTCACATGAAAAAATCACAAATCATATGGTTCAAAAGTCACTGAGAATCTTGAATAAATTTAAGCATTGCTTGAAGTGCTATTGTTGATGCTCCTCCACAGGACAAAAACAAATTTCTCCCTCTCTAAAATACATATTATTCAGTAAATGGGACATGCTTGATATTAGGACCTTGAAGTATTTGCATTTTGATGATGTTTTTCCCTTTTTTCACAATATGTACGCATTAAATATAACCGGTGGCAAAAATGTTTCTTCTGCATTAAGGTTGGAGTTATTAAAGGCAGTACAGTTGTCTTTCTCAAACTCCCTCCTTTATGTGTTACAGACACTTAATTAGAAACATGTCATTACTATGATAAAGAAAATTTGTCAAGACCACTGACTCCTAAAAGTTATATCATATTACATCATTATATCATTACAGCAGGACCTTTACAGTCATAATAATACACTATACTGTATATTCTCGCTTCATTCATGAAAGATATGGTCTCATTCAGTTAAAATCATTACATCGTATGTACAGAAGTTAAAAAATATCTTAGACCTAGTCTACACTAACTTAAACTTGAAAATGCACCTTTTTCCTATTCATTTTGACAATTCATCCGCATTGAAAGTAGTTTTGACCAATAATAATAAAATTAATAATAAAACATTTTATTTATATAGCACCTGACCAATGAAGATGAGTGGTTTTGATAGCTGTATACATTTGAAAGTGCTGGGTCTTTCATAGCAGTGTGCATTGGAAAAAGAGAGCTTTTCAAAATTGCCGATGTTTGGTTGTTGTGTGATTGGGAACTGACTTATGTTTTGTCCCTTGTTATCTCATCTTTACTCTCAGGATGACCTCTTATTAACTTCTCAGCATCAGCTGACAGTTACTGCTTCTTGAAACACAGAGATATTTTTCTGTATTTATTTTTGTAGGACTCCCCTAAGGCTTTGGTAACTTTATACCTATTTGTAACCTTTGAAAGTAATTGTACTTCATCTTCTGCTTCCATAAAATGAACTGTTTTTTTTTTCTTTGTTCAGTTTACTTTGAGTTGTATCTGTAAGCAAACAGCACTCTTGACCCATGCCCAAATAGAAAGATATAAGTGTTCTTGGTGTTTGATTGACAGATAACCTTTCAGAAAACAGTCTGAACAGTCTAGTGTGGAAGGCAAATATTTAAATCATTTGTCAAATGTATCCATGTTAGCACAGACTAAGCCGTGGCAGTAAGAAATGTACTCTGGATTAGATCACACTCAGTGTTTTGTTTATATGCATTGTTTTGTTTTTACTCCTTACACTTATTTTGTTTTCTGCTTTCTCATGCTGCATGTTTCCTCCAAGCAACCCAAAAATATATATTTTTTTCTTATATATATAGGTACTGTAATGTGAATTCCAGTTTTCATGCAAAAATGTCCAAATCTCTTGTGTTTTACTGATTCCCGTTTCCTGTTAATTTTTGGTCAAAATCAGCAGATGTGAATTTTATCTCTTTCAGTGTCATTGAGTTATTCATTTTCAATGGTTTATTATTCAAGTAAATTATACTTTATTAATGTTATAATATTTTCTCTTTCAATAGTTATTCTCGAGAAACCTATTCGGATTCCAAGGTCCCTCTCTGTCAAGGCTGCCAGTGTCCTGAAAGGCTTTTTAAATAAGGTAATCACTAATTTTTGGCAAGGTTAATTTATTTAAGGAATGTAATGGCCTTGCACAAGGCTTCAGCCAAACTAATTAATAATGTATGTACTTTAGAGTGAAGTGATTAATCTCTGCTGGTTTGGTGCACTCAAATAATAGGCATATTCCCAATGGCCTAATGGCCTTAAAGGGTCATGTTGTATGATGGTTTAAACCAGAATGCATAAGAATTTTATTCCTCTTGACTGTGTGCTGTTAATTGAGTAGTAGAGAACTGATAGAATGGACCACAAACATTTTCTTTCTTACATCATTAGATTAACCTTTTTCATAGTAAAAGTATTTATTCTTTGCTTCTGAAAAAAAATGTGTCAGATCATAGTAAAAAATGCTAGAGAAAAATAGAACAATGATTTTAACAAAGATAAAATGTAAAGATAAGAGAATAATAAATGAGAAGTCATATTGTTATTACCCTCAGAATTTATACCATTTCCCAACTTTAGCATCAGAGATTCTGTTGACAGATTTGTTAAATGATGGCGTAATAGTAATACTGGATGTTTTTCAACAAGTAACCAAATTTCACATTTCACTGTTCTGACTATTTGCTACAGTACTAGCCTTTATTTTTTTTTTCTATAGCAACAGCATATTATGAAAAATTATCTGTATTGACAGGGAATATATTTTGCCATTCTGCTTCCAAGTATAAGATATCCAAGGCAATTGTAGAGGTCTGGTGGTTTGAATAGTCACTAAAAGTGCCACCTCTTCTGAGAGAGTCTACATTTGGTAGAGTGTCCATAGTTTTTTTTCCACATAAGCTACCATTTTTGGACAATAGTCTCTGAATCACACCAAGTCAAGGATGCACTTAGATCCCAGTTGTTCTGTATGATCATGGAGACAGTTAAGTAGTTTTCAGATTCTCTGGTGACAAAAGCTAATAAACTGATCTCTGTTTTGATGTTTGCTAAAAAGTAGTAATTTTTTTTTATTCTAGCTGCTTTCTCTGTTCATACGTTAAATGCAGTGTCAGACAACTGACCTTCAAATTGCAATTCAATTATTTCCCAGCTTTTTTGTGTGTAGCAAATTTACAGATAATTATGTCCGCTCTCTGTTGCTGCATTCAGAACTACTGTGTCTATCATACAGTTCCTTCCCTTTAAAAATGTTAGGGGTACCTATGGTTACAGCATCAAAGACTCAACTAGGTTTAGAGAAGGAAAATCTATGGGTGTATGAAATAGGTGGTGTCACTGACATAAAACCATAATGGTTATCAGCTGATAGATTTCTGTAAGGCATCATCTGAATTTTGAAGATTGTGTAATGTAAACTGCTTAACTGAATCACTTTGTTTCCAAAATCTGCCACTACTGGACTACATCTAGATTTTCTTTTCCATCATAATACTTGATGCAAAATGAAAAGGTTAACAAAACAGCTAACAGAGTATCCTGTTGTGTCTGACTTGGCAGATTTTAATTTTCAGGTAAGCAGGTATAGTCTGTTGCCACCAAAAATGTGTTGCCATATGGATAATCATGGAACTTTTAAACAACTGTCCACTTTGAAGCAAGCAATTCCAATGTATGTACTGGATATGTAGACTTGCTGCATAACAGACTTATAATAACTTAAATAGCTTGCAAAGTCATTTATATCAGTTTTCCCATCTTGCACCCAGTAATAACACAACTCCAACGCTGACATCATTATGGTATACATAAGGTAGCTTGGGAAAAGCAAAGCCTTAGGCTGGAACAGTTATCAACTTCTCTATAATGCTGTTAAAGGACCTTTCACAAACATTTGTTCTATTTTCATTATTGGCACACGAGTGACTGTATACCTTTGCAGACTTTTATTATCTAACCCCTTTAGCAGGCCATTGATAATCCAACAGTAGGTTATTAATCCTTGCCATATCATTAACGGCCATGACTCACTATTATGTATCAGAATAGTCCCGGGATCAGCTTTCTTAATTCCTTTTCTGCTTCTTCCTTGCTAGCGAAGGCATAGAATTGACCCTGCAATTCCCCTTTCAGTTTGGCAGGATACAAGAGGCTGTATTTGATATTGGCTTGCCGTAACCGCTATTTAATGTTGTAGAAGGCTGCGCGTTTAGTAGCTGTTGCTGGAGAGAAATCAGGGAAGATACGAATGTGGTTATTTTCATATATAATCTCTTGCTTGTGTTTGAGGAGTGCCATCACCTCTAGCTTAAATGATAATCTTTCAAAGTGAATAATTAAAGATCTAGGTCTAACTGTGTTTGATCTGCGTACGCAATAAGCTGCTGCTATCTCAGATTCTGCTTTAAAGTCCTCTCCAATTATTTTAGAAAATAGTTCAGCTGCGAATTTCACAGGGTTTGGACTTTCTCGATTCTCAGGCAGACCTTCAATTCTGACATTATTCCTTCTGCTTCCATCTTCCAAAGCAGCCAGTCTGTCTCCAAGTTTTTTGCATTCGGAGCTGACAGTTGCTGCTTTTCCTTCAGCACTGGGAGCTAGATTTTCGGCTGTTTCAATCCGAGTCGTGAATGTCTCCTTGACATCCTCCAGTTGATCAGCAAGCATGTTCAGTTTAACTGAGGTTTTCTGAATGTGCTCTTCAATTTTACCCAGCATATCTTTAAAGACTGCCTCAAAGCGAACCCATATGCATTTCTCCAAGTTTTTATTATCCTGTTGCCGCTCCTGTCGCAGCTCCTGTCACAGCTTCTCATTTGCCTTTGCCCTTGCCATCTCATTTGCCTTCTCGCTTTTCTTTATCTCTTGCATAAGCTCAGCAAACATCACCTTCAGTTCAGACAGATCAATTCTGCTTTCTTGCACTGTAGGCGAGGCATCAGGCTCTATTGTAGCCAGTGTCCCCAATGTTCTCGGCTCGCGTGGAGTAATTGAAACCATGGACTGCAAGGCCTTTTCCAGTACTTCACTCATGCTTGTATATTCCCTCCCCATTTCGCTCTCAGCCTGAGATGATGTGGTGGACCATGGTCCCGAAGAGTCTGGGCTTTTGCCCATCTGATCCAGGTCAGTCTCTGAAAAGCCATATCTTGAACTAGGGCTTACCAACCTCAGCTTGGATGTAGCTTTAGTTTTTGGTTCTTTCGGACCCCCTTTCTTGTTGGCCATGTTTATATATGCTTGCATATACTGTAGCAGTGCCCCTCAGGTTGGATAAATACAGGATATCTCAGGATAATAAGCAAAAAATATGAAAAATAACACCGCTGCTAGCAGAGCTCCGCTTCAGACGTCCAATCAAAGACCAATCAAAACATTTAGATTTCAAGAAGTTAATCCCTCTTTCATTTGATAGTTTCTTGATCCGCTTCAAAATAGACATGGTTTCCTAAATGCCTATGACAGTGGTGTATTGAGTCCCCTTTTCAGCAGCAATTGTAATTTTTGTAACAAAACTACTTCTTCTCTGGACACTTTTCAGGGGAGACTTCCCTTTGTGGGTTTTTTCATTTTTCCTTCCTAGATTTATGGCTTTGATAGGTCCTTCCATGGACAGGATGCAAAGATTTTCTAGCCTGTTGATGCAGACAGTGAACTAGTTCGGCAAGTCATCCCTTTCTGTCCTTGTTTTCCCCAATATCGTAAGTTATAGTTCTATGATGTTCTGTATTTTGGCCACTAGGTGGAGATAGTGAAGAAGGATAGAGGAGACTGTTAAGAAAAACAAAAAAGTATCGGAGGACTTATTGTTTCATGTTCTCAGTTCTTGGATTAAGTCTTTAACTTTTGGGCACTGAGTCTTTTCATTTTATCATCTGACAACTTGACAAATTGGCAATGAAATACACAATGGCTGTTGCTGCTACTCCTTTTCCTCCACTATTTCTGCCTTGTCCGGGTAAACCTGCTATACCATTTGAAATGTGGCTGAAAATGTTCAGTAACTACATGCTGGTTCTTAGTGCATCAGGAGATGAATGGCCGGAAGCATGCAAAAAGGCACTTCTCCTTCATTGTCTGGGAACAGAAGGTCAGAGATTGTTTTACACGCTTCCGAATCAAGGTATGTCAATGGGGGACACCATTACGGATTTAGGAGCTCACTGCTCCACGGAGAAATGTTGCTGAGTGGCATGCTTTTAAAAAACGTGCTCAGGCTGCTAATTAAACTATTTCACAGTAAGTAGCCGCACTATGTGACTTGGCAGTTAATTGTGAGTTTGACACTAAACTGGATGAAATGTTAACGAGATCAATTGGTGGAATACATGGTTAGTCATCGCATACACGAAGATTACTTTTAGAAGCTGACTTGACTTTGGATAAGGCTATTACGATTGCTACGCAAATTGAAGCTGCTGGTAAGCAGGCAAAGTTTATTTCAGGAGATAGACCAGTGCTGATGCAAAGTTTACACACTAAACCTGCGTCTGCTGCTGGCCGCCGCCGCAACAGACCTTTCAAGCCTCCGCAAGTTTCACAACCTAAAACTACTGCGCCTCCTGCTGCCTCTGTTCGTGCTTACTATAGCTGCGGATCTGATAAGCATCTTGCAAATGATAAAAACTGTCCTGCTGATTCTGCTACATGTAAAAACTATCAAAAGACTGGTCATTTTGCACAGGTTTGCCATTCTCCGTAAACATGCTCTGTGCAATAAGTTGACTTGCCTGAGCTTCAGATCCTTTACTTAAGTGACCATTTAGCGGCCAATAGAATCTGTTGCAGTGTCATAATGAAAACGTCAACTGCTACTGCACTCGTGGATCTAACTGTGGATTCTGGATCATCGGTATCCATTTTGCCTAAATGTATATATGTTGCAAAGTTTCAAGGAGAACCTTTACTGCCACCTTCAGTTAAGCCAGTGACTTATTCACTTTCTCCACTCCCTGTGCTTGGTTGCTTACCTGTTACTGTGTCCAAAGATGATATTACATGCTCTACGTCAGTCTTCATAGTGCTTCATAGTGGAGTCTGGGACTGCTTTGTTGGGAATGGATTTAATAAAGGGTCTACATTTGTGCTTTAACGGCAGTACTGTCTTACCATGTGCTACCACAAACTCTATTCCTGTCATCTGTCTTTCTACAGCTCCATCACCTCCGCTTGCCCTAGGTTGTGCAAAAGGCTTCATACACAAAGTTAAAGTATTAGACTCTGTTACTCCAGTACGACAAAAGTTACGTTGTTTACCACTGTCAGTTCGGCATGATGTCAGTGCAGAGCTAAATCACCTTCTTCAAGCAGGGATTATTGAAAGCATTGATGCCTCTCCTTGGGTCTCTTCCATTGTGTTGATCCAAAAGAAGACTGGGGGTATCCATATGTGTGTTGACTTGAGTGAACCAAATAAAGCTATTATTACAGACAGCTTTCCTCTTTCTCATATTGATGAAATGCTGTCATTGCTGAGAAGAGTAAGAGTCTTCTCCACTATTGATTTAGAAAGTGCAGATCACGAAGACAGCCGTGATCTGACTGCCTTTATTATTCATGAAGGACTATTCAGGTACTGCCGGGTCCCATATGGGTTAGCATTTGCTCCGTCTGCTTTTCAAAAGATGCTTGCTGCAGTCTTGCAGGGGTTGCCAAAATGTTGCAAACTACTTGGATGATATAATTTTGTGGGGACGAACACAAGCCGACCATGATTGGACACTTCAAGCAGTTCTTAAACACATAAAAGATGCAGGATTGCAGTTAAATGAATCAAAATGTCATTTTAATCAGGCCAGCCTGCATTTTTTGGGTTATACTTTTACAGCATAAGGGATACAACCTGTTCAGGAGCACCTTGCTGCTCTTCTGCATGCTCCAACTCAAACTGATGTTACTAAGTTATGTTCATTTTTTTGATTTGCATCTTGGTATAATAAGTTTATCCCAAATTTTTCCACCATTGCAGAACCCCTATGCACCTGCCTCCGCCAAAAGATGCAGTTTTCCTGGTCTGAGGAAGCTCAACACAGCTTTCTGTCAGTGAAACAGTTGCTAATTGACAGTCCAGCTCTGGTCTTATTTGACCCTTATTTGCCTACTATAGTTTCCACTGACTTGTCTGATTATGGGCTTGGAGCTGTCATAGCTCAAGTCCAACCTGACCATACGGAGCAGACTGTTGTCTTTGCATCTAGGACTCTTACTGCTGCTGAAAGGAAATATTCTACAGTTGAAAAAGAAGCTCTTGGATGTGCGTGGGCTCTTGAAAAATGGAGGACTTACTTGCGGGGTCATAAATTTATCCTCCGCACTGATCATCAAACGTTGACCACTCTACTGTCCTCAAAAGGGTCTGATCGTGCAGGCATGCGGATTACACACTGGGCTTCACGACTGTTGTGTTTCAGCTATACTGTTGCTTACCGTCCTGGGTCACAGAATTACATTGCTGATTGTCTCCCTGACTTGCCCTTGCCTGCTGCTGCTGAGAACATTTCTGCAACTGAACATGAGTTTGTGGCAATGTTTTCTCCTGCTCTGGCTGCCCTCTCATCTGGTGAGTTTGCTTATGCCTCTGCCTCTTGTAGTGAGTTGTTTGCTCTATGAAATTAGATTACTTGTGGATGGCCTTCTTCTGTTTATGCAGTTGACACAGTTATGCATCCATATTTCTGATTACAAGATGAATTTAGTGCACCAAATGAGTGTGTTCTGTGGTGCCTGTCTCATTGCTCCTATTTCTCTGCGCCATACCTTGGAAGCGCTTGCTTATGAAGGTCACCAAGACATTCTGAGAACTAAACAGCGTCTGCGTGAGCTATACTGGTGGCCAGGTATAGATGATATGGTCGCAGCTCAAGTTAAAAATTGTCAACTGTGCCAGTCATCTGACAAGACAGCTAATCCTTCTGCTGCCCATTTACAACCTGTTCCATTTACATTAGAACCCTGGCAAAAGTTGGCCATAGATATAGTGGATCCATTTGAAACAGCTGTCTGGAATTGTTATGCTCTAACCCTCATTAATTATAATAGCAAGTGGCCAGAAGTTGCCTTCACTGCTTCTATCACTGCTCAGAATGTTATAGATTTTCTCACTTTAGTCTTTAGCAGATTTGGAAATTCGCATTCCATAGTGTCAGATAATGTATATCAATTCACATTAACAGACTTTGCAGCATTTCTGAAAGAAAGAAATATACAACACATAAGCACTTCAGTATGCCATCTAGCTGCAAATGGTGCCATTGAAATATTTCATTGTGTTCTCAAAGGCTGCATCCAACCTTACAAGAGAAACCCTGGAAACCTGCTGTCACAGAATTCCTTCAGGTATATCGTGCAACACCACATGCTACTACAGGAGTTTCTCCTTTTGAATTGCTTCATGGACAAAAAATGCAAACACGCCTCAATGTCCTTCCTCCTCCTATTGCCTGCAAGGCCGATGATGTCACTGTTGGTAATTGAGTTTCCTCTCTTCAACAGAAAATGAAATACTATACAGATACCAGACATGGTGCACGGATTCCTGTTTTTCAAAAATGGGACAAGATGCATGTTCGGAATCCAATACATGTTCCAAAAGCACACCCAAGATTTTCACAACCTGATTAAATTAAAAAAGAAATTGGTCCATGTACTTACCTGTTGGCAGATGGGGAAAAAATGGCATTCTTCCCATTTATCTAAGTGAAATACACCTGTGCCAAATTATGCTTTAGGGGATGCTACAGTGGAATTGCCGCCCCAGTCTACAGTGACGTCAATACATGAGGTTTTTCACGTTAATCCAGCTCGTATGAGAAGATCCCCTCGTTGCTTGAGGACTTTGTTCCATAAATTTGAATGTTTGATGTAATTCAGTGATCATTATGTGATGTTTAACTACCTACTGTAATTGTACTATTCTTAAGTAAAGGGGAAATATGTTATGTTCTGTACTTTGGCCACTAGGTGGAGATAGTGAAGAGGGATAGAGGAGAGTGTTAAGGAAAACTAAAAAGTTTGGAGGACTAATTGTTTCTTGTTGCTTGCAGTTCTTGGATTAAATCTTTAACTTTTGGGCACTGAATCTTTTCATTTTATCCTCTGACAACTTAACAGTTTCCATTATGAATGTTTGCATTACTGTCAAAATTTTGACCACACTTCACATTGGACATAGCATTCCTGTAACTAATAAGAAAAGTTACACAGTCTCTTGTTGCTGCTCCATCATCCAAATTTGAGCCCACTTCATTACCTTGTCCAGGTATATATCATTTTATCTGTATGTGGTTTCCATAAAAACTCTCAAGCAGCTTCTTCGTGTTTGTGTAACGTTCTTCTGCTGACATTCTTTAACAATCTCAAGTGGTGAACCTCTGGTAATACTTCTGAGGTAGCAATTATAGATTGGCCATCTAGCTTTGTGAAGAGGATTACTTTTATTCTGCCTTGTGTGTTGTATTTAACCCATTTATTGACACCGAGTGCATGCCCAACCTACTTGGAAGGTGGTCTCTCTCTGAATTCCACTTCTCAAGATTTTTCTAATTATTTCCCTAAAAGGTTTTTTTGGAGTTTTTTGCTGTCAAAAACAGGGCCTGCTAAAGCCCATTGAGGCATTCCTTGTGTGATTTTGGCTCTGTTAAAATGCCACAGTGTTTCTTTTGAACTGGATTCTTAGGAGCATTATAACTATGTTACTGTGTCCTTTAACTTGTATTCTGCAACTGCGGCCTCTAATGCCAACTGATATTTTTTGGCTTTCAGCTGTGTCTCTTCCAAATGCAGAGCCTGCTACTTTTTTAAAGTTTCAGCATGAGCAGTTAGTGCTGCATACTCTGCCCCCTGCACCTTGAGCGCTCTAATGGAGGTCACTGATGAGCTAACTGTACTCCTTGTTTTTACAGAAACATCAGAGGCACTGTCAGTAGAAGTGACATTGTCAGGAATTCTGAACGCACTAAATTCCTTTAAAAGTTTTACATTTACCACATTGGAAAGCACCTTCAAGATGCTTTTAATTTGAAGCACTAAAAGATGCTGACGTGTTTCCCAAACCCAGTCTTTTGCATCTGTGATGAACATGTTCAGAGTCTTCAATTTAGCCTTGAAACCTTTATGGTGTTTCTTTTCTGCACTTCCTCTTCAGTTAGTAAAGAAAATAACTTATCATTTAGCTCAATAAACTGTATTTTCACTACTGAAAGCTCAATTTCAGGTATCATTTATTTTTCACCAATTATATTTATCCTTCTTATGGTTTTTCTGTGGCCTTCATCAAAATGGATAGCTGATCATATTTTTCCTCTATAGCTTCTTGAAGCATTGTTACTCTGCTGTAAAAGGCGCTATATAGCGCCCGACCCGGCACAGATCACGCAGAGGCATGTGTATATAACGCACAGGCTTTATTTTCTTTTCTTCAGCCGTGGGACACATCTTCCCCGTGTCCCACAGGCCCAACACAGTTCCCAAAGCACAAGATACAGCACAAACAACCTTTCCTGACACCACCACCACCACCACCACTCCTCCCAGGCAACCTCGTCCTCTTCCTCCCGATTCTGGCCACGAATGGAGGGAGGTTGCCTGCTTTATAGCCCACCCAGAAGTGCACCAGGTGCCTGACCAGCTGGTCTTAATTGCACCTCCGGGTGGGGCTGGTAAGTCGGCCATTGTGGCGGCTGGCTCTCCGCAGCACCCCCTAGCGGCCACCCCATCTCCCAACCGGGCTGCGGTGGACTCCATGTCCCATGGAGCCACGGGGGAGACTGAGGAAGGACCCACGGCCAGGGAGGCTGCCCCCAGGTGCCCTGGGGGAGGCATTGCACTGTCCATGGTGGCTCCCCCGTGACGTATGCAGCAGAGGCGTCTCGGCCGGGCATGGGACCTGGCTGTCCGTCACACTGCTTACACTTTAGTTTAACACTAACAGATTCCCAGAAATTAACCAGTGCTATGCTATGGTGATGGCCTCTCACGGCCGTGTCACAGTCTTTCAGGCAGCGACACTCGGACTTGTGTGTGAGGTTTCCATTTCATTCATACACTAAGATTGGCAATAGTTTCTACTAATAGCTCCTTCTAAAGTAGGTAAAATCCTTTTTTCTTATTTAAGTCCATCACACAAAGGAACAGTTTCTGTCTTTTGAAAACCTTCAATCGCCTAATGTACCCTAAAGCATTCTAACAGTATAGCATGTTTTGTTTCAGGCCAACATCAAACTTTAAAAGGCAGTTTCAAACTTAACGTCTAGCTGTGTCTTTTCTAGGTTTCCAAAATCATGCATCTACTAAGATGGCAAGGTAGAAACCTGCATGAGTCATGTGCATAACAAAAGAAATTTCACAGTCTAATAGTGTTTTTAAAAAAAGTTCAGTAAAAATGTAAAGAACAAATCATAAAAATTCAGAAAAATGTTCCTACACATGCAGAATAAAAGGGAAAAGGTTTGTTTTCTGCTTCATTACAATCTTAGCTGTCTCATGTTAAACTTCAGTTGCATTTTATATTTAAGTTGTGTTACTTTTCTATGGTGAATTTACATGGGCTTTACTTCAGTACATTCTATATGTATGATATGTTCAGTGTGGTTTGAAACTGCTTGCCTTCCATGCCTTACAACTACAGGGCAGCTCATAGACTGAACTAGTCTCTTGTCAGAATGACAAGAAATAATTAGAATATTCAATTTACAAGTTAGCTTGAAGGTGTTATAACAGAATCTCCCATTAACTATGCACTAGTATACAGGCAAATATAACTAGTGTCACAGATTGCTGAGGCCCTTACCCAGCCGGGATGCCTGGAAGGACCGGACGGTGACATCTATGTCTTCCGGGTCACGAAGGGGCAACCGCCCTGGATCAGAAGAGGACCACGGGAGCAAAGGAAAGAAGCTCCAACCCATTGGGACCTGTGGCCACCGCCAGGGGGTGCCTTAAGCCTCATAGTACCCGGGAAACATTTACTTCAGCCACACCCAGGAAGATGGTGGAAGACCCTTCTAGGGATGCCTGGAGTGCTTCCGGTGCAAAGGGCAACACTTCCGCCATTCCAGGAAGTGCTGCTGGAAGGACGTCTTCAGATACCTGGAGCACGGATACCTGGAAAAAAAGGGGCCGCCTTCCTACAGTCTGGAGCTTGAGTCAGGAATGGGAGCAGGACGAAGCTCCCAGGAGGAGAAGAAAGGTGCCAAGGACTGAGAGAGAGAAGCCCTATAGTGGTGATTAGTGCTGAGTGCATTGTGTGTGGTGTTCGGGACTGTGATCTTGTGTTTATTAATGACTAATAAACGTGTGCGTTTTATAAAGATGTGGTTTTTGACTGGTGTTGTCCGGGTTAGTCTCACAATGGCGCCCAACGTGAGGCCTTCCGTCTGTTACAAAGCAGGGGATAAAATAAATTTTAAAAATAAAAATTTTGTCAGCTGCCCGGGACCTCAGTCGGCCACATATACATACCGCAGGGAGGCGGTCCACACACGCACCGCGGACGTTCCACAAATCACCATTAGGCCATCAGAGATTCTCCAAAGTGCCGTCTTCCACCCGAGGGGGGTGAGGAATGCCAGCCAAGGCAGGAGAGAAGCAGATTCTCCAGCGTTTGTCATCACCGGAAAGACTGCGGTAGGCACAACCACTGACGCGGCTGGAGGAGCCTACCTGGAACCGCGTCACTGACTGGGGTGTGCCGAACCTGACCGCGAAGCCAGGACGGCGTCGTTAGAAGAAAGGGAGAATCCTCTACATCTTCAGAAGCTGAGGCAGAATGGCTACAGCGAGTCTCGCAGACTCCTCGGGAGAAAGGAGAAGACGGCGACAGACCCTCCCCGTGACAGGCAAGTGATTGGACGGTGTGTGCCGTGTTTCCGTCGGTGATTGGTTGCCGACGGGACTGGCAAACGTCCATCTTGAGCAAGGGGAGGGTCCAGCGAATCCTGGAAGAAAGCTCCAGAGGGCACAGCCGATGAAAAGGAGCAATGTAAAGGTAAGTCCTTCACTGGCTGATGTTGTATTTATACCTGCAGCTCGGGATGATTCGGAGAAGATGCTTCGATTAATGCAGATGGTGCAGCAGGTAGAACACAACCTTCGTGTCTGTAGACACGAGCTGGAGGGGAAGGTGGTCACGCCATGTCAGACGCTATGTCAGAGGGCAGAGAGGCGCAACGCAGGAATCTTTGGCCAGAGGATCGTGACGGTACAGGTGAGTAAAACCGGTACCATAAAGAAAAAGAGAGGTGCGAACGAACCCACCGTGGTATCGTGTGGTTCCGGTGACTCAGTAGCTGCATCACCGATAGTGGTAGTGACACGTAGAGCTGATCGCCTGGAAGGGGTGGAGCCAAGATGCTGGCTGACGAGTGTCATGGGTTTTAGCGCCCTACTGCTGGAGCCAGCATCAGTCTCACGTCGTTCCACAGCGGCACAGATGGTGAGGGGTCTATTCCTTTCCCGTTGGGAGACCCAAGCCATCAGAATGTCCCAAAGAAAACGGAAGAATCGGAGGAGGAAAACCGGTTCTTCCTACAAAGTAAGACGTGAGCTCACATAGTGTGACAGGCTGTCCTCTGCGGGGGCAGAGGGAAGCCCAGAAGTCAGCGGGGATGGCACGTCTAAGGGCGGTTTCAGACGTCAACCCGATGAGGGGGAAATGACAATATTGGAGCGGGTGCTGAGGTTTCGGTGACCAGGGTGCTGACCAAAGGGGGAAGCGTTGGCCCTATTACAGAGAGAAACATGCCAGACAGTGGTGTCAGGGCAACGACTCCGCCCCGTGTCAATTTTATTTTTATAGGACCAGGCCCTGGACAACAACCATTTAAGCCCACTTCAGCCAAAGTATACCCTCGTGGGACTGGCCGCTACAAAGGACGGTTCTTCGCTGGCGATGGGTCAGTGTCACAGATTGCTGGCGTCCTTACCCAGCCAGGACTCCTGGAAGGACCGGAAGGTGACATCTATGTCTTCCGGGTCACAAAGGGGCAACCGCCATGGATCAGGAGAGGACCACGGGAGAAAAGGAAAGAAGTTCCAATTCATTGGGACCCGTGGCCACTGTCAGGGGGCCCCTTAAGCCTCGTAGAACCCAGGAAACATTTACTTCCGCCACACCCGGGAAGATAGTGGAAGACTCTTCCAGGGACGCCTGGAGTGCTTCCGATGCAAAGGGTAGCACTTCCGCCTGTTTTATCTTGGTAGAGTAATATATATACAGTATTGCTCTACTGTCCCCTATTGTATTATTAATATCTAGCCTTAGAATGCCTAATCTCACAGACTTACCACTGTATATAACTTATCCCCACCTTCCCTTCTATATCTATAACCTCAGGCAATTAGATGTAGTAAAAGACAAGCAGGAGTTAAGTTACACATAAAATAATGTATTACTGATAATATTCATAAATAATAACAAAATGCAAAGTACATTTGAATATTGGCAACCATACAACCTGATAAAATGGTGATGTGTAATTCAGGTGGCACACAGACTTGCAGTTACTTAAAATGTCTCTAGTTAAGGCATCGTTGGTGCTCAGCTTTCAGCCACATGTCTGTTCAATATGGCTGCTGAGCTGTGCTCTTCATTGTGTTGTCTTCATCATCACAGGTTAGCAAGAGAGATGCTTCTTCATATGTGGGTCAGTCAGAGAGATGCTTCTTCATCATATGTCAGTCAGTCAGAGAGAGAGAATGTGGTTGAGCAAGTACATTTATAGATGTTCTCTCCAATTCCTAGAACCAATAGGACATCATGGTACTTGAAGGCCTCTGAGACTAGCCAATTCCAAACAGCCATACCTCAGACCAATGGGTGAAATAGAACATCTTATCTCCTGCCCAACCCCAAGACCATATATTACACTAACCTGGCTTTGTGTGGGGGATCAAACTGGTTTAAGACACATCCCCCAAATCCTGTCATAAAATTACAAAGAGACAGTCGTAAAAAGGGGGATGGGGGAAGGCAAACATGAATACCTCTCACCACTTGGTTTGCCTAAATTATAAATAAAGACATACAAAACATTTATCAAGTTATATGCAAAATCCTACATCACAACACTCCACCCCGATGAATGTTTTGTACAGTGTCTTTATACACAATGTCTTTAAATTGTTTCAAGAGTCTGATGCATAACTTGTGCATTTGTTGGCAGTATTTGCTCTCCCAGTGTTCAAAGTTGTCCGTGACTATTTGTCCATTACATATCTTCTTTATTTCAAAGACAATCTGAAGAACTTGGAAGCGCTCCAGATGACTTGTATCTGCTCCAGCTTGCGTCAACTCTTTCTGCAGTCTTCATATGTCATCAGATCTGGTGGTTCAAAATGAGACAAGTCCACACCTTCCACTAAACTAGCCCACTACAATTGAGTCTATTGTGTGAATTTTTAATCTGTACTTGTTCTCTGTCTAACTGCTAATTAGACCCCTGTCCCAAACTATCTAAGCATATGCAACTGTACAATTAACATCAAAATTTGAAAGGTAACATGCCACAGGTGCCAGTACAACCACTTCTGCCCAAGTGACAGGCCATGTGCCACTGCATAAACTGTTCACAAACCAACATCTGTGGCCCCTCTGCACACATTTGGGGTTGACTTAGTTGCCTCTTGTGCTTTCCTACCCATGGTGCAACTCTTGACTGCCATCAGCCTTTACCAGTATAGGCTGGCATCACCACCATGAGACATCAAAGCTATGCAACTCTCATCATTCCCCCCGTAGGCCACCCCTAGAGTTGTTTGCTCACCATATGCATACTCATTGTGCTAAACACCTCGGTTCAGAATTGGCCCACTGGTCCTGTGCCTGCACCATAGCCGACAATCTCAGCAGGGCTTCCATATTTTCCCAATTAGACTATACCTAAACATCGGAGCCCATATGTCTTGCAAATGTACCAGCTGCACCTGCTTTCCTGAAAAGTTCACCAATTTGCTCAGTATACCTTTTCTTATATTAATTATCCCTCTTAATTAATTAATACCCAGAATGTATACTTTATGAGCCCAAAATGAATCCCCTTATTTTGGCATTCCTAACTGGTTTGTTCAGTTTCCACCCCTTGGAATATAAATTTGCTGCAGTAATGAACAAACCTTTCCTTTTAAACTATAGCTATTGTGACTAGTCCTATTATTATTGCATGACTTGTGGACTTGTTACTCACTTAAACCCCAGTAAGTGTCTTTTTCTTGCTGTCTCTTCAGTCCTTCTTCATGTCTTTGTCTTTAGTCTTTGCTTTTGTCTTTGTGTCTTTTCCTCTTTCTTTTTTCATTCTGCTATGTAGGCAGGTCTGCAAAATGGAAGGTGACAAAGCAGTTTCTGTCCATCTCATTTTCTTGGCTGTCGACCTGGTGCCAAAACTCAAACTTTGCTTCCAGGCATTCATTGGAACAGCTTGGCACTAGTGCCACGCCACTCCAATGTGCCAATGGTAACCCGATCTCCTGCATGGATTTTACTCTGCTAATTGCCTTCACTATTTATTACCTGCACCAAACCAAAGTCCATAAAAACCTTACAATAGAAGTAGCACTATTGCAAAAGGCCAGAAAATTGAAACAGAAATAACTGTTTTCCATTTCCTGTCTTCCTGTGCTACCCTTCTATTTTTTTTTCATTGCCTGTGTGTCCTTTTTATTGTATGGTAACTGCTACCTGAAAGTGTGGACTGAAGCCTCTCCAGAACCCAAGTTCTAAATCCAGCATTTCTGCTAAAACTGACCTGTGTTCTTTACTAAAGACCAGCTCACTTTTCTCCATTTTATTGCATGGAGAGTCATAGGCTGTCTTTTGAACAACTGGTCAGTCAGGTTTCAATTACTGAACCTAAGTGTGTGTGCTTTTTAATTACTGCTGGCCCTAGCACAGCTGTTAGGACCTCACACCCCTGTGCATTCCTGGCTTCCTGCCTGAGCTTGTAAAACTTCCTGCTGCACCATCCCCCATCCTTTGTTCTTTGGCTTGTCCTGTTTCATTCAAACCAACTCCTAAACTGGTGCACTTTCTTTCCAACTCAGCCATTCTTGCACTAGCACATTCAGACCTTTCACACACAAGCACTTGAATTCCTTTCATTTCCATTGTTCTTTGTTTTAATTCCACACTTTCTTTACTCAGTATCAATATGCCAATATCCAGTTCATGCCCTCTAGTCAACAATTGCCATTCACACTCACCAGCTCCTCTGCCTTCTATCTGATCTCTTTGTCCTAAATCAAATTTCAGTGCAGCACTGGTTACCTTTCCTAACAGTGGTGAAATATCTATCAGTGTAGCATGCTCTTTAAATACTGGACAGACCTCAGAATTACTTGGAGATTGTGGTGCAGTGGAGAATAAAGGAAGAAAACACCCTTGCTGTTTTCCCTTCCTTTCATCTCTCTCCTTTTCCTCACACTCACATTCCCACTCTTTATCTGAGCACACATCTGTCTCATGTAAGTCACCCACCCATGTTTTAGGGTTCCAGTCTGATCTGGTTACTGTTGCCCTAACTTTCACCATGGGGTTTACATTTCTTTTTCCACTTCTTTCACTGCTTTCTACTTTAGCAGCGGTGTTCTACATGCTAACACTTCACAATTATCACACCAACTGTTACATCTTTCAAAACTCTCACTCAACATTCCATAACTTTCACTTTCATTCACTTTGCTATTTTCTTCCTTATCACCAATAATACAAGCTAGTAAACCTCTTATAACAGCAGCTGTCTTCTTTAAACCTGATCTCTGTTTTCTTGCTTTTAATCCTTCCAGCCCCCTTCCATTTTGTGGCACACTCAGCTCAGCTTCTGCTTTCTCTACCTGAACTACAGGTTTCCTAGCTTTAGCCTGCTTGCCTCTGCCACTCCACTGGAAGATGGCTGACTTTAAAATGAACTTAGGCATTTCTAAGTCTACAATTTCTCTAATACAATTTGCCAAATTCGTTATGGGTTGGCCTACTTTTGCCCCTGTAAGCAAACATACACATACATACACAAAGATTCTAAACGAATAAGTACCGTATGAATGACGAATGCATGTCCCATCACTCCCTAGCACTTTAACCACTTAAATGCCGTATGAATGACGCATGCATCTTTCACCACTCCCTAGCACTTTAATTAGGGACTCACTACCACCAGTACTAACAAACATGCGGGTGTCCTTGTGACACACATGAAGTCTCTACACTTTGTTGGTTATATTCCATTCAGCAACCAAACAATGTTTTACTTCCACCGCATTTGTACACTGGGTGCCCTAAAATTCACATACATAAACAAACACATACATCAAAACAGTATTTGCAAACAGGGTGCAAAACTTGGTTACCCCAAAATCCTGCCGACTACGCCAATTGTTTTATCTTGGTAGAGTAATATATATATTGCTCTACTGTTCCCTATTGTATTATTAATATGTAGCCTTAGAATGCCTAATCTCACAGACTTACCACTGTATATAACTTATCCCCACCTTCCCTTCTATATCTATAACCTCAGGCAATTAGATGTAGTAAAAAGACAAGCAGGAGTTAGTTACACATAAAATAATGTATTACTGATAATATTCATAAATAATAACAAAATGCAAAGTACATTTGAATATTGGCAACCATACAACCTGATAAAATGGTGATGTGTAATTCAGGTGGCACACAGACTTGCAGTTACTTAAAATGTCTCTAGTTAAGGCATCGTTGGTGCTCAGCTTTCAGCCACATGTCTGTTCAATATGGCTGCTGAGCTGTGCTCTTCATTGTGTTGTCTTCATCATCACAGGTTAGCAAGAGAGATGCTTCTTCATATGTGGGTCAGTCAGAGAGATGCTTCTTCATCATATGTCAGTCAGTCAGAGAGAGAGAATGTGGTTGAGCAAGCAAATTTATAGATGTTCTCTCCAATTCCTAGAACCAATAGGACATCATGGTACTTGAAGGCCTCTGAGACTAGCCAATTCCAAACAGCCATACCTCAGACCAATGGGTGAAATAGAACATCTTATCTCCTGCCCAACCCCAAGACCATATATTACACTAACCTGGCTTTGTGTGGGGGATCAAACTGGTTTAAGACACATCCCCCCAAATCCTGTCATAAAATTACAAAGAGACAGTCGTAAAAAGGGGATGGGGGAAGGCAAACATGAATACCTCTCACCACTTGGTTTGCCTAAATTATAAATAAAGACATACAAAACATTTATCAAGTTATATGCAAAATCCTACATCACAACACCGCCACACCAGGAAGTGCTGCCAGAAGGACGTCATCGGACACCTGGAGCACATCTGGGCGTGCTTAAAAGGGGCCGTCTTCCTACAGTCTGGGAGCTTGAGTCGGGAGTGGGAGCAGGACGAAGCTCCCAGGAGGAGAAGAAAGGTGGCCAAGGACTGAGAGAGGGAAGCCCTATAGTTGTGATTAGTGCTGAGTGCATTGTGTGTGGTGTTCGGGACTGTGATCCTGTGTTTATTGATGACTAATAAATGTGTGTGTTTTATAAAGATGTGGTTTCCGACTGGTGGTGTCCGGGTTAGTCTCACAATAGGAAATACTTATATATAAATATATTAATTTAACATAACCTAACAAATGGCTGCTACAGCAAGTCTATATTTTACAAATTGCTAAATACAGAAATAGTACAAATTAAGACAAAGATTTTTTAAAACAGAAAATGAAGGAAAAACTGATTAACATACTATGACGCATAGATACAATCAATGTATAAAAAAACACTTTTTATTCTAATACTGGTAGAGTTGTATATTCAAGTAATGCGATAACTACTGTGACAGTTTAGGGCTTTCTTGACCCCTTGAACCCTCAGACCATTCGTCAGACACCAGGTAAAAGACTAGAATTATTATTTATTATAATAATAATGTGCACAAAGCACCCTCCTATCCACAATACTCGTAAATCAATAATACAAAAACTAATCCTCCTACTCCCAACCAGCTCAGCTTGTCGTCTGAGCTTTCCAACAATCCTTTATAGTCCCTGACCCGGAAGTGTTTCGCTCCTCTCAGTCCATGTGATGGGTAATATTTCCGGATCAGATAAAAACTCTTCTTTTTTTATCCCAGAAGTACGTCATTTCTTCTGTCCCTGTGACCAGGATGTACTTCCGGGGTATAGGGCAAATACAAGTCTCTGAGCCTCCCTGCAGCGTCCCCTTGCGGTCCCCATGGTATCCAACGGGGCTGTGAAGGAAAACTCCAATATCCATATTGCCCTGCTGGAATTCGGGGCACCTCCATGCTGCTGGAAGGGCTCCATCTAGCGCCCTGGGGGTATTGGCCGGGATGACTGGCTGGCCATAGTTCACACTACAAAACAGCAATACTCATCTTCAGCACACCTCTTTAGTCCCGATACCCGGACTTATACAACAGGTAGTAGTGCTAGGCAAACTCCAACCTCCCCTTTAAACTTTAATAAAACACTCCTGTTACCAAAAGCTATAACTCAACATTAAACACTAATTATTTTAAAATACAGCATAAATTAAATCTTAATTAACTGTTTAATTTTAGCTACAGAGCCTAATCGGAAGTCAGTACCATCCATCACTACAATACATTGAAACCAAGATTATCTGTCTATTAATTAATTGTTGAACTATGACCAGTTGATAACGAAAGAGAGGAAAACAAATGTCAGTCAGCATCATCTCAAGAGAAAAGAAGCCTCTGGGGGCCCACAGTTAATTATAACAAAGAAAGTATTTGAGAATAGTGATCATTTAACGGTTTTTCTTTGGTAAAATGAACATTCTGCTTTTACATATGGTTATATTATCTCCATGACAGGTTGTCTTTCTCTGCTAATATCCAGCACTAGGATTTCACTTTGGTATAGAGGGGAAGGATCAAGTCTTTGTTTTGGACCACAGCCAAGGCACTAGGGCATAGAGGGAAGATGCTGAACACATCCAATACTGATGCAGAAAGGAGGTGGTGTTAATGCTGGGTTATGAATGAAGGAATACATATTTTGCCAATTGTTTCTTAGGTGCACAAAAGTTTTAACCTTTTGGTCGATAACTAGTGTAAACAATTTTGCTTTGGAGCTGACAAACGTGAGTAATGCCTACTGTTCTTGCTGACCACTGACACCTGATTGTCTGTGAAATTCAGGCAAGAGTTTCACTTGATTGTGATCTGTCCTGCCTTATCAGACAGAGAAAACTAGAGGTGCATAAGAAGGGGAACAGACTTTGACAATTCTGTGCTGAAAGTTACAGTTTAGGTTCCCAAGGAATAGCTGTCAAATTACAGGACACCTGGAGGGGCACACAAACTAGACAACAGCATTATCTTGATGGATGACCTGTGAAATGGATCACATAAACCAAGCAGCAGCTGCCGAAGCACATGCAATTACTGACTGTGCAGATAAGGCAGAAACACCACAGCACCTTCTTAGGTCAAGGATTGTACAGTTGCACAAATTAAACAAAAATACACTTGTCTGCAGACTGGCCAGCTGAACAGACCAACAACGTTCATGTCCTTGAACAAAGGCTGGCACTAATAATGAAAGAAAACAGCTTACTTGATAACCAGCTTAACAAGCTGTGGCAGCCATTACCTTTTTGGATAACTGTCTTAAGAAGAACTAAATGGTAACTGTTCATTATGACACACCTCTTTCTTTATAAAGAGGAAAAACCACATATTTCTCAGGAACTTCTGCTCAGTCCAAGATCCTCTTAAGAAAAAATAAATCAAAGGGAAGCTTATTTTGTCCTATAATAAAATTCTATTTTCTTTTCATATGCTTCACACATGAGGCAGTATTCTTCCAACCTTCACAAAAAAGCACCTGTTATAATCTGTCGTGCTCTTGAAATTCACAAAGAGGTGATCTCCTGAAATCATGCCTTGGGTTCCAAGGCTTTTGTCCCACACAAAACCTAAAGAAAAATAGGGAATACCTAATGACAACAATAATGTTATTTTATATTTTAAAGATGTATTTGACAAAATATTCAAAGCAAGAACGGGCATTGAGAGGTGAAAATGCCATGCCTAAAAGGCAAACCCAAACAAGAAAACCAGTCTTTATAATTCTGAACACTTCAGGTATGTAACTTCATAGTCTTTGTTTGCTTAAACTAAAAAGGTTCCACTCCTTCAGACTTTACTCATAGTTCAAGCCTCACAGTCTTAACTGCACCTTGTCTAAGGCTTGGAGACCAAAACTGCACACAGATTTCCAGATGAGCCCAACAATTGCATATAAACTACAAGTTAACTATAATCTCCTTTGCAATGTACTTCACACATAATGAACTGTATAATCTAGCATTCAGTTTACCTTTTTAATTGCCTTTGTATATACTGTAGTCTGAATATACATAGTAAAGAGTCTACTCCAACTGCTAGATCCTTCTCATAAGGTGCATATTCAACTTTTAAACCTCTCATTGTGTATTAAAATGATATATGTAATGCTTTACATTTACCATGCCATTTTCAAAGACTTGCCTAGTCCTCAGTTGGGGTCAAGAGCCTGTCCCAGCAAACATAGGTTGCAAGGCAAAAACAAACCCTAGAGAAGTGCACAAGTCCATTGTAGGGTGACCACACACCCACACACTAGGGCAAGTTAGGCATCGGTAATCCAACCTGAAATGCATGTCTTTGGACTGTGGGAAGAACTGTTGTGTGCACAGACACGGGGACAACATAGAAACTCCACACGTTGAGAAACCAGGACATGAACTCCTTACTCCAAGATAGCAGCTCTACCACTGTACCACCACACCGCCCACTTTACATTTACTTACAGTACGTAAAATTCCATCTACTATGAATTTTCATAAATTTGAATCCTGTCCATGTCCATCTTTAATGATTCAGCAGATTCTCGATATCTGCCATTTCACCAGTTTGTTACTTATATTCTTATCAAAAATATCTATTTATATGATTTATATATAATCTGTCAGGATTACATGTTACTCCGATACACTAGATGGCAGTATCCCTGGGTCAAAATTTCTATATTGGCACACGCACGGCATGCTGGGACCCATAGTCCCTTGGAACAGCCCTCTTGGGTTCCATAGGGGCCACTAAGAGAAACTGCCTATATTAATGTTTGACCCAGAAGTATTTCCAATGGCTGTGCCCTAGCATCGGAAGTACTCAGATGTGGAGGACAGATAGAGCTGGAATTGGAGGTGTAGAGAAGAAGAAGGAGAGAAACAGAAAGAAGAATTGTGTTATGTGTATGCCATTTTTAGAGCCTTAGTGCAAGATATTTGTGGGAAAAATAGATATATATATATTTGGACAGTTCCTCCAAATGTCAAAACAAATTCGCAGATTTTATTGGTTAGAGGATTGTATTGGCTAGAGAGTATATAAAGAATGATATGATCATCCTGGACTGCAGGCATTGTGGTGTAGTTGTTAAGCCTTTTGACTTTAAACCCTGTGATTGTGGGTTCATATTCTGCTACTGACAATGGGTGACCATGAGCAAGTCACTTGACCTGCCTGTGCTCCAACTGAAAAACCAAAAGAAATTTAATTGTTTGTATCATAATGTTTTGTAAGTCACCTTGGATAAAGATGTTAGCCAAATAAGTAAATGTACCTGTCAGACAGTAATTTCAACACACATCTTTTTAGTAATATCAAAAAGGCAAGTTTACAGGGGGATATTATAGTCATGGGGGACTTTAATTATCCAAATATTAACTGGGATAACCTTACAGATGGAGGAGCACAAGAGCAGGAGTTTTTAGAAGTAATCAGCAACTGTTTTTTAACACAGCATGTTAAAGCACCAACAAGGGGTGAAGCCTATCTGGATTTAGTATTCTATAATAATCAGGATAGAATTGAGGGTGTAGAGGTGATTGAACCACTAGGGTCAAGTGACCATAATGTAATACAATTCTCAGTATTTTGTAAGAGTACAGATGCAAAGACTAAAATTGTTAAGTTGAACTTTAGTAGGGCTAATTTTGAGCAGATGCGACAAAGTCTAAGTAGGATAGACTGGGATAAGCTTTTAAATGTGGAGACAGTCGAGGAGCTGTGGAACAGGTTTAAAAATGTTTTACATGTAATGCAGGACAGATACATACCTAAATTTGGAAGTAATAGGAAACTAAAAAAATCTCCACGATGGATTAATAAAGATTTAAAAAAGAAGTTGCAAAGGAAAAAACTGCTGTATAAGGCATATAAGACTAATGACTGCAAAGAGAACCGTAGCGTATGAGAAAATGAGGGCAACCATTAAGAAGGATATCAGAGAGGCTAAAAGACAGTTGGAGAGGAATATAGCAGATAAGGCGAAAGAAGACCCCAAGAGATTCTTTCAGTATTTTAGTAGTAAAAGAACAGTTAAGGAGGATGTCAAGTTCATCAGAAGTAGTAAAGGGAATTAAAAGATACAGACAATGAAATAGCAGATGCCCTAAACTTACATTTTTCTGAGGTGTTTACAAGTGAGCAAGTGGATAACCTGCCAGAGGTAAACGCAACTACTAAGGAGGTACTGAGGGATTTGGAAATTGTAGAGGAGAAGTGCTGCTCAGATTAAATAAGATAAAATCAAACAAATCACCAGGCCCAGATAATATTTATCCTCGTGTTCTTAAGGAGGCTAGTGAGTACATATATAAACCCTTGACACACATTTTTAGGAAGTCACTGTGCACTGAGAGATTCCAAAGGACTGGAAAATGGCAAATATCATCCCATTATATAAAAAGGGTGACAGGGCAGATCCAAGCAACTATAGGCCAGTAAGCTTAACAAGCATCACAGGAAAATTAATGGAAGGAATTATTAAGGATAAGATTGAGCAACACATGACAAGGACAGGAGTTATTCTGAACAGTCAGCATGGGTTCAGAATGGGGAGGTCGTGTTTTACTAACATGTTGGAATTCTATGAGGAGGCAACAAAGGATACGATCAAAGTGGAGCTTATGATATTATTTATCTGGACTTTCAGAAAGCATTTGATAAGGTGCCACATGAGAGGTTGGGCATCAAGTTAAAAGAAGTGGGAATTCAGGGTGATGTTTTTAGATGGGTGCAGAATTGGCTCAGACACAGGAAGCAGAGGGTGATGGTGCGAGGAACCTCATCAGAACTGGCCGATGTTATGAGTGGTGTTCCACAGGGGTCAGTGCTAGGGCCGCTGCTATTTTTAATATATATAAATGATTTAGATAGGAATATAAGTAACAAGCTGGTTAAGTTTGCAGATGATACCAAGATAGGTGGATTAGCAGATAATTTGGAATCCGTTATATCATTACAGAAGGACTTGGATAGCATACAGGCTTGGGCAGATTTGTGGCAGATGAAATTTAATGTCAGTAAATGTAAAGTATTACACATAGGAAGTAAAAATATTAGGTTTGAATACACAATGGGCGGTCGAAAAATCGAGAGTACACCTTATGAGAAGGATTTAGGAGTCATAGTGGACTCCAAGCTATCAACTTCCAGACAGTGTTCAGAAGCCATTAAGAAGGCTAACAGAATGTTAGGTTATATAGCACGATCTGTGGAGTACAAGTCCAAGGAGGTTATGCTCAACCTTTATAATGCACTGGTGAGGCCTCATCTTGAGTACTGTGTGAAGTTTTGGTCTCCAGGCTACAAAAAGGACATAGCAGCACTAGAAAAGGTCCAGAGAAGAGCGACTAGGCTGATTCCAGGTCTACAGGGGTTGAATTATGAGGAAAGATTAAAAGAGCTGGGCCTTTACAGTTTAAGCAAAAGAAGATTAAGAGGTGACATGATTGAAGTGTTTAAAATTATGAAGGGAATTAGTACAGTGGATCGAGACTTGTATTTTAAAATGAGCTCATCAAGAACACGGGGACACAGTTGGAAACTTGTTAAGGGTAAATTTCGCACAAACATTAGGAAGTTTTTCTTTACACAAAGAACGATAGACACTTGGAATAAGTTACCAAGTAGTGTGGTAGACAGTAAGACGTTAGGGACTTTCAGAACTCGACTTGATGTTTTCTTGGAGGAAGCAAGTGGATAGGACTGGCGAGCTTTGTTGGGCTGAATGGCCTGTTCTCGTCTAGATTGTTCTAATTCTAATTCTAATTTATCTTAACATGTTCACACACTAAATTTGTTCACTGACATGATCTCTCCAGTGGCTTAATTACTGAATACCAAGATAATTCAGGATTTTTTCATTTACACGGACTCTTTTGTAACAATGCACTTTTCATACCAGGTTTTTGAGAAAAATCACACGTTTACGTCTGTTACGGAGACATTAGATGGTCAACAAAAAGCTATAAAGAGTAGTATTTTATAGGCAAGTCTAATTAATTCAAATTCAAATGGCACTTGCCTGATGCTTACATTTTCCAATCTTTCTGCTGTTTTTAGAGTTATTCCAACTTTAGAACTACCACAACATAATCAACCTTTTTAATTTAAGATTATGTTTTTAGCCATTTTAAGGTTATTAATGCATGAGAGATGCCGTTGGTAAGATCCTATTGCTCTGGGTACTCTATGTATTTTGTTACTTCAGTTACTTTAAGATATAAAGACAAAGTATAGAAATTTGAAAGCAAAGTGGCATTTATTAAAGAAGATTAATAATAGTAGAAGAAAGTATAAAAGAAAATATAGATAGTAAAGTCTGGATATATATAGTGTAGGAGGAAAGCAGGCATCCCGGTGGGAACGGAGAATAATTCATTACCCAGACAGCAGGCCAGGACAATGACACAGGCAAATTGGTTAGCAGGACAGAAGAATAACTTTGCGATGTGACCAGAATGATGTACTAGATAGACCATAGGAAAATGAGAGTCGGGAGTTGTTCCATCCCCCATACGCTAGGTGGCAGTGGTCCTTGGTTGGTAACCCAGCCTGTACAGCCACACAGATGCTTGGGAGTTGGAGTCCAGAAATGAATCCCTTTTGGGGTCCCTTGGTATCGGTAGAGAGCACTGTTGGGGGATGAACTCCCTACTTTTTCTGCAGCCCAGAAGTGTTTCTCGGAAGACATGGTACGACACTGGAAGCATTCCCGGGTCTGACAGAAGTCCTCTGTCTTACTTCAGTTGAGTCAGAGTAGGGAGGCAGCATGCAACACTCAACGGAGATTGGAAAGAGTAAGGTTTTCTGATTAATTGTGTGGAATCATCATGCTTGTGCAACTGGTTTTGAAGTGTTGATTTTGGAAAACATTTTTAAAACTAAAGATCTGCCACTCCAGTACATTACATCTTAAAAAAGCCTGTACTTGCAACTTGGTTCACTGACAGTACCAATGTCTAATGGCAGTCACTTTGAACCACACCACATAGACCAAATATCTGGCCTCTGTGAGCCCAATGAAACACTTTCACCAAACTCCAGCTTCACACAGTGAGAAAAGCACAGCTCTAACATGCTGTATGTGCTCCTCCCAGGTACCAGAATAGATGACAAAGTCATCTAGGTAGGTGGCACTATACATTGGAAAGTGACTGTCACCCCATGCAATCCAAATGGGGGAGGACATGGTACTGTCACTGTGTCCATTAAGGGTACTGAACACTGTTTTTTTTCCTTGGCAGACACTGCTATAGGAATTTACCAGGACCCCTTGTCATGTCAAATGTACTCTGATATTTCCAACAACTTTTCCAAGCTGCTCATGCACTCATGGCATTGGCTATGTGTCAAATTGGGAGACTTGATTAAGCCAGTGTTTTCGGCCTCACTCTGTGCTGTCCGTGCAACACGGCCGCAGAGAGCTTAAACAACTCGGCACATCCACATAAAAACGACAAGGGGTGAACTTTCTTGAAGGCTTTTACTGGATGTACCTTGTTGTAAACTGAGATATATACAAAAAAAAACATACAGGTATTTACAGGTATACAACCAAAGAGAATAAAGAATGATTTATAAAGCAATACATAGCAGACAGTATACAATAAACAATGAAGCTTACAAGGCGAGTGATTTCCACGGTTGGATCAAGACAAAGAGAAGTGCGTAGACAGAGGTTCAGATTGCTTCATACCACAACTAACCAGTCCCAGGGGTTTATACTGTATATCATAAAGATACGCTTTGGAAACAAGAGATAAAGGGGTGCCTACATGAGACACATGGGGTGTATTGTATTTAAATGATTATTATGGGACCTACATGCTTTACGTGCGTTTAATAGACATTTTATGGCACCACTGTGAGTGTGGGACGTGACTGAAAGGTGTGTTAATAAATGACAAGATGAAGGGGGAGCACAGCTCCACAAATAACAGCTAACAACATGTGGGGCAGAACACGGTGAAAGTCATTGCAAAAGCGGCAGTTGCCATCAGACTTTGGGACAAAGATGATAGGGCTGTGTAGGGACAAAGGTTTTGAATTCGCCTAATGTCAAGCTCTACTCGCTTTACCTTCGGAAGTCAATACTGATGTTCTCTGAAAATTTCTTCTAAGTCAGTAACCATGTCATGTGCAACCAGAGAGGTTCTACCAGGTTTCTCATCCAACACTCTTGGGACAGACTGGATGGTTGATTCTAGCTCTAATCGATGCAAAATTATTCTTTGTTTCTAAACTATAGCTGTTATAAGCAGACGCTACAGCTGATAAGAATGGATATCACAGAACAAACTGAATTGAATTTAGGAGAAGTGTGTGTTACCAGAGACAAATGAAAAATGTGCACACAATGTCAAAGAGACTGTCAAATCACAATTTCAACTCCATTAAAACAAAAAAAATAAAATTAGTTTTATACCAGTAATTGTCAGTGGTCTTTGTACTTTGCACTTTGGTAAGTGAAGAAACCAACAGCAGTTTATTTGTTGTGTTTTTTGATGTGATACAACAATCCATACATAACATCCTCACTCGTGCTGCTGTAAAAGAACAAACAAAGCTGACATTTACAGAAGGCACAAGAAAGACATGAATTAAACACGTAATAATAATCAATACATTGGCTTTATTTGTGAGGACACTTAATCATACTGTATTATACAATAACATCTTCTGATAAAGCTTTATATTAAATGTATGCAGCATTTGATTGAAATTTAGATGCATAATATGGTTAATGAATACAACATGATTAATACATAAATTGTAGCATCCTGGGTCTGGACCTCAGGGGATCACTGTGGTAAGGTGGCCAAGGACTGTTTGAAAGGGCAGAGCTATCTTAAGAAGGTGGCCACAAAAACACTGGGGACAGGGGGCACAAATAGAGCACTTAGAGAAGCACTTTGAACATATCTTTCTGCTGTTGAAGTACAGGTTTATGGATGAAGTAGTCAACTGTGTTCAGCTGCAAAAAGCCTAAGTGGCAACATTGAGGAGTGACTGATTAAGGAGCAAGCAAGTCTGACCGCTGGAGAAATCAATGGCCCTGCAAAGGGCTCACTACTACCTCCTTTGCAACATTCTTCTGGCTGTCCCAGATAGTTGCTATATATAAACATTTTGAAAAGTACGCTGTATAGCGCCCGACCCAGCAGAGACTCACTCAGAGGCATGTGTAAAACACATAAGACTTTTATTTTTCTTCACCTTTGGGGCACAGCTTCCCAGTGAACCCCACAGGCAATACACAGTCCCAAAAGCACTTAAAGTAACTCAACACAAACAACCCTTCTTCTGGCACCACCACTCCGTCCAGGCAACCTCTGCCTCCCGATTCTGGCCCTGAGTGGTGGTTGTCGGTCCTTTTTATAGCCCACCCGGAAATGTTCCAGATGCTTGACCACCTGGTTCTAATTGCACTTCCGGGTGGGGCTAAAGAGTTGTCCTGCTGGGCTGTGGAATCCATGCAGCACCTCCTGGCGGCCACCCCAACTCCCAACTGGGCTGTTGAGGACTCCATCTCCCATGGAGTCCTGCAGGAGGTTGAGGCTTCACCGCCGGCCAGAGAGGCTGCCGCCAAGTGTCCCGGGGGAGGTATTGAGTTGCCCATGGCTACTCCCCTGGAACATATGCAGCAGGGGTGTCCCGGCCAGGGAATGGAACCTGGCTACCCTCCACAACATGTATATATATAATATATAAATATGTATATATACATGCAGTGGGGTACAGCCCAGACACATTACAGGTAGACATGATGTTTCACCACACACTGTGTATTTACACTACAATAATCGAAGTGCACAAACCCAGTGCCGCAGCACCAATCACCCCTTAAGTGCAGGCCTTCACACAATACCTTTCCTGTCTCTGGTTCTGGTCCACCTCCACTCCTCTCCTCCGAGCTCTGTCCTCTTCCACCCGACTCCAGCCATTGAATGGAGGGAGGCGGCTCCTTTTATAATCACCTGAACATGCTACAGGTGTTTCCTGGCAATCTTCCACTGACACACCCCAGTGTGGCGGAAGTGCCGGCTGCATCCCCGGAAGCACTACGGGTGTCCCTGCTCATCTACAACCCCCCAGCACTGCCGGGTGTGGTGGAAGTGCTGAGGTGCAGGGTCTCCAAGGCACTGGGGCGCCCCCTGGCGGAGACCACAGGTCCCTACAGGGTTGAGCTTCAAAGCTCTGCACCTGTGGTCCCCATAGCAAATAGGGTGGTCACCCCCACGTGGTCTGAGGTGGGCGTGCGCCCTCTTCCGGTCCTCCAAGGAGTCTCAGTCAGGTTGTCGCCCCAGGTATCCGCCACAATGCATACACACTGTGCATATTGTAAGTGCCCAAGAGGATGGACAAGCATCCCGGTGGTGTTGGAGAAAGCCAGGATGGAAGGACATATGAGCTGGCTGGCTGAATGAGGAAATGACTTTGTGCCCAGCTGGAATAATGTAATTGTTGGACCAGCAGAAGATGAAAGCTAGGAGCAATTCTATCCCCCAGTTGGCAGGTGTGAATGGTCCTCTTCTGCCATCCCAGTTGGGACGCCCGCAGAGATGCTTGGGTAGAGTCTGGAATTACAACCCTGTCGGGCTCCCTGGGTGCCAATAGAGAGCACTGTCGGAGGAGGGCCTCCCTGCTTTCCATATGATGGGAAGTGCTTCCAGGAAAAGACACTGTGGTGCAGGAAGCATTCCAGGGTTTGGCATACTGGCATTAGTCTGTCAGACTATGAAAACAGTAAAACACAGTGATATATTGATATTTACAGTTTTGTACATGCATTTAAGCCAACATGTTTATGAAAGATTCATTGTTTAATGTATGAACGCAAGTAATTTACATCTAGTGTGATATTTACATTTTATTCTTAATATTTGCAAAATGATTTTCTTTAAAGGATATTAATACTTATGAGGCTGGAGGTGGTTGTGTTTAAATTACTTGCCCAAAGTTTGGACTTGACGATCATACTGGTCATTTTTATTTTTCAGTAATGGCTGTACATTTTAAATAAAATAGATAAGATGTTAAAATGCTTAAGATATTATATTTAATGTAGCAATCATTTTGGACACAACTAATTTTGATCAATGCTTTGCAAATACAAGGCATTCTAGATATTAACTCATAATATGGCTGTGAACACTATTTCAAGCAGTCTGTTGTATTTGTCACAAGTTTCCTCCAAGGGTATTTGAAGGTGTGATGCAGTTTCCCACAACTCCTGTCTTTATACTTCTGTGCAAGCTAAAAAGGGAAGGTGCCCTTCATACTACTTGGCTGTATCCCTCAAATAGGCTTAGACCCCTGACCAGCTTGTTTTCCTTTCACCTTTCACAAACATCATAGCCATGCCACTGGAGCAGTTATCAAGCCCCCTAGGGTACAGCAACAACTCATAACTTTATTTCTCAAAGTGTGTCACTGAATCATACTTATCTAATACTTGAATTCCCAATAAAAATAATATATATATATTTTTTTAATTTGTGAGCAGATCTCTTGTGATATTTTAATGCTTAGGTACATACCACATTTGTATTTATTTATTGGATACAGAGCATTTATAAGATGCCTAATTACTTGATATTGTTCAATGAAATTTGGATGTATTTGATATTAGGCTTAGGCTAAATAAATGACCAGTAGTACATACGAAACTAGTGCACATCACCATACACCATGGATATTGAAATCCCTTCAAATATCACGCAAACTTCACAGAAAATAAAATTAACAATAGTTTTAATACAAAGCTTGAAATACGTCACAGGCAAGATAGTTCCAATCAGCAGGATGAAAGGTTAAAAACGAGAGAAAGTAATCAGACCGCAGTCTGACATGGCAAGTGTCTGCATGAATTTTACCATTTTACATCCAAGACTTCAAGAGACTTTAAGACTTTATCTGAGCAACCTTCTAAAACATGTTTAATTCAGTGGTGTGGTTTTCACATTTACATTTCATGCATTATTTTCTTGTTTTTCTAACAGCTGCCTTCTCCACACCATTGGAGATGCCACAAATATTAACAAAGCAGTCACAATAATGTGCGCAAGCCGGTGTGAACACACAAACAAACACACAGCCTGCCTTCCTGAGACAGAAATAAATAATCCCCATCAAAGAGGAATTCCTGAGCGTCACAGGTAGGGCAACAGAATTTAAACAGCAGGAGCATTTCTGAGCAAACATAGCTAATTGTTTTGTGACTCTTTCAACAACCTGCCCAGCTTAATTCCCTTTAAAGAAACACCTCTGAAGACTTCACTTCACTTCTGCCAATACCTATACTTATATGCTTGTTGATGCAGTTTTTAGAGTTTTGCAATGGAATAACGCAGAGGCATTACTTCACTATTGTACTGTAGCACATTTGTCTGATGGCTTTGTCTATTGCACTTCTGGATACCACCTACATTCCATTTTTCCTCTTGCTTCTACTTATTTAGGTAGCTTGCAGTGTGGCACTTGTAGCCATACTTATCCCAATAGATGGGATAATAGATGGAAACAGAGATGTCCGTCTGTCTGTGTCCGGGTCCAAGTGCACAGTGGCGTAGTCGTGCGGATGGGCCGTCCGGTACAAGACGGGGACCTGCTTTGTTTCAACAAAAGTCTGTGAACGGCCCGGCGCAGCAGCAGACCCCAAACGCTGGCCGCAGGCGCGGCCCGCACACAACCGCGAGCGTTCGCCCCAGAGACCGTCGCCGGACCGCAGAATGGCCATCCCCGGGTGCGGAGGAAGAATAGCCGTTGCCAGAGCGCAGCGGCCTCCAAGGGTCGCGCTGTCAGGACGGACAGCCAGGCCGGCGTTGCGACGCAGAAGGCCACACCGAGGCAGGGGCCTCGGCATGACGGGATCCGGGAGGTAAGTGCCCTGCCCTGCAGTAATCGGCCCTTCGGGGTCGCACTTACCTTTTCTACAGGGAGGGACGATCCGGATCCGCGTCCGTTGCAGGAGCACGCCGGGCCACGGGCTGTCAGCAGCGCGACGGTGGCAGCAGAGGAGGCTGCGAAGAATCGCTGCAGCTGCGAAGCTGCGAGGAGGCACGTCACCCAGAGCAGGGGAGACAAGATGGCCGTGGGCCGGATGTCCCGCCCGCTGACAGGCACGGGATTGGCTGGTGTGTCTTGTGTGCCCGCCAATGATTGGATGGAGGCGGGACCAAGGAACGCCAGTCTCGTGCCTAGAAGGGACCCGATTGGGCCGGAGGGAGTGGCCCACAGGAGGCAGGCGTCGAGTGGAGCTGATAGACAGGTAAGCTCACCGGCGTCTGTCTCATTGTTTCCACCAGCGGCTCGGCGTGAGCCGGAGGAATCTCTTCGACCCGCCGAGTCGTCCTTGGAGCAGGTGCTGGGTGATCTCGTGCTCCGTTTGGAGCAGCTGAGGGGGAAGGCGGTCGCTTCTGGAGCCTTCGGCAATCGGGACACCACGGGGAAGGTAAGTGATATCGTCCCCCTAAAGCATAAAGGGGGATCCACCGAACATGGTCGCGACTGATTTAAGGAGGACCAACTTCAAGTAAGCGATCCCCCCACAGCGGACGCGGCGGTGAAGATGGCCGATCAGGCGAGGAGAGCGAGCACGCAGGCGCTGGCAGGACAGGGGCTGATGAGTGCCCTGGGTCCTAGCGCCCTGCGCTCCAAGCCTGCGGCAGTCTCCTGTCGCTCTGCAGGAACGCAGACGGGACTGGATTTGAGTTGTTGCCATGCTCAGACCCAGACCGTCAAGGCGTCCAAGAGAAGAAGGAGGAACCGAGGGGTGAATGCCGGGACCTCCGATAGGAAGGGGCGTCTTGCTGGGGGCGAGCGCCCGGAGAAGGGCCATCCTCTGCGGGGGCAGAGGGAATCTCCTTGGCGGCTGGGTGAGCCGCCTGCGAGAGCGGGCCCGCGGACAGCGAAAGGACGGGCATGGAACCTGCAGCGGAGGACTCTAGCAGGCAAGTCAGGGGCTGTCGGAGGGGGGCAGGAGCACTGCCAGTACAGGAACCGACAGGACGCTCGGGGTGAGTGTCCTGGCAGTGCTTCTGACCCTCCTTTTCTTTTTTCCACAGGCCCAAAGCCCCGACGAGCGCTGGAGCCGACGTCGTGTGGGACCTGCCCTCCTGGGACGGGCCGCTCCACAGGAGGGCTCCACACCGGGAGGCCAAAGGTGACCCAGCCGGTGGGGACAGCGGGGACGACAGCGGTGCAGACCAGAGGGGCATGTTTGCGTCGAAGGGGGTGCCGAACGGAGATGTCCCAGGGTGCCGTGTTGGACCCTGGGGACATAGTAGGACCCTCTCTGGGGACTTGCTGCCCTTTCGGGAAGTGCCGTTTGGACGCCCAGGAGGACCAGAAGAGGGCTTGTGCCTCCTCCAGACCAAAAGGGGGCGTCCGTCCTGGTTATACTGGAGGCCTCGGGTAGAGAGCTTGGAAGCCCAGCCCTGTAGGGGCCCGTGGCCACCGCTAGGCGGCGCCCCAGTGCCTTATTATCCCGGGAGCCCGGCACTTCCGCCACACCAGGAAGTGCCGGGGGGGAGACGACAGGGACACCCGGACGGCTTCCGGGTGCGCAGCCGGCACTTCCGCCGCACGGGGGTGTGTCCGTGGGATATTGCCGGGAAGCAGCTGGAGCCCATCCGGGTTCCTATAAAAGGGGCCGCCTCCTCCAGTCATTAGTGGAAGTCGGGTGGAAGAGGACGGAGCTGGAGTGAGGACTGGAGGCAGCCAGGAGGAAAAGAGGCACAGGACTGTGTGGCTTGGACATTGGGGGAATCGGTGCTGGAGGCACTGGGGTTTGTGCACGTGATTATTGTAAATATTGTTGTAAATAAACAGTGTGTGGTGGAAACAGAGATGTCCGTCTGTCTGTGTCCGGGTCCAAGTTCACAGTGGTCTTTATTTATTAAGAGTTTCTTGTATTATGTTCACATAATCTTTTTTTAATCTATGCGCTCTGTATAATTGCTACTTCGACATACACTGAACACTCATTACAGGTGCCAGCATAGACACTGGTAACTTGGTTACTATGCAAACTTTGCTGCTTAGCCAAACACAGCAGTTGGTAACCAGAACATTCTAATATCATGACAACAATGAGAACAGAATTTTTTTTTCAAAGCATACTTGGCGGAACAAAACCAAGTATGTACACCAAATACTCAGTTCAAAAATATCAGTGTATCCTTTTTTCCATTGTTTAGATAATATGAGATGCCAAGCACCTACTAATAAATGTTGAGGCCAAATATTCAGAGTCTCAAGTTTGAACAGGGTAAGTTATCACTTATCAGTCAAAGAATGAGTGCTGTTCCAAGTCTTCATTTGCAAATGTGCACATGAAATCATTAAATTTACTCTCTTTTAGTGTGTACTTACAGGACAATACAGGGTAGAATAACATTCTGCATGTCTCACAGTAACACTTTAATCAAATCACTACAACAACTCAATGAGAGAGGTTGGGAGCATCCATCCGGATTGAGATCAAAGTGCAGCCATGCAATAGGTGACATCTCAGCACCACTTTGAAAAGTGTGAGGTTTTTTTTTACAGTGGCTGTTGTGCCAATCCTGTCACCGACCCCCATATTTCCCCTGCATGTTAGAGGACCTGCTTGCAGGACTGGATGCAGATTAAAGTCATACACAGGAAGGAGCAATTGCAGGTCAGGGGCCCAACGGAGTAGAGTCATTTCTGCTGTTTTATGGGATTCAAACCTGCAACCTTCTAATTGCCAGCACAGATCAATAACCTCAGAACCACCATTCCGCCCCTAATGAGTGCATGGCTTTTTTGATATCATTAATATTGCAAAAATGGAATACAGTGCTTACTTCAGGGAATATAGCATCTGAAGTTGGGTAATATTGTCAGGAATTCAGTTTATACAAACCAATAATTCATTACACCAGTTTTACACTGATTTCCCTGATCAACTATTTAGCATTCTTTCTGTCAATGGCATTTCTCCACTTCTTCCTTTCCTTGGCATCTGCTTCTGGAATATTGCTCCTCTTTTGGAGGATATTGTGATAACTTTCATGCAGTTCAAGGTTGTTGCCCTGAGTATCAGACTTGTAGTCCATAATTGATTGGATGTTCAGAGCTTGACTCATAAAGGCCTATAAATTTTGATCTGAATGTGCATTAACATGGATCAACCTATCCTGGATTGTGTGAGTCTACTGCAATCTGTCTTTTTGGCACCGGCTAACCCACTGGTGTGAAATCATGCTATAGCAAGTCAAAATTTGTCTTGAGATTATGGATTATGTCATTTTTCTTTCTAGCAGATCCCTGATCAGCACTGGACATTTTCGAAACATAGAATTTTCATTGTATTGTACTGTATGTTGTTGTGGTTGAATTAAGATTATTTCCCACAGTTGGGAATCACAATATTATATCAAGCAGTGCTTATTTTAATTAATATTTTGTGACTTTGCACAAGCTTTGTATTATTATTATTATTATTATGTGTACTGTGTATTAGATCTCTCTGGTATGCTGAAGAGGTTTTACATTATTATGCATAGGTTTCTTTGAAGAAAACATAGCATGTGAAATATATTTATTTATTGTGGCTTATTAGGATCACTACTCTGAGCAGCTATTAATAACAAATGTTTTGCAAATAATACACCTTGTAAATTGAAAAATAGGCTGTGATTGTGGTTCCTAACAGTTAACAGGTCAGGTCAGGTTGGGGAATATTTACTGGTAGTCATCCAGTACAATAGCTCAGGATCCTGGTTGACAAACCCCCAGGCCGACACACGGTCCAGTACCACCCTCCGGAAATGACCCTCTATCTGCAACAGCCCCATGTTACATGGGCGTCCCCTTGGCCTGGTCCAGCCACTCAGTTTCCCAACAATGAGGATCCTGCAAGCCAGATAACCCTCAGGAAATTGCACAACATGGCCGTAATGCCGTAACTGACGCTTCCTCTCAATGCAGGTAATGTGCCTCATTTGGGACTCCATGAGCACCGCTCATTCAACACAAAGTCAAACCAGCGGAACCCAGGGCTTCTTCAAAAAGACACAGTACCAAAGTTGTCCAGTCTTCATCTCAGGGCACTGGATAGTGTCCATGTCTCGCAACCATATAGCAAGACAGGAAGTACCAGGACTCTAAAGACTTGGACCTTCTTTCTTTTGTAGAGATATAGGGACTGCCATACACCCCTTTCCAGCGACTTCATTACCCAACCCCCCCCCGCCCCCCATGCTCTAACCCAATACGTCTACTGACTTCATAAGAAGAGTCACCAGAGACATGAATGTCACTGCTGAGTTAAGTAAACCTCTCAACAAGGTCGACACTCTATCCGCAGACAGACACACTGCTGATGACTGTGCCTAAGAGGTCATTACATTTTGAGAAAATCAGGCTGTGTATGGAGTCTGTACATTGTTCATGTCTCATGGATTGTTTTGGCATGAGTGATTGTGAGTAACTGCAAATGACTACTTGCTTTAGAATTTAATCCTGGAAATCTGTCATTAATCTCTGTCAATTAATAGAAATTTGTTTATTCTTACATGTATTGTTGAGCAAATTATATCCTTATGGATGGGGCAATCACATAAAAACCCGAGACTCAGTAAAGGTGCAGTCTGTAAACAGAAAATATCTTTAGATTATTTGTGTAGCTCTGACCATTATTTACTACAGATGATATTGTATTGACACTCCTGTACGATGCTCACTGATGCTGAGTGCCAGTGGATACTTTCTCTTTATGTCATCCTTTTAGGATGCACTCTGAAGTGTTTCATTGCCAGGAGCTGCAGAAAGGACATTTAATGCTGCATTTTCAGATGATGCAGCAGGGATGCTGAGTGCTGAGCAGGCATACAGTACAGTAACAGGCAATTAATGCTGCAATTCTGTGCAGTGATGTGTTTATTACATATGAGTAGGCGAACCACCAAGAATGGAGCTGCAGATGTACCTTATGTCTATGTTCCTTCATTGAACTGATGCTGCTAAAATCTGGATCTTAGCTTTGAGAATTTCCTTCCACAGCTGCTCTGTATTGCCTCTACAATCTGCCTCATCCTTTGCCTATGGAGTTTTAGCGCTGGGCTTTAACTCTGCTCATCTGGGATCAGTTGCAACTTGATATGCCATATGTTTCCCCAGCTCCATCAGCCTGAAGCTTCAATAGCAACCAAGTACCAAGGTCAGTGGAACTTAGCAGGTAGAGAAGTGATGATGAAGCTAGAGAGGTAGAAGTCTCTCAGGTGTCTCCTTCCATTACTGATGCTGCAAATGGCTTTGCAGGTTCATAACTCAGTCTTGAGACTCTCCAACAACCAGAAAGTCCATTTAGGTTCTTCACTGCATTCTGTGCTTTTCTAAATCAAACGGTAGTTCTTATTCTCATCCCTCTCCTGTGTCCAATATAAGGTAGGGCCACTGTGGTGCTCACTGGCAACAAGAGCCAGTGGAATCTTGCTCTTTACACAACTCTCTTAGGTAGCTTGTGTTCCATAGAAGGATGGATTGCTGTTCCCACAGTAGTTGAAATTCTTGACTTCCTTAACTTAGGCAGCAGCCTTTTCACAAAACTCCATATTTAAATAAATTCAGAAAACAACACTGATAAAAGTTACTAGTCTTATTTAAAATTAGAATTCATTTAGCTTTTCTCTTGTCACTGGTAGAAGCTACTAGAAATCGGTTAAATGGATTTTAAATTTGACATACTGCAATATACGCAAACCCAGGTGCCTGCTTGTCATGACTACACTTAAAACGAACTTGGATGGAGTTGCAGAGAGGACCCAAAGGCTGCCTTGCGTCTGCAACACCTGAAACAGTAAGAGACAATGAAAAAATGAAAGGGGTGTACAGTATATTTAACAGTCCCACTTGCGTCTAAGCAGCTCAGTTATGCACAAACAGCTGGAGCTGTTTGTCCACAGACAGCAAGGGCAATGTGTCAGCGCTAGAGTTAAAGCAAGGCAAAAAGGTTTTAGAACTGGTCGGCCATCTACTAAATGGGAAATGTTTGCTTGCTGTCAAATAAGATGGATGAAATGTCTGTGCTAATAGCACACCATAGAGCATACACATACAGTGGCATTTTGTGCTTTACGGAGAGCTGGCATAAACCTGATATACCGGATACTGTTTTAATGCTGGATGAATTACATCTTGTTCAAGTAGACAAAGACCCAGTTCGGTGGGGAAAAAAGACAGGAGGGGGGACTGGTCATATGTGAATGAGGAATGGTAAAAAAGAGAGCATATGCCAGTTAAAACTACAGTTTGTAACTCGAGACATTCAAATGCTGGCTGTCAGAATTCTTCCATGTTATTTGCCCAGGGAGATAAATTACATTATTCATATTAATGTTTTTATTGTTTCCGTGCAAATGGGAACCTAGAAACAAAAATGATTAATTCTGTTACCAACTCTGTAATGATGACTCACTCCAATCCTGCAGTTGTGGTGAGTTCAACCGTATGTCTTTAAAAGTAAATATGACAAATTTCTATCGGTTTATGACCGGTTCCTCTCAAGGAACTAATAACATGGACCTGCTGTATTCAAAGGTTAATGATTCCTTTAAGTGTAATCTACTGGCTCTGTTAGGCAAATCTGACCACAACTTCATTCATCTTATTAGATGGGTACCTGTTACCACCAGAATAGTGAGGACGTAGTGTCTAGAGGCTGAAATGGCTCTGAATGACTGCTTCCAAATGACAGACTGGGAAATAATGCATATCACTTGGGGACAATATTAACGGACTCTGTCACTGCATTACTGACTATATTAACTTCTGTGTTGATACAGTGTTACCCACAGAGACACTGTTTTGCAATCAAAACAACAAATCTTGGATTACTAAGGATCTAAAATGTCTCCTGAATGAGAAAAAGAGAGAATTCAAATACAGTGACAAAGAAGCTCTGAAGAATGTATAGAGTTTGCTAAAGTAAAAGCTGAGTAAAGGAAACAAAGCTTCCAAAGCAAAACCAGAAAACAAGCTCACTTAGAGCAACATGAAAGATGTTTAGATTGAACTGGATAAAATTACTGGATTCGAACAATCCAGGGCTCAGGTGCCAGAAGGGGATGCGGACAAAGCTTAACACACTGAACCAATTTTGTAATAGAATTCCATTCTCACTGCCACCTTCTTCCATTGACCACTCTCCCCACACTATTCCTACTACATCAATAACTCCTACAGCATCAACTACAATGGCCAGTGACAAGTCCACCTCTGACCATCAGTTTGGACTGCTCATAACTGGAGACCGTGTTAGGAGACAACTGTGAAAGCTGTCCCAAAGACGTCAAAGTGTCACTGCTCTGGAAAGCATCCTGCATTGTTCCTGTTCCAAATAAGGCAGGCTTGTCTTCACCTAATGACTACAGAAACAGTGCCACTTATGTCTCACATCATGAAGACCTTTAAGAGACTGTTCCTGCACTATAAGAGACCTTTTGTGGCAGACCACCTGGACCCACTGCAGTTTGTGTATTGGACAAAGATTGGAGTGGAGGACATAATTATCCATCTGCTTCAAAAAGTTTATTTTCCCCTGGATAAGGCTGGCAGTACTGTGAGAATAATGTTGTTTTTTTTTTTTTGTTTTTTTTTAAATTTCTCCAGCGCCTTCAATCCTTGTTAAGGGATGAAGGTGAATGAGCCTATGATGCCCTAGATAATGGACTATCTCTGCCGGGCAGACCGTAGTTTGTGAGACTCAAGAACTGTGTATCTGATATGGATGTGAGCAACACTGGAGCACCACAAGCACACCTCTATCTCCTTTTCTCTTTACTCAGTACACCTCAGACTATAAATATAACACGTCACTTGCAGTGATTCTGCAGTTATGGGATATATTAATAAAGGGGATGAATATGAGTGTAGGAATCAGGTGGAAAATTTTGTTTCTTGGTGCAAAGAGAATTGTCTGCATCTTAACAGCGGCAAAACCAAGGAACTGGGTATTGACTTTTGACACACCAAAGACCCTCTATGTCTGGTCACTATTCAGGGAGTGGCTGTAGTGGTGGTCCACTACTACAAGTAGTTGGGATTTCACATTAATGACAGGCTGGACTGGTCTCAGTACACAAGAGAAAATATATAAGAAAGAGAAGAACAGGCTCTTTTTCCTTATGAGACTGTATTCCTTTAATGTGGGGAGCAACATCTTTCACATCTTCTGTAAGTCTGGGATGACCGGTGCGATGTTCTCTAGTCTAGTAACATCACTTTGCTGAATTCAGCAAAGTGCCAACTACTGCAAAGAGAAACCATTTTTTGGCTCATATGATCACCTTTGGAATGATAGCTGCTAACCCTGAAAAGATTGCCACTGCGTGCAATTAGCCACGGCCCTGTAATGTGCAGGATGTACATGGTTTCATGGGTTTGATATTTTATTATTCATGGTTCATAAAACAATTTAATGAGCACCACTACACCCACTGATGGTGACACTGGTTCTGTCAAACTTCTCTTATCACTGCACCTGTTTTTAGCCTATCCAGACCTAAAGGCAGTACTCTTCCTGGACACAGATGCCAGTAATCAGAGTGCTAGAGCAGTACTGTACCAGATTTAAGGAGAGGCAGACAGGATGATTGACTACTATAGCCACTGCCTAACATGATCGGAGCAGAAATACAGTGTGAAACACCAGGAACTTCTACCAATAATCCCTAGTCTGCAGCACTCCCTTCCTTATCTTTCCAGATACCAGTTCACTCTTAAGGAAGGAGCACCCCTTACTCACCTGTCTTCTGAATTTCAAAGAGCCAGAGAGACCAGTGGCAAGTGGCACTAGAGGAGTATGATTTTGTCATCAAGCTCAGATGATGCCTTCCAATGAAGACCTTGTTTCCTGGATAACTGCAGCCACTGTGTCAAAAACAAGCTACTATGGCTGAATGCCATGTTGAACAAAAGAGGCTTAAAAAGTTCACCACGCTGCATGGAATCAGCACAACTGAATTCCACAAATGCACAGGAGGAACAATGGATAGAAGTGATATTCACCATGGGCTGGTGTAATAGCCTAGAGATCCACAGTGAAGGCACACTGCTCACACTGGGACAGTTTAGAGTTCCAGTTAGGACTGTTTGATCAAAGATTGGAGAGCCTGCTTCCAGGATGGAAAATTTTACAACTACAGTGCTGGTGCCCCAGAGCCTATTTCACCAGGTCCATCAGGGTATACATGGAGCAGCAAGGGCAGGATATTTTGGAACTTCTGAGACACTATGGGGGCCCAGACAAAAGTTCCATTTGGTGGACTGCAGGTAGGATGCTGAACTGTTTGTCCACTTCTTGCGAAAACTGCACCACATGCAAAGTCCCCACCCCTCAGTCAAATGCATCTCTTCAGTCTCTACAGCCTTGATTCCCAATGGAGGTGGTGACTGTAGACATCCATCGCCCCTTTCCAACCCCAGACACTAGGAATCTCTATGCCCTAGTGGTTGTTAGCTGTTTTATGAAGTGGCCTCCATATTCACTTACCCACACCACTCCGCTGAACTCTTAGACATTTCAAAATCTCAATTTTAACACCACAGCAGCAAAGAGACTTGGACTAAAAGCTACATTCCATACTGTGAGCTTATTGTTCTCCTCTCCACTAGTCCATTGGTTTCACACCTGCCATGCAGATGTTTTGGAGTGGGAGCTTTGCATTCATGTTACTCCAGCCTTTGGGATGCCCTCTGAGCCCAAAATCTGCAAAGATTTATGGCCTTAAAATACAGGAAAGCAAAGTAGTTTGAAACTGATTAACATCAATGACAACCAGGAATATATGCCTATTAATTAATAGCTGAACTATGGACAGTTGGCTACACATGAGAGGAAAACAAAATGTCAGTCAGCAGAATGCCTGAAGAAAATAAACCTCTGTGGGATCCACAGCCAATTATAAGAGAGAAAGTTAAAGGTTTAGTCAAAGTTAGACACAAAGTCCTGAAACCCTAGGGCAAATAGCCACCCAGCATCCTGTACATTATTTAGTAGACTCTACATGTGGCTATCCAATCTGATGACAGATTCTTTCCAGAAGTTGGTTTCAGATGACTTTTCAATTGGCAGGAGAACAGCTTGGCAATAAATCAGTGGCAGAAAGTGCCACATCAAGATATCAAGAAGATAAACAGAACAAATGTGGGTTAGTATTGGTTTAGTTTATTGTAATATTTATATTTTTGTAGGAATGACTAATAAACAAAGTTGCAGTGTGAATTGCTAATAAGCAGTTTTAGCCAGGTCATACTAGACTAAATTAGTGACTTTTCAGACTGGATTTAAAAGTTGATACTAATGGTGTATCTTTTATATAAACAGGCAGATTATTCTGCAGCTGCAAAACCATGTAACTAAAACCTTGACCTGTTATTTTCTTAATCCTTGGAATCTGAAGTAGGCCTGCATTTTGAGAGATTTTAATATGCACTCTTGTTTGTAAGTAATAAATTATATAAATATAGGGAAATGGTCCCTTGGCCATTTAGGTGTTATATGTTAAAAGCTGGGTTTTGGAATTAGTCCTAGGCTTAACTAGGAGACAATGTAAAGACTTGAGAACTGTAGTTATATGGTGATCATGTGAATGACTTTATATATTCAGACTCTAATATTCTATTGACATTTGATACACTGTATTAATCCCTTTGGGGAAATTGTCTTTTTGAATGATTTTTGGGGGTCAGAGCAAAGGGTCAGCCATTGTACAGCACCCCGGAGCAATTTTCAGATTAAGGGCATTGCTCAAGGGCCTAATAAGATCCCTTTCTGTCAGTAAGGAGATTTGAACTGGCAACCTTTCAGATACCAGTGCAGAATCTTTGCCACAGAGCCACCACTCCACATTTTTTTCCCTTTTTTAAAATTATTTATTTAGAACTTCAATATATTTTCCTGTTTGGCATACCATAATACTGTACAGTGGACCCTTGACTTACGAACTCAATTCGTTCGCGAGGGCTGGTTGTAACTCAAGTTGGTTGTAAGTCAAGACTATTTTTCCCATAAGAAATAATGGAAATACCCATAATGCGCTCCGAACCTCCCACAGCAACACTTACTTAACCTTTTCATAATAAAAAAGGGTTGTATAATGCGCATAATTTACCAAAACACCAATAATTTTTCTAATGTACTAACCAAAAAGTGCCTAGCCTACCAGAAACAACAATTTCATACTGTACTCACCATTTAATATGACATCTTTGGGCTGCAGGAAGGGAGGAGGAGGAGAATGAAACGGAAGGTGGTTATTGTTTAGAAGGAGCCTCCTTATGCAAATCTTTTCTTTGTAAAATTGTCGAGATGGTTGATTTCAACATACTGTACATATTAGCGAGATCGGTCACAAACGCCACTCTCATATTTCCGCACAATTTCCTTCTTCATTTCGATTGTGATCACTGTTTCTCAAGTTAATAATGACGGTAGTTGAGCACTCAGTTCAAAGCTGGCCGTTTTGTGAACTGCTGTAATAATACACTCCAAAGCAAGCTGGTGCTGACTCAGCCTGATGACATCTTCATGTGCAGCACCAGTCCGCTAGCTAACATCCCTTAACAATCATTTTCTTTACCTTCGTTACTTTCTCTTCCTTCCTTGCCATGGTCTTAGTGAATTATATATATAGACTAGCAAAATACCCTCGCTTCGCAGCGGTGAAATACTGCCTGAATATTTTTATTAAGAAAAAAGTAAACATTTTTAGGGAAAATATATAAAAAAATATTTGTTAAGGATATCTCTGTATACTACGTTGTCAGTTCGGCCCTCTGGTTGTAATATGACTAAGCTGTCTGCTGAGCTTACTCTTGAGCATGCAACATATAGTTGGCCATGTAAAAAGCAATCCTGCCTCAAATCAATGCCAACCTTTTGTAGTGTTTGTCCTTGAGACTTATTAATTGTCATTGCGAAGCAGAGCCTTACTGGAAATTGAACGCGTTTGAATTGAAATGGGAGATTAGATGGTATAACGGGGAAGCGAGGAATAAAAACTGTGTCATCTGAGGCACTGCCAGTAAAAATAGTTGCTTCAATTAGGTTGTTTTGTAGAGATGTGACCTGAAGTCTCGTGCCGTTACAAAGTTTCGGTGGCTGTAAGTTTCTCAGTAACATTATTGGTGCCCCAACCTTCAAGATGAGATTATGCACAGGAGTGCCTGGAGGATTTAGAGTGTTCAGAAACTCTACTGGATAATGAACCACGTCTTCTACTTCTACAACTGAATCAACAGATTGATATGTTTTTGTTTGTGAAGGTAGTTCTTGAAGTAAAATGTGGTTTATAGTCGTAGTCATGTCATTTTTTGGTGTCAAGATAGCTCTTTCTCTTAACCATGAGACGTCATTTTTGTGTAGATTTCGTAGATCGGGGTAAACATTTTGAAGAAGGCTTTGTAAGGTATTCACGATGAGACAGAGATTTGTCGAAATATTTATTTTACGGTTTTCTTGTATGAAGGTGCCATAACCTATAATCATCAGAAGAGCAGAGAACTCTTCGGCTTTTTTGTCGCCTTTCAAATGAACTCTCATTTTTATTTTTAAAGTAACAACATGGATTTTTGGCCACAGGTATGAAGATTTCAGAGATGCTTTAACTTCATCAGCGTGTGTTCCTCTGGGCACGACTGGTAGGGTTTGGCGGAAGTCTCCAGCCAGCAACACTGTCAAGCCTCCCATAAGTTTGTTGGTGTTTCGGATGTCTTGGAGGGTCCTGTCTAAAGCCTCAATACCTGCTCTGTGTGCCATAGTGCATTCATCCCAGACAATAAGCTGACAATGTCGCAGCACTTCATCCATGTTGCTCTGCTTTGATATGTTACACATGGGGGATTCAGTATGGTTGAGGTTCAGAGGTAGCTTGAAAGCTGAATGAGCAGTTCTGCCACCCTCTAGAAGAGTTGCAGCAATGCCAGAAGTAGCCACAGCTATGGCAATGTTATGTTTTGCTCGGATTTTTGCAAGGAGAAGGTTTATTAGGAATGTCTTACCAGTTCCTCCTGGAGCATCAAGGAAAAACACTGTGGCAGACGCAACGCTGCTCATGATTTGCTCATAAACTTACTTTTGGTCACTATTTAGCAACCGCTCGTTATTTGTGACTATATTGGCCAAGTGCAAGGTATTGTAAGATGTTTCTTTCAAGTACTCGGGATTCGACGCAAGTTGTGCCAGTTCTGTTAAAGGTGAAGGCAAACCGTAATGATGAAGAGATTGACCTCCAATAGCAATGCTGTAGTTTTCAAGCAACTGTAGACACTTGTTATAGATCAAATTTAACCACTGGTGGACTTCTGTTTGTATATGATCTCTTTCAGTGTGTCTCCTAACATCTTCTGCTATGCTGTCTTTGTTTTTCCCATAGGTTTAAGGGGTTTTCCATTTGGCAGAACACCAACATGACAGCAAATAGTTCACGGATCTTTTGAGGTGAGCGAGATAGAGTAGCTTCCTGTAGAGTCTCGTCCTAGTTGATATCGTCATGTAATAAACCGAGTGCCCTGCAGGATGACTTATAGGTCGGATGTAGGACACCATCAACTGTTCTGAGAGATTTGAAAGATGTGGGATCTGTGATTTTGTTGAGCAGCAGTCGAAGATGGTAGCATTCAGAATTATTCGGATGTACAGTGTAGACCCGTCCCAGTACATTATTCTTTTTCACTCCCGAATATCCTGGTACAGGGTTGCCCTGTTTCCTTCGACGAAACATGTTGTTTGCCCACACATAATATGATGGAATTTCATTATAATGAAGTTGTTTAGCAAAATCATTGTGTTTACAAAGGTCAAAGAATGCTAAAAGGGTCGTTTGTGGTGGATTGTGTACTTTATCGGCAACATTGCCTTCTGTAAAATAAATTCTTTGTCCGTTCTCAAGATGTACAGTAAGATGAACCACCGGAGGGAAACGTTCGTGAATGGGAAAACAGAAAATGCGCCAGGCTGCTTCAGAGCTACTAGTGTAACGGCCAGCTTCGTATCGAGTTACTTCGTCATTTTGATTTTGTATTGTAAATACTGCCTGGTCACTTCCCTTGTTAACATACTTGCATATGTATTTGATCGATTTTACTGAATTGCAAAATTCGACATTGATGTGAGTAATGAAGAAGCAGGACAGCACAGGACTATAAGGGACCACCCATCTGTTGTCGATATCTACTTTGATGTTAATTGTATGACCTCCATCAGCAGGTGCGCGCCAGCGGTACTGAGGGTAACCATCTTCTCCGGTCTGAGTTTGTGAGATGAATGGACGCGGGTACTTCTTAGTGCATATTCTGTTGATCATGCAGGGCGAGTTGATATTATGAGGTCCACATGGGCAGTGAATCATGTTGGATTTTACTATTTTGTATAGGGCAGGGTCAGTCTGTGGATCAGGAATTTCTGCACGGATGAGTTGATCGATGAGAGCTGGTTGAATCCTATCCTTTAGCCACAACAGAATGTGTGCATGGGGAATACCTCACTTTTGCCACTCTATGGTGTACATGTAGCAATTTGTACAGCCGAAAATGTTACTCTTCGTGAGCAAGTCTATGATTTTGTGAATCTTGAGATGAAATACACGACTGATAAGGTCGTGGTGATCATGAGGTTTTTGATGTGGAAGGAGAATTTCAGTGATCTCAGGCCATTTAGGATTGCAAGTAAATGTGATGAATAAGTCAGTGTGGCCATAACGACAAACATATGTCATTGTGTCTTCTGTACGTTCGTGCATATAGCAAGGTCCTCCAGTGAAGGAAGATGGTAATATCACAGCTTGACCAAGTTCTGTTAAATCAGTTTCGTTTTTGTGAATAGCATCTTTTAAGTGAACGTAATTTTCAGCCCATAGTTTTTTTTGATTTAGTCTGATATAATTTAGTCTTTCGGATTCAATTTTTGCGTACATATCAACTAAAAACTGATTTAATAAAGTTCAGAAGAAAAGGATATTATTAGCATGATGTTGTCTGATCATACTTCATGAATAGAAGTTTGCTGCAGAGACGGTTTTGTTCATAGGCAACTTACTGGCAGGATGAACTTGAGGTATAGACACAGAATAGCCATTTTCACCATAGCAGAACATGAGAGGATATTGAAGTGCATCATAGGATCTGTGGGTTTCTTTAATGCGTTGCAGTTTATTGTCTCTGGTTTTCAAGACAATATCTCTATTGTTGAAAGTTTGCCCAACGATGACAACACCAACTTGATGAACTGTGGGTTTATTAAATCTGCCTTTGTGTGCATGTAATGGTTTTTTGTCTGCGTGAATGACAACTTTGAAGTCTTTGTCATCATCTGAAATACTGTCCATTGTGGAGTGGAAGTCGTGGATGTAAGTGTTACACTCATGGAGCATTTTTTGTAATTGCTTGACCAGGGGCATGTTAAGTCCAGAAAAATTAGCGCAGCGGATTTGTGTTTCCTTTTCATCGTCCGACGAAATAAATTTGCAAAAATTTGTGTTCCTCACTTGGCATAGGTAAAAGACTGCCAATCAAGTGATACACTTGTCCCTGAACTTTAAATGAAGGCATAAAATTTCACTCAACGACTTGGTTAGCACCAAATGATGTCATTTGAAATGCGCTGTTGTACTTTCAAATGTTGTTCAAGAAATGCTCACTTTGAGGATGTTCGCCATTTAACAGGCCCTCAAGAAGGTGAGGAAGCTTACATAAAGGAGTGAGAGAGACTTTACCACCGTTACAGAACAAAACCGGAGACTCGCATTTCCACTTCTTTGTTTAACAATAGTCACAGTGAACATCCATGGATCTAATGTGTACTGTTTTGTCAGACTCATAATGTATGTTTGGGTCGTACGCAAATCCACAATTGGCTTTTTTGAGCCAAACCTGTTGTTTTCGTATGAGCCGCGTTTCATTATTGGGATCGTATCTAGAAACAGAAGCTCTATTAACTTGTGGATTTGCCTCCGTGTATTTAGCGACAGCGTCTCTATGAACTTCTGGATTCGCTTGCGAGTATTTAGTGACACCTTCCCTATTAACTTGTGGATGTTGTTGTGAGTATTTAGCGACAGCGTCCCTATTAACTTGTGGATGTGCTTGCGAGCATTTAGCGACAGCGTCCCTATGTACTTGTGAGTATTTAGCGACAGCGTCCCTATGAACTTGTGGATTTACCACGACGTCTGATATGCCTCCTTTTTACTGTGTTCTCACAGCTTGGATTGCCGCTGTCATAATCAGCTGGATTTGTGTTGAAGTGACATTCAGCATGTGTCAATCGATGTAAGCATACAACCGGCTTCATCAATAACTTCGCATCCAGCTTTTGAGAGTTGAAATATTCATAAACATCAAAGTGTTCACTACTCAAATTGTCACCTGTGAATCTAAGATGTTGAAGAGGCATTGACGGTTCTCCAAAGGTATAAAATATTTGCCCATTTCGGTACACTTGAAAGCGATAACCAAACAATTCAGAGGCAGCCATCAACTCACAGAAGAACCATAGGTGAAGGGCTTAAGCATTTCAGTCTTATAGTGCTCCTGTGTTCTATAATTATCTCCTGTACCATCATCAGTCCACACTTTGAACATCTCCCAGTCATTTAATACATAAGACACAATGTCGTTGCGGATATCAAAAATGAGCCTGATATGTCCGTGCAATATGTAACACAGAGAATGGAAAAGGCAGGCGTCATCTCTGGGCATAGACACCACTCAGTAAGTGATAGTGCTTTGATTGATGGTGATCACGTCGATAGACATTTTAATAGGGGTACAGTTGGAAGAATAAAGGGAATGGGTACTTGATCAGTAAATAAAGTATAAAATACCTACACAATAACATAAAAAGGCTGCTTAGTTGGCGAAGCAAAGAAAAACGACGGCCTTATATGGCGTTTGTTTATAAAACAGCGCAGAAGCTGTGTGAAGGCAGCTTCACAAAAAACTACGGAGCGCCTTATATGGGCAGGCAGTCAGGTAAAGAAAGTGAATGAATTAACTATAATTATAATAAACGAACAAAACAGCAGAAAGGCCGCGGATTAAATAAAGGAAATGGGTACCTGAACAGTAAACTAAGTGTAAATACGTACACAATAACTATAAAAATCGTAACAAATGAACAATAAAACAGCGAAGAACACGTGGATTAAATAAAAAGGTTGCTTCGTTGGCGAAGCAAGGAAAAAGGACTTTCTTATATGTCGTTCGTTTATAAAACAGTGCAGAAGCTGTGAGAAGGCTGGTTCCTTGGTGAAGCAAGGAAAGGAATGAAGACACCGCAGCGAACACAGAAGAGAACCCGTGGATTAAATAAAACCTACACAATAACTATAGAAATTGTAATAAATGAACAATGAAACAGCAGAGAACCCGTGGATTAAATAAAAAGGTTGCTTCAATGGCGAAGCAAGGAAAAAAGACTTTCTTATATGTCACTCGTTTATAAAACAGTGTAGAAGCTGTGAGAAAGCTGCTTCCTTGGCGAAGCAAGGAAACGAATGAAGACACCGCAGCGAAGAATGGCCTTATATGGGCAGGCAGTCAATTACGTGGGAGGCGTGCTGATTTCCACAGCAGCCGCACTTATGAATATGCTAAAACAGTGGAGAACCTATCAAAAGGCTGCTTCCTTGGCGAAGCAAGGAAATGAATGAACACACCACAGCGAAGAACGGCCTTATAATGGGCAGGCAGTCAATTACGTGGGAGGCGTGATGATGCTAGACGCAAGACGCAACCGCCTCACACGGCGACCGAGCTGCCCGCTATGGCCGTATACAGTATACAAAAGAAGGTTCCAGTTATGACCGTTACTCGTAGAATTTCGAAATGAAACCTGCCCAACTTTTGTAAGGAAGCTGTAAGGAATGAGCCTGCCAAATTTCAGCCTTCCACCCACACAGGAAGTTGGAGAATTAGTGATGAGTCAGTCAGTGAGTCAGTCAGTGAGTGAGTCAGTGAGTGCTTTGCCTTTTATTAGTATAGATAAATTCCTGCACTGACCGAAATTACGTCCACAAACACATGTATCTGGGCTCCGACTGATGCCTACGAACGCTCTTGGCTGTTTGTTTACAATCGCACAAGCGGATACACGTGACAGCATTCGGGTCGTAACGCAAGATATTGGTCGTAAATCAAAACTTAAATTTTGGTCGTAAATCAAGCTGTTCTCATGTCAGGCCAGTCGTATGTCAAGGGTCGACTGTATATACTCTGTCTTTTATGTATATTCTGTATATACTGTACATATATGCCTCCCGACTGTGACTCAGCTGGATGAGGCAGATCAACTCCTTTTATATAAGACCTGGGAGCATGCCGGAAGCACTTTCGGGTCATATGGAAGCTCTCCAAAACAATGAAGTGACACTGACGGGCCCCAGCAGGGTCAGCCTTCCAGACAAGAAATCCCAGGTATCTCTGAGGAGGTGTCCAAACTGGGCTTCAGCCTGGGGACACTACCACCTTTCATGCTGAGGGACGAATTGCTCAAAAGGTCCACTCGTCCCTCTACATCCATTATTTGATCATCATAATCCCCAAACAACAAAAACACAGTCTCAGTTTCAAACACAAACATTTACTTTATAAATTACCTTTGACAGGTTTATGTCTCAGTATGATATAACACAATGCCAGAATGTATCTTCTTTCTTTTCTCTTCTCCACTTCTTCCTGGTGAGTGTCATCCAGCTTCTCTCCCAACTCCAATTCCATTGTACTGAAGTATATCTGCTTCCTTTATTTAGTACACTGTAATACATCTGGTACCATGATACTGTCCTTCAGAAGCACACAACAGGGGTGCCCCACAGGATTACAGTTCCTAATACACCCTTGTTGGTAGCTGCTGTAGATGTACCATAACCCAAGGACACTGCCATCTAGCATTTCAAGACAATAAATAGCTCAAGTAAGTTACCGCTACCTGACCCTCCATTGTACTGGCATCCCAACCGATTAAAGATCCTTTATCAAGTCCTTCTGGGATTCCTGTATATCCATTACTGTCCATCCACTGGCTATGCCGGGAACCACCCTGGTGCATCAGCCTTCCGTCCATGTAAGGAATCTTGAGCCGTCCTGGATGTGGTTGCTCTCCCTAGAAGTGAGTTCCCAGCATAGACACCTCAAAAAGTACAGTGCAGAAAGCATAATGAGATAAAAAAGAACCATAGAATAACAGCTAAAGGCTTGAAGCGATCACTGGAAAAACTTATTTATGAGTCTACCATACCTGACAATGAACAACACCAGGGGCTGCTTTTGGAGAGTCCCATTACTGGAAAATTAATTTGTGGACTGATGAAACTAAGGTTGAATTTTTGGGAAGAATGTGCAGCACTTCATATGCACTTCATATACCAACATGAAAATATCATCCTAGTGATGAAATGCAGTAGAGGTGCTAATGAATTTCAAAGTTTATCAAGGTATCCTACTGGATAATGTCTGTGTGGCTGCCAGGCTGCCGAAGCTCTGTAGAAGGGTGATGCAGCAGGACAGTGCCTATTGGAGTGGCCCAGACCTTAAGCCAATAGAGATGTTGTGGAATGACTTCAGGAAAGTTATTCATACTAGACATCCTAAGAATATGGCTGAGATGACACTTGTCTGAGGTTATTGCTGCCAAAAGAAGTCGGACCAGTTAATAAATCCCAAGTGTTCAGTTACTTTTTCAACAGCACACTTTAAATGTTTGATGGGTTTTTTCAATAAAGACACAGAAGATTACAGTTCTTTGTGAGTTACTAGCACACGCATATTGTGCTTGTCTATATTTCTGACTTACATGAAGACCAGATCACACCTTTATGATCAGTTAATGCAGAAAAATCGGTAATTCTAAGGGTTTCACATACTACATTTATTGCAATTGTAAAATGTCTTTAGAAAGTATTCAGTCCCCTTCACTTTTTGCATATTTTGTTATGTTACAGCCTTGTGCAAAAATAATTTTAATTATTTCCCGCCTCGTTAAGCAACATGAGATGTTTCCACAAGTTGTATGGAGCTCACCCACGGTCAGTTCAATTAATTAGGCATAACTGAGACAGGCACATTACCTGTCTATAGACTGTCAAAGCTGACTTTGTGTGTCAGAGAAAATATCCCACCTAATTATTTTCACTATCAGGTATATACAGTGTATATGTCAATATATAACTAAGACAAAAATAAAAAGAAAGAAAAAAAATAGTAAAGCACGTCAGAAGATTTAGTTTTTCACCAGTATGCAGGCACTAGATTATTTTGTTACACCACCAGTAAACATCACCTGTTGTTTAGTGGACATCCTGCCAACTCAGTAATTGTAGAAGGTTTGTACTGCTTCTTTGCCAAACAACTTTTCTAAAACACAAGTGATTTATCCCCAGTCACACTCTCCATCACTGCATCAAAGAATGGGTTTATTTTCAAATAAGATTTCTCTAGTATGAAGTGACATATAAATTATTGTCAACAAAATTCAGACAAATCAGCTGAAATGTTTTTCATTGATTTTTTGGCCCATAAGCAAGGCCATCTTAACATATGAACACAATGGGCACTGGCCAGGAGCATAGGGGCACATGATGCTGGTAAGACGGCCCTGTGTGACATAAGGTAAAGATTTTGGTGATTGGCAAATTGCCCTTACATTGCAAACGCTGCATCGACACACACCCACTACTGGCAACAAACATGTAAATCTCCAGAATGATGATGTGTGTGGCTAACAGTGAATGAGATAATTAAAGGGAGAACAATGAGGGTGTCAAATATGACTTGAGTGGCAAGTTCAGGTTCCAGAAAAACAAAGAACAAATATTTATTCATATATTTTGAATAATTTTGCAGACTCTACTTATCAGGTTAGCATGTGTTTAATTCCAAGTGTGATGAAAATTGAAAATCCTTTTTGTAATTTATTATTCTATTTCATTTAGTCTTTTTTTTTAAGAGGTTTGTATAATTTGTTTTTTTATCTTGGTTTTGTCAATTAGTATTTTAGTTTAGAAGCATTTTTTGCTAATAGTTTTTGTCTTCATTTTAGTTTTTGTTTACGATAATAACCTTGACTGGTCATTGCTGCAAGCAATTCATTGTAAAGATTTGTATATATTAGGCTTCTGTACTAGCTTTTAGTAATTTTCATTTGTAAAAAGACCTGCTCATAACTGTGTGTGCTACCAACTCATGATGCCACACACACTGGAGGATTGTAAAGTCTGGCAAACAAATCTTGAGTAATGTGCAGTCTGTTTCAAGTAAAGCAACTTTGGTAGAATTATTTTTTAACTTCACAGTGGTGCTGTAGTTCAGTTATATTCAGCTACAAGATTTCGTTAGCATTATCTACATTAATAGCTAAACGAGATGAAAACATTGAAAAATCTGCCTCATGTATCCTGAAATTGAGATTCAAATTCATGATGAAATATGGCAACCTGAAGTGCATTGGTGTTAAAAGTCTCACTTTGGTCTGAAAACTGTCCTTAAAATTAGGAAAGTGAACAAGTATTACTTCTTAAAGTTGCCTCAAATTATCATAAAGTTTGTACAGTGGAGAAAAAAATAAATTAACAGTGCTTTATCAAAATTGAAATGAGCTCACCTGGAAAGCTATACCGATTCCCCTTTTTGGACTCACAAATTGCCTGAGGTTACAATTGGGAGCCCGCTGCTGGTTCCGTGCTTTTTACTTCTTCTCTCACCAAACATAAGTACAGGAATAATCTGTTTGATTGATCAGCTTCTTTCGTTCACATTTGTTATGGCACTCTTTATTACACATACTTTATCTGCAGCCAGAGTCACACCTGAAGTTCTGCCTTCAGAGGTGCTGCCACCAACCAGATCAATAGCTAAAGTGGCAAAAATGCTACAGCTGGTGAAAGAAGTAACCAAGAAGTAGGGTTTTCCCTCTGAAATTATAATGAATGCAGAAGTGCCAGTACCTTTTGTTTTGAGCTGTGAGCTATTGGCCATGACTTAAATTAAATCTGCGTGGTCTTCAATTCTGGGTAATGGTGGGTAGGGCCTCCATAACTTATTAAAAATTAGCCATATTCAAACTGAAGCTCTTTAAAAACATACACAATAATACAGAGGCAAATAAATAGTTAAAAACATACACACACCTCTGTTTGGAAGTGCTATAGATTCTATGATTTTTTTTAAATATTCTTTGAATGATCCTGTATGCCAACTTACTACGCTTAAAGAGCCAACTGAAGCATCATCCTGGTGAGGACTGAAATATTTGATGTTTCAGTGAGGAGCCTGTGGGCTGTTTGCACCCTTGTCCAACAGTTAATATCATTTTGCCTTCCTTTATACTAGTGTATGGCTGAAATGACTGTAAAGGAAAACTTAAAGCAAATACCCATTAGATATACACTCAACTCACTTTTTTAGGTACACCTGTTCAACTGCTTGTTAACACAACTATCTAATCAGTCAATCACATGGCAGCAGTTCAATGCATTTCAGCATGTAGACATTGTCAAGCGACCTGCTAAATTTCAAACTGAGTATGAGACTGGGGAAGAAAGGTGATTTAAGTGACTTTGAATGTGGCATGGTTGTTGGTGCCGGACGAGCCGCTCCGAGTATTTCAGAAACTGCTGATCTACTGGGATCGACCATCTGTAGAATTTACAGAGAATGGTCTGAAAAAAGGAAAATATCCAGTGAGTAGCTGGATGCCTTATTGATGCCAGAGATCAGATGAGAATGGCCAGACTGGTTTGAGCTGATAGAAAGGCAACAATAACTCAAATAACCACTTGTTACAACTGAGGTATGCAGAAGAGCATCTCGGAAAACACAACACTTCGAACCTTGCAGCAGATGGGCTATAGCAGCATGAGACCACACCGGATACTACTCTTGTCAGCTAAGAACTGGCAACTGAGGCTACAATGGTTAAAAAGCGTGTGGAGTGTCAGAAACAAAATTAAACAATATGTACTATGGCATATTGTAGAATGAATGGGACGGATGGACGGACAAGTGAGTAAAGCTGGCCAGAACCAGGAGTTTAGTTTTTGTGGAACATTGTTAGCTGCACTGCTGTGGTGGGCTGGTGGTCTGCCTGGGGTTTGTTTCCTGCCTTGCTCCTTGTGTTGGCTGGGATTGGCTCCAGCAGACCCCCGTAACCCTGTAGTTAGGATATAGCGGGTTGGATAGGATGGATGGATGTTAGCTGCACTGGTTGCTTTCTTCTCCTCTTTGGTCAACTGTTCATATTTTCTTTTAATTTACATTCTTTAGTATAGCTTAAACTTGCATCTATTTACAAAACTGCAAATAGTTTTTATTCATTTAATAGTCTTTACTTCTTTAACCAATATCTGATACTAGCAAAATACCCGCGCTTCGCAGCGGAGTAGTGTGTTAAAGAAGCAATGAAAAGAAAAGGAAACATTTTGAAAATAACGTAACCTGATTGTCAATGTAATTGTTTTGTCACTGTTGTGAGTGATGAGTGTTGTTGTCATATATATATATTTACACACACACACATAAACATATATATATATACATATCTATACATATACACATATATACATACATATATATCTACATATATACACACACATATATACACACATATACATACATACACACACATATATACACACAAATACATATATATATATATATATATATATATACACATATATACACACACACATATATATACATATACATACATATCTACATATATACACACACAGCTATTTCGTATCAGTGCAATACGCTGTTTGTTAAAACGGTTGACTCCCACTCTTATGTGCAATAACAAATCAAATCATTCAGTTGTCTTTGCTCATATGTCATTTTAGAGCTGGACGCCTGGCATCTTTTTTTGGCCACAAGTTCGTTTCTGTTTGCTGTGAGGTTCTGTGTTGTGGAGATTCTCAGGATGGATTGCAGGTGCTCATCAGTGAGGCGACTCCTGTGTGCTGTTTTGTTAGTCTGTATCACTGAGAAGAGCTTCTCACACAGATATGTGCTACCAAACATGCACAAGGTTCGAGCCGCATGTAGACGGACTTTTTTTGTTCATCAAAGTCACCAAAGCGCCGTGCAAACTCAGTGCGCAGTGCGCTCAGTTTATCAGCAAAGTGCGTATTTGGGAACACCGTAGTGACGACTTGGTTTAACAGTACTTGGCAACAGGGAAAGTGGGGCAAGGTGAACTGGTGCATTTGTGTCTCCCATGAAAGCAGCTTCACTTGAAATCACTTTGTGATTGTGCACGGGTTAAAACGTCCGCTGAAGTGTCAGATTCTTATTTAATTATGCTGTTTTCTGTATCTTCTGAATTGCATTCAGGTTACCCTGATGCAAGGCAGCTGAAGTGCTGCATTATGGGATCTGTAGTTTATTGTGTTACCAGCGCTTCATATACCCGGGCTTTAATAACAATAATACAGTATATAAAATGATCTCGGCCCTTGAGTTTGACACATATGGACTAAATAGAACTTGAAAAGATATATTTTTTCAAATGTGATCGTGCAATTCAGATAGAGTTGACGCAAGACTACAGCCTGCATGCCTCAATGAGTCATCCTCCCCTCGCTCTTACTTTTTTACCGTTCATCTAATGAATACACTGAGTATGGCTTTACCAAAACAATCATTGATGGCGAATAAAGTATCCATTATTCGAGTATGTAGAGCGGGATATATATATACATATATATATATATATATATATATACCCGCGTATCGCAGCGGAGAAGTAGTGTGTTAAAAAGGTAGAAAAGAAAAGGGAACATTTTAAAAATAACGTAACATGACTGTCAATATACAGTATTTGTTTTGTGAGTGTTACTGAGTGTTGCTGTCATCAAGGATTTGATTATCATTATTTCTTTCAATCAGGTTCGTATTTGTAGGATGTGTTGTGTTCAAGTTACATTCCGTGTTTGTCAATCGTTGTAAAGATGACAGGTTTCATTCATCGATTCGTTTCTTACTGCATCAATAAACAGCTCGTCTTCTTCTTTATCTGAGACCTGACACACTGCATGCACGGGTTTTTTTTACACTGTCTTCCTTTAGCGGAACATTGACTTTTTCCACCGTGTGCTTTGTTTCCGCAGTAGCTGGATTTATGAATATGCTTATGAGACGCTTCATATTTTTTGCTGCCTTTTCAATTGTGTAATTCGGTTTTGTTCAGCTCTTTAGAACTGTTGCCTTTATCTGTGCACTGCGTCAGTTCACGTGAGCCACTCGGTGTACATGCATCGAAGGTTCCCAGCTGTGCTGGTGCCATCTCGTGCTATGTCCGTGGCTGTATTTAATGTTAACTTAGTCCTGGCACTTAAAACTTTCTCTCGCAGTTTCGCTGAGTTTGTGTCAAACACCACCCTGACCATCTCATCTTCCTCTCCATAAGCACAGTCCTTCACCCGTGAATATTTACCCGTGGCAGTTTGCTATTGGATTGCGCTGACGGACGGCCTTATATGGGCAGGCACTAAATTACAAACGCCAGCGGCAGCCTGTCTATGAACTTAATTTAAAGTGTAGGTTTACATCGTGCTTTGTTTCCGAAGTAGCAGAACTCATGAATATGGTTGTATATGTCACTCGCTCGCGTCTTATTGTTTCGCTGCCTTCTCAATTATATAATGCATGTTTTCTTAAGCTCTTTTTTGAGCTCTTCCTGGTTTTCTATGTACTGCGTGATTACGTGGGAGGCGTGATGATGTCACACGAAACTACGCCCCCACGGCGTTGAAGCTCATCTCCATTACAGTAAATGGAGAAAAACTGCTTCCAGTTATGACCATTACGTGTAGAATTTCGATATAAAACCTGCCCAACTTTTGTACGGAAGCTGTAAGGAATGAACCTGCCAAATTTCAGCCTTCCACCCACACGGGAAGTTGGAGAATTAGTGATGAGTCAGTGAGTGAGTCAGTGAGTGAGTCAGTGAGTGAGTGAGGGCTTTGCCTTTTATTAGTATAGATTAGACAATGGGAACCTGAGTAAAAAATTGAATCTTTTTTAATTTATTTCCTTTACCTAATGGACAAAGGTTTCAAAAGCTGATGGGGACTTTGTGAAAAAAGTAATTGCTCCTTAGTTAAATGGCCCAATAAGAAAGGATATTTAGAGTTACCATATATACTCACGTTTAAGTTCTCCTGCGTATAATTCGGAGCTTGATGTTACCGTATAATTTACGGAATTTTATAATGTCGGTCTTATAACTCGAATGCAAAAAACTCATGCCATTGGTCCAAGAGATTATGATATGCTAACACCCACTTGAGAGTAACCACAAAGAACACTGCCCTTTTTTTTACTATGTATTGTGCCTACATCAGCGTTTCTCAACCTTTAAGTATTTGCGACCCGGGTTTTCATAACAGTTTTAATCGCGCCCCCTCTAACATTTTTTTGAAATATAGATGCATATTTTATTATACCTACTTAACTTTTAATGACATTTATCTAACTCTATATTTATTGTTCTAGTATCAGAATGTAGTTTAAGTTAATTTGTTTTGGTTTCAACAGATTTTCTTTCATATTTTTGATTCTTGTTTTCTTTTTTTCACATCTTCGTGCCCCCTTAGGGGGGCCCGCCCCACAGGTTGAGAACCACTGGCCTACATGACCACACTGTAATACCCAAAACTATTCCAAAGCGATGTTTGTATTGTTTTTTGTATCTCACACCCTCATACACCTTTATCATAAGAGCATCCCTTATCTACAATGGAGCGTTCGATCAGAAGAAAATATGAAGCTGGTTTTAAATTAAAAGTCATTGAAGTAGCGAAAGAAATTGGTAACTGTGCTGCTGCAACAAATTTCGATTTGTCTGAGAAACTGGTGCAAGATTGGGGGAATCAAGAAGATGTTAAAAAAAAAAAGTTGTATTTTTGAACGGGTGTGTAAGTCGGGGACTGATTTTATGATCGATCTTTCAGGTTTCAAGAACCGACTTATGAGCGTGTATATACGGTAAGTGGATGAACATAACTAAGCTTGATTATAGCCAGCCCTGCTCAATATGAACCACACTAGTTTTTGTGAATAGTGCAGTTTGCCACCCCAATGATTGAACAAGTGCATAATGCCATATCTTTTCCAAGTGTCCCCCATTTGGAGATTGTGGTTTTCACTGTGGCTCGGTGGAGTCCAGGAGGATTTGTAACTCTTTCCATGTTGATATGTATGAAACATTCAGTTTTTAATGTTTTCAGGAATTGGAGACAATAAGTCGTCTTTGAAAACACAGCAAAGAAATCAAATAAAAATAATATTCAGAATCCCTGGATAGGTATCAGTGGTATCTGTCAATTGAATGCCCCCCTTTTGCATGCACCCACAGTTTTGTTTACACTGGGCCAATTTACATATGACAATTAAAGGATAAGTGTAGTATTTTTCAAGTCAAAATGATTTCTTCATACTCATATGCTGTATATTACAGCAGATTTCGTCATACTCATATACTGTATATTACAGCACCAATCTTATTACTGAAGCATTCTTGTGGGAAGTTTTCTTGCTACTATTTTACTTTTATTTCATCATTTTCAGAAATCACTCAAAAGGTGTTTTAACTCCTTAATGTTTTTCCCTTTTACCTCAATCTTTGTTGCAGCTAACTCAGATTAACACTTCAAGTAGAGGTAAACCTTAGATGATCAAGACAGGACTAAACCATTCACAAAGTACATGTGAACACTCATAGGAAAAAAACTGATATGGTCAGTTATTTATTCTACACAGATGAATGAAACTTAGTGAACTATGGAAAAAAAAAACTTAATTTAAAATTTCTTACTCGAGAACTAACCAAAATAAAGCAAAAATGAAACCCATTCTACATATTTGCAACTTAGGAACGATATTACCTGTATTTTACATTTTTGATTTATTTACAACACAAGGTAGCCTTTTGCACCTATAAGTTATTATGTCATAATTACATGATAACATTACATACAAAATAAGAAAAAACTTGGTTCAGGAGTATTTCATCGTCAGTTTTGTCCTAATTGATTCATTAAGGAAGTGTTCAGGGCTGCATTTCCAGAAAACAAAGAACCTTAGTGATTAACGTTAAGATACATGTATGTAACATACAAGCCACTTTTGTTTGCTTTTCCCAAAACCCTCTTCAGCAGTCTCTTTATGAGCCACCATTAAGTACTTATTAAACGCATCCCCTGAAGACACCTACAAAAAAAATACCACAAATCGACCAAAAAGCACTCAGTTGATGAAAATATCTTGTACATACTGTCACTAAGATAAATGCAAAAGAAATGACTGGCATCCCAAAAATGAAAAGTACATGTTTCTAAAGAAGAGCCTGTTCTTTAGATGACAGCACAGTGCTGTTGCCATTGTTTATTAGACACATAGCGGTCTTTTGAACAACAAGAAAAACAAAAGTGGAGCAATCCAATGAAGAGAGTAAGTCTACATATCACAGCCCATTTTACTCTCTTTCAGACACACCTCCTGAACAGGTGAAATGTAGTTAATAAATGCCCCTAATCATTAAAAATTCCCACACTCCTTTGGACAGTGCTCAGTGTGTTTATAAGAAATGTTCAAATATACAGAAAATATTCTATATTCCAAATAGGGATTCCACACAAAAATAGCGTAAGTACATTTTTTGTATGGCCATGACTATACCTTGTTTTACTCCTTATGTGGGATTGTTGATGTGCTTGGTTGTATTGATCTGTAGAACCTGCCTAGGGATTAGTCAAAAGTGTCAACAGGTGTACAAGGGAGATTCCCACTATCATCCAGTAGCCCTACATGTTTCTTGCTTTTTGACACACTGGAGCTATAGACAATTATCAAATTCAAATGTTAACAGTTCTCATATATCCAAAGACCGTCCTTCCTACATATACGACATGTGTACCTGTTATAATGTACACACCTCTCTATGCTGTGGTTCCTACTACACTGAAGGAGCACCTGACACTGAACTTTCTTTCTTGGGGGAAGCGGAAGAAGCTTGTCGACGTTGCATCCTCTTTTCTTTTTCAATTGTCTTTTTTGTAAGAAATGACGGCGAAGTTTTCTCTGCAAGGGTGAGCCATTAACACTCTTATTTTCTCAGTAGGAAGGACAGTCCTTGAATTTGATGATTGTATATAGCGTGGAACTGACCTCTCTTTACTATTCTGTCCCCTGCATCTTCTGGAGTACAAAAGAAACACCACCATGCACCAAAATGTGGAGACTGGGCAAAATGAGGAAAAAAAAAAAAACGCAGTCATTGACTACAACCGCATGAAGGTTTGCGAATGAATATACAGTAATGTTGCATTAGTGCAACAATGTTTTCCGATATGTACTATACAGGTCATAAAATGACTTACTCCCAATGTCATATATACCTATATCTCTCTTTTTTGTCAGTGTTTTTTCTTTAGTTATATTCTTGAATTAAAATACACTTGTTTTGTTATACTTGTACCTTTTGTGAAAGTGTTTATTTGATATTTGGACAGACTTCACACATTATAAACTTCATGTCTACATTTTGTCAATTATTAGTAAAACATGAAAAACGTTTGTTTTAACGATGTGTTTACATAAATTGTTTTAGACACGGAACACACGTGAAATGTAGGTATTCCAAATCACGATGTATTATTTACCCTATACAGCTCCAGGCACTTCACTCCAAGATAATCCTTTTTTGTGAATTGAACTGTGGTGGTGGGCGGGGGGATCAGATACCAGGCTGCTTACTTGTGCTGATCGATACATTTACAACACAAACGACGCTGACTGAGAGGTACGAACGAATTTAAGGTGGGCCAGGATTATGAGTTATTTCATAGACTTTGGTAATTCTGTTGTTAATTTTTACATGAATAATAATACCACTAAACACTGCCTCACATAAACGAGTCCTCATTTTAATTGCACTCCTATTCCTAATGACACTTAACCTTCTTGGCCTACTACCCTACACATTTGCACAAACAACTCAACTATCCATAAACATTGCACTCACTGTACCCCTCTGGGTAAGCAATGTACTAATTGGAATACAAAATCAACCAACAAACTCCATCACCCACCTCTTACCTAAAGGCACTCCAACCCCCTTGATCCCAATCCTAATTATTATTGAAACAATTAGCCTATTCATTCACCCCCTTGCCCTAGGAGTGTGACTGACAGCAAATTTGACTGCAGACCAGCTACTAATTCAACTAATCTCCACAGCAACATTTGTAATACTATCTTATATGCCCACAATTGCCATGGTCACTTTCATTCTCCTAACCTTAATACCATTTTAGATGTTGCCATCACAATAATTCAAGCATATGTATTCATACTTTTATTAAGCCTCTACCTTCAAGAAAACCTTTAACGGCCCATCAAGCCCACGCATATCATATGGTTGACCCAAGCCCATGACCCCTAACGGGCAGTTACCGCCCTACTATTAACCTCAGGATAAGCAGTATAATTTCACTTCAAATCAATAACCCTACTCGCAATAGGCCTTCTACTAATAGTTCTAACAATAATTTAATGATGACAAGGCATTAAGGCCACCAAACACCCCCAGAACAAAAAGGCCTATGATACAGAATAATTCTGTTTATCACATTAAAAGTATTCTTTTTCCTTGTTTTTTATCTGAGCCTTCTACCACTCAAGCATAGCCCCTACACCAGAACTTGGTGACCACCCAAAGGTATTACCACTCTTGACCCTTTTGAAGTGCCCTTCTAAATACAGCAGTCCTTTTAGTCTCCAGAGTCACCGCTACATGAGCTCACCATAGCCTCATAAAAGGTAAACGAGTTGAAGCTATGCAAGCACTAACTGACTATTTTACCCAGCCTCTACTTTACAGCCCTCCAAGCAATTGAATACTATTGAAGCCTGTTTCACTATTGCAAATGGTGTTTATGGAACAACTTTCTTTGTTGCCACAGGTTTCCACGACCTTCATGTAATTATCGGCTGAACCTTCCTCGCAGTCTGCCTACTATGCCAAATCCTCTGCCACTTCACTTTTTCACACCATTTTGGATTAGAAGCCGCTGCATGATATTGACACTTTGTAGATGTAGTCTGATTATTCCTTTACATATCAATCTATTGATGAGGATCCTAATCTTTCTAGTATTAAGTAGTACGAGTGACTTCCAATCATTTAATCTTGGTTAAATTCCAAGAAAAGGCCTAACAATTCACTATATCCATATGATATCAGCCCTACTATTCCTCGAGGGAATTATACTCTCCCTATTTATTGCCCTGACCATATGATCAGCCCAAAGCGAAATAATAATATACTCCTCAGTCCCCCTTCTACACCTAGCTCCTTCGGCCTGCAAGACCGGCCTTGGCCTCAGCCTATTTGTCACCACTCCCGCACGCACGGGTCAGACTTCCTACACAACCTAAACCTCTTACAATGTTAAAACTATTAATCCCCACTATTATACTGTTTTCCAACAATATGAATATCCAAACCAAAATGACTATAGAACTGCTACTATTGCTCACATCCTAACAATCACAGCGTTTTTTACTATCTCTCTTTAAGTACCCTATCCAGTGGTTCCATCTCAGCCAGACCCTAGCCACTGATATAATCTTCACACCTCTAATCATCCTGACCTGGTGATTGCTCCTGCTTATAATTCTCGCAAACCAAAACCATGTGTGGTCGGGTAATGGAAGGACAGACTGGAAACAGTCGGAATGTTGGGGCACCAATCAGGTCTTCTTTTTTAATCGATGCAAGACGAACAGACAAAATAAACAAAAAGTAACAAAAATAGAGCTTCAGCGCTGTCCTGTACAGGGACCTCTTTCAGAACAATCAATCCTTTCGAGAGTCATGTTTTCCGGCCGTGCGGCTTGTTCCGGTCTCTCGGCAGAAGCCATCTTTCTCTTTGCTGGTGCTTCCTTTATAGCAGTATTTCCAGAAGAGATGGGGTGAAGTGCCCTTGCTGGGTGGCTTCTCAGAGCTGTGAGGGAGAGGAAGAACATGACAAAGTCAGCAGTAGCTCCCCCCCTCTCGTCTCAGAGAGCTATTGTGTACCTTTCCCCGGCCTTTAGAGGAGTCCTCTGACGCCCATGCGTGACACAGCCTCCCCCTCAGCTTGAGCACGGAGGGGCGAGCAAATTTCACTGTGAGGCCGTGGATGCGGGAGAGGGCATCCACGTTGGCATGTAAGGTACCTTTACGGTGTATTGCCTTAAAGTTATATTGTTGCAGGCTCAGGAACCACCTTGTTATTCTTGGATTTGAGTCACGAGCAGCAGAGAGCCACTGTAGAGGGGGCATGCTCTGTAACCAAGGTGATTTTGCAGCCCAGCAAATAACGTATCGTAGTTACCGCCCAATTAATGGCAAGAACTTCCCGTTCGATCGTGAGCGTATCTCCTCTCCCGGTCCAACAGTTTCCTGCTGAGATACATAATGGGGTGATTGGCTCCTTCGACGACTTGGCTTAACACAGCACCCAGGCCAGTATCCGAGACATTGGTCTGGAGAATAAAATGATTTGATGTAGGAGCAGAGGTCAGGGTCTTTTTTAAGTCACTAAATGCAGCAGCAGCCTTGGGATTCCATACCACCGAATTAGGGGCCTTCTTCTTTGTCAAATCATTTAGAGGTGCAGCTCATTCAGAGAAGCAGGTGGTAGTACCCGGCTAAGCCCAAGAAAGCCTGCACTTGCCTCTGTATTAGTGGCAGGGGCCAGTTGCTTATGGCAGCTATTTTGGAGCACTGTGGTTTGATCTGTCCTCTGCCCACCACATAGCCTAGATTCTTAGCCTTGGTAAATCCAAAATTACACTTTTGTAGATTGATACGGAGTCCTGCCCTGCGTATGGCCCGAAGGATGTCTCGCACATGCAGTAGGTGTTCTTCCCAGGAGTGGGAGAATTTATGACGACATTGTCAAGATAGGCAGCACTATAGACATTATGGGGCTGGAGCAGTCAATCCACCAGACATTGGAAGGTCGCCGAAGCCCCATGCAGCCCAAAGGGAAGAACCCTTTGCTGTCTCGGTCAAGGGGATTTTCCAATATCCTTTTGTCATGTCATGAGTGGAGAGGCAGCAGGCATCTCCCAGAGGCTCTAGTATGTCTTCCACCCAAGGCATAGGATAAGCATCGAAATGGGAAATTTGGTTAAGCCGGCAGAAGTCATTACAAAAGTGCCAACTCCCATCCAGCTTAGGAATTAAGATGATTGGGCTGGAGCAGGGACTGACCTCTATCATGCCCATCTCCAACATCCGACCTATTTCCAACTCCACCTCTGCCCTCTTAGCCTCAAGGAGTCAATAGGGACACTCTCACACCACTGCTCCCGGTTCTGTGATAATATCATGGGTTATGAGTGAAGTGCGGCCCAGCTGAGATCCGATAACCCCCTCCACCAAGCTTATTATCTCTGCTATCTCGCACCTTTGTTTGGGAGTGAGCTTATCTCCATAATTTATTTGTTCGGTGTCCGTAAATACAGAAAAAGCGAAAGCAACCATTGCCTACTGGGAAGTACGGTCTACCCCCGCCTTTAGTAGGTTGCTGTGGTAGATCCACTCCTTGGGATGCCGATTGGGTTTATAGATTAGATTATCCACCAATCCTTTTCATTCACGTACTTCAAATGGACCCTGCCAGAGGGCTAGGAGCTTGGAATGGCTTGTAGGGATGAGCACCATGACACAGCCGCTGGGGCAGAACTCTTGGAGGCGGAAGTTCCGGTTGTACAATCGGGCCTGCGCACGCTTTGCCCCTTCTAAATGCTCCCGGATAGCCGGTCTTAGGCGCTAGAAACAATCCCTAAGCTCGGCGACATGCTCCAGTACAGAATGGAAAAGTGGTTATGCCTCGTCTTCCCAGCCCTCCCGAATGACCCCGAGGATGTCTCCTATACAGGAGTTTGAAGGGCGAAAACCCTGTTGAAGCCTGAGGAACCTCCCGGAAATTGAAAAGGATTAGAGGAAAGAGCTGGTCCCAATCTTTCCCATCCATTCGGACCACCTTTCTCAGCATCTGTTTGAGTGTTTGGTTAAAACACTCGACTAATCCATCTGTTTGGGGGTGGTATACAGGCTCCAGATTGGCAGGATTGTTCTGAGTTGGCGGATTCAGAGTAGCTTAGCCACCCCCTTGAAGGTCCGGGACATGAAGGACCTTGATCTGTGAGGATTTCTTTGGGGATACCTACTTGTGAAAAAACCCTGATAAGCTCCTGGGCTATTACTTTGGATGTAGCCACTAACAGTGGGATGGCTTCTGGATATTGGGTGGCGTAATCAACCATGACCAAAATATATTTATGTCCCCTAGCTGAGCATTCGAGGGGTCCCACAATGTCTAGGCCTTTTCTCTTGAACGGGATATCCATTATGGGCAGCGGAACTAGAGGGACGTGATCCTTTCTAGGAATGTGTGTGAGCTGACATTCAGGGCAGGACCTACAAAATTGCTGCACCTCCTCATGCATCCCCAGCCAGTAAAAGTGTGCTGTTACATGCTCTAGGGTTTTTTCAGGGCCTAAATGCCCCCCCAATAAATGATAGTTGGCCAGGTCACATATTTCCCCTCGGAAAGAGCGGGAAACCAGGATTTGTCTGCATATTCCATTATGGTTTTCAACCACCCGATATAACAGATCATTCTTGATGACAAAGTGAGGCATGGGTGGGGTGGAATCTTTGGAGGGGTCTCTGTTTATGGCCATTACTGCATTTCGAGCATGTTTTAATGAGTAGTAGTTCCACTGCTCCCGCCTAAATGAGGAGAGAAGGAGGTGGAACTGGACTGGTATGTCAGGTAATTCATTGGGGCAGTGCTCATCTGAGGCAGCAGAGTCATGGGATGTAGGGTGCAGGTTACCCTTGGCCTCCGGCCCCTCCTCTGCAGGCTCCAGATCCACAGGATTGCACTGAGTAGCCGACATTTTACCAGTTCTCCTGCATGGCTGGGACTCCTCCTCGGACGAGTGGCTCTCATCCATATCCTGGGTCGAGGAACCAATCGGACACGGCTCTGCCCACTCAGAGTTATTTTGGGACCAGTCTTTTTCCAATATTATGGCATATGGAGACTTCAGGAGCACCACCACGCACTTTTGTGCCAAATGTCCACGGACTAGGAGGCAACAGATCACTATGGGGGTACTCCTTAATCTCACCGTGAATACAGGTAAGGCTGGTCCTTTTATTATCATACTGTCCCGAAAAGACATAGAGGGCAGCAATGACAGTTACATTGCTTCCCATATCATAGAGTGCTCAGACTAGGTGTCCGTTCAGTCAGGCCAGGACTGTGAAGGGAGAAGCGAGAGGGTTAGACACCACCGCATAACAGTACCTGCCTGCTTCAGTGTAAGCACAGTCCATCTGGTTGTCTCCCTTGGTGCAAATGGCCACCGTATGCCCTGGTTCACCGCAGCGGTAACAACATAGTGGAAGACGGAGACCTTTCCCTCTTTCTAGGTGTGTTCTCTGGGTCCCGCGCTGGATTATCACTGCGGTTGTTTCGGCTGGAGCGGATTTGGTACCGTTCCTCCGTTTGCTCAGTTTGACTGGCAGATCAGTGGCATTCAATTATTTCCACGAGGGTTTCCATATCAGCCCAGGGTAATCTTTGTACCGGCCTCATCAGGTTTTCAGGAAGGGCGTGTACGAGGACGTCGACTACGCGTGTTCTCGCCCGGGACATTGCCAATGGGTCATTCTTCCCCATAGGTTGAAGTCCTGGGCCTGTGTTGGTCTTTTCTGGGTCAAACTTCCATTACCTGCACTCCTGTGCTTGACATGTAGGGGTTAATCCGTAACAAGCAAGGATTTCTCTTTTTAAAGTGGGATAATCTCTGTCTATGTCTTCTTCCAAATCATAATAGGCACGTTGCGCTTCTCCTTGCGAGAAAAGGCACTAGTATATGACTCTACTCCCGGCTCGGCCAATGTTATCTAATAGCGTTTTGGTCAAAAATGGTCAAATATGCCTCCACATCTTCTCGATGTCTCATTGGAACGAGCAGATGAGCAGGACATTGTCCTCTCGAAAGTTCTAATCCGTCTTGGTATGCGCTGTGCCCATCGGCACCTAGAAACTCCGCGTGGCGGCTTGCAGTTGGGCGAGTTGATCCGTGAGGCCTATGGGTTCAGCCATCCTATTATCTACACCCTTGATCCGGCTGACTATGCCACTTATGGTCAGGCGGTGGAAGGACAGACTGGAAAAAGTCAGAATGTTGGGAAACCAACTGGCTTGTCTCTTTTAATCGTCACAAGAAGAACAGACAAAATAAAGAAAAAGTAATGAAATTAGCGTTTCAGCGATGTCCCAAGCAGGGACCTCTATCAGAACTATTAGAGTCACATGCTTCGATGTGCGGCTCGTTCCAGTTTCCCGGCAGAAGCCATCTTTCTCTTTACCGGCACTTTCTTTATAGCAGTATTTCTGGAAGGGGCAGGGTTAAGTGCTCTTGCCGGGCAGCTTCTCAGAGCTGTGAGGGAAGAGGAAGAATAGGACAAGGTCAGCAGTAGCCCCCATCTATTGTGTACCTTTCCCCGGCCCTTAAAGGAGTCCTCCGACACCCATGCTTGACACCATGTTGCAGCACAGCCTGCCAAACGACAACAAACTTATATTACATTATTAACCCTACTTCAGACCTTCCTTATCATAGACTTCAGTTCAACCAGAATTATTTTATTTTACATCATATTTAAAGCCACCTTAATTCCAACCCTAATTATCATTACACACTGAGGTACCGAAATTGAACGACTTAATGCAGGAACTTATTTCTTATTGTATACTCTTGCCGGCTCGCTGTTTCTGCTAGTTGCTCTTCTCTCCCTGTACAGTACAACAAGTTCCCTATCCTTGATCTCAATAAACCAAAATCAATGCATCACACCAGACACATGAGCTAAAACCTTTCAAATGGGAAGCCTGTTTGATCACCTTCCTAGTAAAAAATACCTCTATACGGAGTCCACCTATAACTGCCCAAAGCACACGTCGAAGACCCTAGATCCGATTAAATAATTTTTGCTGCCATTCTGCTAAAATTGGGAGGATATGGAAAGATTTGTATAACTATAATATTAGAACCTACCACCAAAACACTACCCTACCCATTTATCATCCTGGCCCTGTGGGGTATTATCATAACTGGTTCAATCTGCATGCTACAGTCTGATATGAAATCACTAATCGTCTACTCCTCTGTCAGTCAAATAGGACTAGTCTCCTCTGGCATTCTTATTCAAACCCCAAGAGGCTTCACCAGAGCAGTCATCCTAATAATCACACACAGATTGACTTCATCTGCCCTAATGACAACCCTAAACCTAACCCTAATTTCTGCCTGGCAAATACCACAAATGAACGTACATATGAACGCACCAATACTCGAACACTCCTCCTGGCCCGAGGCATGCAAGTTATTCTACCACTTATGGCCATTTGATGACTTATTATTAACCTTGCAATCATGGTTCTACCACCCCTGCCAAATCTAATAGAAGAGTTGATAATTCTAGTGTCCACATTTAACTGATCAAGCTGAACAATTCTACTAATAGGTGCCAGAGCATTAGTCACCGCCAGCTACTACCTCTACCTATATCTGCTGTCACAACGAGGCACAACCCCTTATAACTAACCACCCTTGAGCTCTCCCACACCCGAGAACACCTTTTATTAGCCCTACACGCAATCCCTATTGCCCTATTTATTCTCAAGCCCTAAGTTATCTGAGGTTAATGCTAATGTTAATATAATCCAAAAAAGACATTAGATTGTAATTCTAATAATAGAAGTTAGACTCTTCTTATTGACTGAGAGATGTGTGTGCACTAAGAACTGTTAATTCTTACTTCCCCATTTGACTCCGTGGATCACTCAACACTTTTAAAGAATAACAGCTAATTCATTGGTTTTAGGAACCAAAAACTCTTGGTGCAACTCCAAGTAAAAGCTATGCCTATTTCTCAGATATCCCAAATATTCCTAACCTGCTTATCCCTAACAATTTTACTTCTTAGCCTTCCAATCCTTATCTCAACCACTATAAAACCATGAAATAAATGAGCACATTACATTAAAATTTCAGTAATTCAGTAATTTCATTTTTTATCAGTCTTATTCCATCATTTACATGCCCCAACATAAACCTCCAATCATGCAAAATCCAAAAAATGGGGGCTATTCACAAAATAATACCAGTAACATCCTCATGTCTTGTTATTGGCAGCCTTGCCCTAATAGGAACCCCCTTCCTTGCAGGATTTTTTTTAAAGTCTCAATCATCAAAACTCTCAATACATCCCACCTAAATGCCTGAGCCCTCACACGAATCTTAATTGCCACCTCCTTCACCGCCGTATGCACCCTCTGAATCATCTACTATGTACTAATAAACACCCCTCACACCCTGCCCCTCTCTTCAATCAATGAAAACAACCCACTCAGTATTAACCCCAAAAGCCTCAAATGAGGAAGCATTGTCACCAGATTTATTCTCTGCCAATACGTCCTGCCCAATAAAGCTCAACTACTCACCATACTACTCACATTAAAACTCACCGCCCTTGTCATCTCACTGTTAAGCCTAATTACAGCTATAGAATTGATCTTAATGACAAATAAACAAATCAAAGTCAATCCAACAAAATTCACCCACAACTTCCAAACATATTAGGCTTCTACCCCCACATCACCCACCCCGTAATATCAAAAATACCACTTACACTTATACAGACCACAGCTACTCAAATCACATGCCAACTATGAGCAGAAATACTAGAAAGAAAAAGGTATTGCCCACATACAATTACTTCTCACCCAAAAAAATGACCCACGCGCAAAAAGGCCTAATCAAAACATATCTTTTAATTATAATACTATCCCTACTCATAATTATAGTTATATTTACCTACACCTGACTGCACGAAAGCTGCCTCGAGCAAAACCTTGTGTAAAACTCTAATACAACAAACAACGCAATTAATAACACCAAGCCCACCACTAGCAGCATATAACCACCAACATTATATGTTTCTGCCTCCCCTACATACCGCCATTCAGCCCCCAGGCAACCTTCAACTTCATCAAAATCACCAACAAAAAACATCCACACCGCAATAACTAAAAATACATACCCCAATACGTAAGCAAAAACCTCCCTAGAACCCCATGCATCTGGATAGGGCTCTGCTAGCAAGGCAGCAAAATACATAGACACCACCAAAATATCCCCCAAATAAACTAAAAACAAAATCATAGATTAAAAAAGTTATTTTTGACTGTATTGATATATCACAACCCACCCTCACCCGAACTATCAACCGTAATGCTGCAAAATAAGGATTAGATGCAACTGCAATTAGACTAATCAAACAAACTACAGAAAAGACCACTATTAATGCCATAGTTCTTGCCAGGACTCTAACCAGGACTAATAACTTGAAAAATCACCATTGTTACTCAACTACAAATCCTAATGGCTCATACACAAAAAACCAACCCGCTAGCAAAAAATTAACAGCGCATTCATTAACCTTCCTACCCCACCAAACATGTCTGCAGGATGAAATATAGACTCACTTCTCGGACTCTGCCTAATTATACAGATCATTACTGGACTATTCTTGGCTATACATTATGTCTCTGATATTAACATTCTCATCTGTTGCTCACATCTGTCGTGATGTACACTATGGATGACTAATCTGCAATATTCTTGCAAACAGCACATCCATATTTTTCATCTGAATCTACCTACACATTGCACAAGGACTACACTATGGATCATACTTATACATAGTAACATGAAACATCAGAGTTGTCCTAATACTCCTCACTATAATAACTGCATTCGTAGGTTACATCCTCCCATGGGGCCAAATATAATTTTGAGGTGCTATTGTGATCACCAATCTTTTATACACAGAACCCTACATCAGAGACATCTTAGTACAATGAATTTGAAGTGGCTTTTCAGTAGACAAACCGACCCTCACACAATTCTTTGCCTTCTACTTTATCCTGCCATTCGCAAAGGTAGCTGCATCACTTTTACACATTCACTTCCTTCATGAAACCAAATCAAACAACCCAATCTGAATCAACTCTGATGCTGACCAAATCCCATTCCACCCATACTACACCTTCAAGGATCTCCTGGGGTTTATCATCCTTCTGCTAGCCCTAACAATACTAGCACTATTCTCACCCAACCTCCTTAATAACCCTGAAAATTTCACCCCACCTCCCATCAAACCACAATTATACTTCCTATTCGCCTATGCCATCGTACATCATGTTATTTTCAATCCTCATCCTCATACTAGTGGCCCTCCTCCATACAGCAAAAATCCGCAGTACGGCATTCTGCCCCCTATTCAAAATTACCCTCTGAATTATCTCAGCTGATGTACTAATCTTAACCTGAATTGGAGGACAAGCAACAAATTCTTCAGGATTATGTTTAAGCATCAGTCACAAAGTTGAAGTTATGCAGGGGTTGGATATTCCAATAAGACAATGACCCAAAACACAGTTTGATATCTACAAAGGCATTCATGCAGAGAGAGAAGTACAATGTTCTGGAATGGCCGTCACAGTCCCCTGACTTGAATATTATCGAAAATCTATGAGATGATTTAAAGTAGGCTGTCCATGCTCGGCAGCCATCAAATTTAACTGAACTGGGTAGATTTTGTATGGAAATGGCTTAACCTGACATGGCTTAAACAGTTCTCGTACGTTCTGCACTGCAGAAGTTTAGTCTGACTTTCCTCATTGGTCTTTCTCTCCCTTCACTTTTATTACCTTGCCACTGGCCAGTTATTCAGATTCTTAGTCAAGACCCAGTACATTTACTTTGCTTAACACTAGCATTACCAAAGCCTATGAAACAACTCATAATCCTGGCCCACCTTAAATCCTCTTGCACCTCTCCATCAGCGTCTTTGTGTTGTAAATCAGCATAAACGGCAAGCAGCCTGGTAAACCCCCACAAACTGCCGCCATTCAATTCATAAAGAAGGTTCTCAGTGCTCAGTGTTTATCTTGGAGTGAAGTGCTTGGAGTTGTAGAGAGTAAATGATACATCGTCATTTGGAATACATACATTTCATGTGTGTCCCATTTCTGCAACAATCTATGTAAACACAACATTAAAACAGAAATGTTTTTCATGTTTTAGTAATAAATAACCAAATATAGACATGAAGTGAATAATGTGTGAAGCCTCAAATCCAAATATCAAATAAACACTTATAACAAAACAAGTGCATATTTATTGAAGAATATAATCTAAGAAAAAGAAAGCAGGTTAGGGTAGGCTGTTGATATGACAGCTTGTGTGGAGCAATGGTAAGAACTACTGACTCCCAATCAAGAGGTTGTAAGTTCTATACTAGCTGCTTCCCAAATTTACTGTTTTGAGTAGTGAGCAGCTCTTATTGTTAATATTATACAATAAAAACTTATTTGATTTGCGTCTGTAACAGCTAGTGTAAATTTATAGTACAGTATAGTACTTGTCAAAGTTTTTTTTTTCTTTCAGTTTTATTTTCAGCAGTGATAAATATTAGACAATAAGCTACACCTAGATACTGAATGTCTAGGTGTCCTGTGGCTTTTATATTTAGGTGGTTGTCATTGAATTTGTCTATCAGGTAGAGAATTCATAACCAGTCTAACCTGTCAATAATGTGGACCCCAAAGTACTTGCAAGAATGAATCACCTCTACATCCACTCCTTGAATAGTGGTCAGACATAGAAGCTCTTTGGTGCAGCGAAAATCAATAGCCAGGGGCCTCATGCATAACGCCATGCTTTGAATTCGCACTATACCATGACATAAGCACAAAAGCGGAAATGTGCTTACGCACAAAAAAATCCAGATGCACAAATCTGTGCGAACGCTAGCTTCCATGTCCTTCTGCTACATAAATCCTGGTCAGTGTGAAAATTAACGCACATGCACACGCCTGCTGCCCCACCCCAACTCCTCCCAGAATTACGCCTCTTTGAATATGCAAATCAATATAAATAGCCCTTAAGCTCAGCATTCTGTGAAAAGGCAATGGCAAAAACACGAGGGAAAATAGAATTTCACCGAATACCAAGTGGAGGCAAAGAAAAACATACTATTTGTTGGTTTAAACAGTGGTATAAACAACAAAAGGAAGTTGATCGAGTGACAGTGTGTCAGAGAAACTCGAAAGCTCAAGTTCACAAAGCCACACAGTGCCCAAAATAAAAAAATAAAAAAAAGTTGTCAGATATCAAAGTCGCCGTGAAAAGGCGAATCGTAGCCCACCGTCTGAGTGTCATATGAAAGCTTATTAGGGTACAGAGGAAAAAAATAAAAGGCACACAGCGGGAAAAAAGCATAAAATGTCAACTTTAATCTCGAAATTTCCACTTTAATCATGTAGTTTATTTTGTCATTAAAGTAGAACATCATAAACTTCATCTTAAAATTGTTTAGTTTACTAGTTTCTCAAATTCCTTTGTATAGTAACTAAAGTAGCATGTTAAATGCTTTGTTTTGCATTTGATCTTCTATGTGCTCCATGTGTGTGAATCTCTGCGTGCTTCTGGGCTTTCTCTTCCTCCGACAGGACACAGAATCCATTACATTTGTGATATTAAAGCTCTCTGAATAATTAAAATACTGAGATATCACTGATACGTGATTTCATTTTCATGATGATAAGAGTTAAAGCATGTTATTAAACATGGGAACACGGTGGCGCAGTGGTAGTGATGAACTGGCGCCCCATCCAGATGTTGTTCCTTGCTCCTTAAAGATGCTTGCTGTGCCATGCACAACCCTCAATAAAATAATTTATTGCAGCAGTACTGTCTCTTTCAAATGTACTAACTCCCAAATCCTGCTATTCCTTTTCTTTCTCCAAGTAACCAATCACCACACAATAAATTCAGTAATAAATGTCAAGCCATCTATAAGCTTAGAATGCTGATTCTTCAAAACTTTTAAGGAATATTGAAACATCTTCGTAATACATGTTTCATTATTCTATCCATCTTTCCATCCAGAGTTGCACCAGTCCGAGCAAGCATACAGTGCAAGGCAGGACCAATCCCTGAATAGGGCACCAGCTCATCACTACCTCTGCAGCTCTGTGCACACACATTACTAACAGTATACATTAATTAAGTCAAAGTTAATTCAAAGTCAAAGCGAACTTTACTGTCATCTCAACCATATATAAGTATACAGATAGATGAAATTGCGAAGCTCAGGGTCCATAGTGAAGTGCAAATAAAAATAAAAAATAAAAATTAAAACCCAAACGACATTGTGCAAAGACAAAGAAGTAGCAGTAATATGACGTGTAGTAAGCAATATGAATATTGATGCAATGTATGGTATTGTGCAATATAGATACATAAATATAGTCAATAAATATGTAATATAATAAATAAATAATAGATATAGATAATACAGCACAGAGTGAGGTAGTACAGAAATGGCTGCATGACTCAGTGTATGATAGTTGTTTAAGACGTGTAAACAATGACAGGTCAGAATGAAGTTAACAATTTATCTGTATAATGTAATATACATACTTTAATGCATTTCATCTTAAAAATGATATCAAGAGCTTCAAGAAGACTTAAAAGCCAGTTGTCATCATCTGTAAATACACTCTTTTATTGAACTGAATTCAATTTGTTTATTTTTATTGTATGGTACAATGAGATTCAATCTGTAAATCCTCCATAACCTTATTTCCTATGAAATGATAAAAAACAGAAATAATAATAATAATAATAATAATAATAACAATAATTGTAGCAGCGTTTTTTCCATAATTACCAAAGTTCAGCAGCTCTAGCATACAAATAGGATTCAAAAAAAGCTTGACATGTTGAAATGATTCCACAGACAAAATATGTTTGTTTTTAAAAGTTTTAGTTTAAATTCAAAGTGAAACAGTTCACACAAAAAAATAGAAAATTGAAATAGCAAAAAAAAAGGAAAAATTTTTGTTAAGAAAAGTTCTTTTCAAAGCTTAAATCTTGTTACATTTCAAATAATAATAATACAATAAAAACCAGCATAAGTACAATATACATGTACATATAGTGCAGATAGTGAAATGGTTCATAAAGTGGATCAGGTTGTACAATATTACAACAGCAGTGCAAGTTTACAGTAAGGTAATTGTATTTAGAAGTATGAACAGTTCTACCAGGAGCATTTGATGGACTGAATGAGTGTTGTTATTACTCTTGGGATTAAACTGTTTCTGAACTGCAAGATTTGTGCAGGAAAGGCTCTGAAGCATTTACTAAATTGAAGAAGTTCAAATAGACTGTGCGCATGGTTGAAGCAGTGAGTGGTACACTGGAAGTAGAACGCTAAAGCAACTGTGGTATTTGGAATAGTTTGGCCATTCCGTGGACCATTATATTGTTACAGGATGATTACAATCAGATGCCTTAAATTTATAAATGATATGTGGTTAATTTCAGTGTATTTGATAAAGCTGTGTCAGGGAAATAAAAAATAAAGGGAAACCATAAAGGAATAGCAGCACTGCTTTGACACTGGGTGCCAACAGTTTGCAAAGCCGAGCCAAAAACTTGTATTCTCGAGGGATTGAGCTAGCGTGAGAATGTGTGTGGCTGTACACTGTTTAGTTTTTATACATTGCAATTTGAGTGTGGAAATGGGCGTATGCAACATTTTTATGCATAGGCACCATTTATACATGAGGCCCCTGGTGTTATATTTATAGTCTGAGGTGTACAGAGTAAAGAGAAAAGGAGACAGAACTGTTCCTTGTGATGTGCCAGTGTTGCTCATATCCATATGAGAAACACAGACCTTGAGTCACACAAACTGCAGTCTGTCTGACAGATAATCCATTATCCAGATCACCATAGGCTCATCCACCTGTATATATTGGATTTCACTCATAACAGGAATGGCTGGATGGTATTGAAGGCACTGGAGTAATCAAAAAACATAGTCCTCTCAGCGCTGCCAGATAATTGCCTCCTACACACCAATCTTTGTCCGAAAGGCAACTGTAGTGGGTCATGGTGGTCTACCAGAGGAGGGTTCATATAGTCCAGGACCAGTCTCTTAAAGGTCTTATGATGTGAGACGTGAGTGCCACTAGTCTGTAGTCATTAGGTGAAGAGGTGCCTGCCTTCTTTGGAACAGGAACAATCCAGAAAGTTTTCTACAGACGTGGCACTTTCTGAAGCCTTAAAGACAGACTGAACAGGTGACAGAGGACACCATAGACTTGTAACCAATGTGTAAAGAGGCTCTAAGAGGCTGGGTGTATGAATGGGTACCTGCTTCGGCCCATTGGTTTAGTTTAAATATTGTGTAATGTTGGGTTCATGAGCTGGTTGTCAGAGACACAAAAAGCAATAAATATTCTTCTGGGTCCGCTTTCTTTATTACAGCCTTACTATCACAATCCAAATGTATCAACCCCAAACCCCCCATTCCCAGTGACTTTTATTTCTTCTCTTCATAACCAAGTGCAACACAGAAAACATATCCTTGAAAGTGCAGCTAGCTGCAACCTTAAGAACATTAATAGTCCAAAGTTTCAAATAACAATTTATATGTAAAATCCATCCATCCATTATCCAACCTGTCATATCCTAACTACAGGGTCACGGAGATCTGCTGGAACCAATCCCAGCCAACAGAGGGCGCAAGGCAAGAAACAAACCCCGGGCAGGGTGCTAGCCCACCGCAGTTATATGTAAAATGTCATAATGTAAATGCTTTATTGCATTTTATAATGACAATTTTATAATGTCAATATAAATTTTAGCATTCCAAATATTGAGGGAGCTGTCAAAATGTGAATTAAATATACAGGTATTCTCTATGTGGCTACCTGTACCTGTAGATATAGCCAGTGCAAGATGAACCACTTAGAAATTAACAGCTGGGTCAGGAAGCACATAAATAACAAAGCATTTAACATGCTACTATACTTACAATGAGGTTTAAAAAACAAGTAAATTAATCTTAAGATAGATTTAATAATGCTCTTATTGTTACAATGTTTTTTGGGTAATGTATCCCAGATCTGCACGACTGTTCATATTTGTTACACACTTAGTCTTTGAATGTGAACTTAATGTGAAGTCATTGTGTTTCTGTGTTTAGTGAAGTGCCTTATAGTGCCAGAAAATTACTTAAATGTTTATTTTATTATCCCACATAACACAATTAAAATAGGGAGCACGACAATCACTATGGACAGAAGCATGTATTCACAAGGGATCAGTGTAAAGTCGCAAGTCAGGTCAAGGGCTTGATTTGAAAGGGGGAAGTAGAAATTGATGAAAGTCCACAGAAAGAATACAAATCGTACATAAAGAGTGCATTTCCATGTCAAAGTCCATGGTTGGGTCCTATCCTTCACTCAGTGTTGTTGGAAAAGACTTGCTCTCCAATATGCACGCTCACACACACAGTATTAGTATACTCAGTGGTGTAGTGGTTTCTGGAGAAGTGGGTATACTGTAAATTTAGCCCCCAAATTTTTTAGCGGCCAACACAACAAAAGAAAAAAGTGCCTCATTATTAATAGTAACAGTCTTACATATTTAATTCCCACTAGAAAGGGTCAGTACTATTTATATCTGCTGCCTGACTTCATTCACTTTAAGGATCATTATGAGATCAACAAACCAGAGATGCAGATTTGCAGATGTCTGGTTCATAGATTACAGAGTGATTCAACTACATAATGCATTTTCTTAGTCCATGAGGAAAGTAGATTCTTTTGTAAACAGTGTCTTAGAATATCTAATCTGCAACAGATAGTGAAGTCCAGAGAGTGACACAATTATAAAATTAAAATGATTTGTCAGTGGCAGTATGTGAAAATTACTGGTTGTACAGAAGCCCATTTCATTAATAGTAGATACATTTAACATGAAGCCAGCGCCTTTTCAATCAGAGATACATTTATTTTTACAAACTTTAAACAGCTGATTTTCAAAATAAAAAACTTGGATTTGACCATTCTGAATATTCATTAACTTATTGGCATGAAAATGGTACCAACACACTAACACAGTTTCAAGTTTAAAATCAGCATTTCTCAGGAAGAATAGGGTACCCTAAGCTAGAAATGTTTTAATGTCCGGGCCGTTTGGACACCGGCTAGTGCTCGGGGAAAACGGTGTAAGTGTAACGTTATAAACTCTCCCCAACACCTGTTAATCTGTCTATACTCAAAAATAAGCACTGATGTGAAAGTCAGATTGAAATATCTGCGTTTTAAAATGCAACCAACCGGAATTTGCTGACAGCTAACAGCTCTGGCTAGGGCAGAAGGAGCCTCCAATGCAAGATGACGCCAATGTGTGTGGCATGTCGTCTACCATTCTCTGTTTTTGCTTATGTTTTTGTTGTTATTTTTGTGTGTGTCATGCAAAATGTCAACTCACTAATGATGTATGATTGCCAAACACTTCTGGATCTTCGCTTGTCTGCTGTAAAACTTGTACAATCCGTAAATGAAGGACGTGATTATCCTCCTTCCCAGCTTCTATCTGGAATACCGGCATTCCTTTACCTCGCTCCAGGTCCACCTCGCTGGAGGAAGCACCACAAACGCCGAGGTAAACACAGCGGGCGGTTGATGAAGTTAAGGGCCTGTTTGGCTCAATCTCCCAAAGCTTTTCTAGCTCAACATAGATCAGCTCCTCACCTTTTTGCGTCATGGTGTTCCCGGGACCCTGTGGACTCCTGGCTTGTACCTGTTTCTAGTTCAGATCAGACGATGTCACCCCCGCGGCTCTGCCCACTTCACCTGCACTGGCGAGGAGTGAATCTCCAGAATTTGAGGCCTCTGGCGCACACTCCACTCGCTATTGCGGCTTCGGACCCGGCTCCTATCAGGATGGGTGTAGTGAATGCCAAATCTGTAACGAAGAAAACTTTTATCTTAAAGGATTTCTTCGCATCTCATGGATTGGATTTCCTCTGTATTACTGAAACCTGGTTGTCTCCCGGTGAGACCAGCGCCTTCTCTGAATTGTTGCCATATGGCTGCTCGTATTTTAATTCCCCGCAGCTTACAGGTCGTGGTGGAGGTTTAGCGACTGTCTTCAAATCCAATTTCATTTGTAAACAGCAGTTTCTAGTTGTTTCTTTCTCCAGCTTTGAACTGAGTCTTTTTAAGTTGGGTTGTTCTCCTGTGCTGCTTTGTGCGGTGGTTTATCGTTCACCAAAGTATAATAAGGATTCCATAAGTGACTTTTCTGACTTCTTGGCAGGATTTATGCCAAAATATGACCAAGTTTTAATTGTTGGGGATTTTAATATTCATCTCTGTTGTACTGAGAAGCCTTTGGTGAAGGACTTTTTGGATTTAATGGATTCTTTTAGTCTAATTCAGTCTGTAACTAGTCTCACTCAGGAATGTGGGCATACGCTGGATCTTGTCTTTTCTCGCGGTGTATCTGTTCTTAATCTGGAAATTGGTGATGCAGTATTTTCAGACCATATACTCGTTTTCTTTGATTTTGTTCCTCTCTGTCAATTTGCTAAACCGTACTCACCTGTTCAGCGTTGCTGTGCTCTTAAATCTCCCACTGCTGCTCAGTTTTCTGCTGTTTTTAATTACGAAGTGACCTCACAGCCCTCGGTGTCTTCCAATACTGATGAGCTAACACTTCCATTTAATTCTGCTTGCCAAACCGCTCTGTACTCTGTGGCACCATTAAAAAGCAGGCAACTGAAGCCCTGCTCTGAGCTGTGGTTAAATGCTAATACTTGTGCATATAGACGGGAGTGCAGGAGAGCTGAGCGAAGGTGGAAAAAGGACAGGTTGCAGGTTTCTTTTGAAATATTGAGAGAAAGTTCGTTATGTTATCAGAAAGTTTTGAAAGCTGCAAGATCAAAATTTTTTTCTGAAGTTATTGGCTCCAACTCTCACAACCCCCGTGTACTTTTTAACACATTGAGTTCTGTACTTAATGTTCGTGAACCTGCCTTTCTGGAAGCCTCTAGGGAATTTTGTGACAAATTTCTTTAGTTTTTTTTTGGAGAAGGTTGTAAGCACTAGGGCCCTCATTTCACCACCTTCTCTTGATCCACCCATTCTAATACCCTGTTTATCTGAGTTTGGCCATTTTGAGCCTGTCCCTCTCCTCTTTTTTTACAGCAGCTCATTTTCAGTATGAAGCCGTCTGGCTCCCCCTTGATGTTGTCCCTCCTCGACTTCTTAAGGAGGTCTTTTCTTCCTTGGGTCCTTCTATTCTTACAATTATTAATAGTAGTTTAACCTCTAGTGGGGTGCCTAAAAATTTTAAACATCCTGTTGTGCAACCACTGCTGAAAACAATGGGTCTGGACCACTCTGTTATGTCTAACTTTAGGCCTATTTCCAAACTACATTTTTTGCCCAAACTCTTGGAAAAAGTCATCTATACCCAACTGAAGTCCTTTCTGGACGAACATGCAATTCTGGAAGTGTTCCAGTCTGGTTTAAAACTCACCACAGCACGGAGTCCTCTCTGTTCAGGGTTTTTAATGATATTCTTTTAACAGTGGACTCTGGCGACTGCATACTACTTATGCCTTTGGATTTATAACAGCTGCCTTTGACACGATAGACCATGAGATCCTCGTCCCCAGGCTGGAGCAGTGGGTGGGCATCACAGGTTTAGCTCTCCAATGGTTTAGGTCCTATCTCTTAGATAGAAGTTTTTGTGTCAGTATTGATGATTTTACTTCCACCTTTGTTGCCCTTTCCTGGGGGTTACTACAGGGCTCCATCCTGGGACCTCTTCTGTTCTCCTTATACCTTCTGCCACTCTGCACTATTTTTCGGAAACACAGTATTTCCTTTCATCTTTGTGCAGATAATTATTAGGTTTATTTCCCTCTGAAGCGCCAAGGTCTATGTTCTGTCCAGCCCCTGCTTGACGGCCTTATTGACATAAGGAGTTGGATGGCATTAAATTTTAATGAGAACAAAACAGAAGTCATGCTATTTAGACCCAATAGCACCAGCAGGACCCCTTGCATCAACCTTTCCACTGTGGCTCAATTTGAGAAAACCATGATCATAAATGTATTTGTGGAAATGGGTCCGACTTTAAAACTTGATAGCCATATGAATGCAGTAGTAAAATCTTGCTTTTTCCAGTTGAGGCGGCTGTCAAAAATCAAGCCTGTCATGTCTAAGCGCAAACTTTAAACAGTGATACATGCTTTTATAACATCTCGTCTAGATTACTGCAATGCACTTCTTTTTGGAATTAGCCAGGCCTCCATTGCTCGCCTACAGCTGGTACAAAACGCTGCTGCTCGATTTTTAACTGGCACAAGAAAGCATGAGCATGTCACCCTGATTTTGGCTTCCCTTCACTGGCTTCCAATTCGTTTTCGAATTCATTTTAAGATCCTTATATTTGTTTTTAAATCCTTTAATGGTTGTGCCCCTCTTTATTTGTCGGAACTGCTGCACCCTTATGTACCGTCTCGCTCTCTCACGTCAGCAGACCAGATGTGTTCCCAAGGCACAATGCAAACTCCGAGGTGATCGAGCTTTTTCAGTTGCAGCCCCAAAACTCTGGAATGATTTGCCGTTGCACGTTAGGCAGGCTCCTTTGCTAGCTGCATTTAAATCATTTTAAAAAACACATTTTTACTCTCTGGCTTTTAGCCTAGTATGAGATTTTGGATAACTGTATACTTTTTATTAAGAATCTCTTCAGTTTTTATGTGTTTCTGTTTCATTTACCCTTTGGTTTGGTTTGGTTTGCTTTTCCGGTGCCGCATCCGAGTGGCAGCCTTTCCAGCAGCTCCGTATATGACTTTATCTTTTTACCTTTTTATCTCTATTTTTCTCTATTTCACTGATCACTTCTACCACTTTCTTTTATGTGGAATTGCTCCCTGGACACTTTTTACTATTTTTACTACTTGACATGGATTTTTACACTCCGAGAATCGCCTATTCAAGTAGTCAGCTTAAAGCACTGAGAAGAAATGCTTATGCCGGTGTGGTTCCTTATTTACCTGACGAGGTAAGAAGATGATATCGGGAGCCAAGCCGGCGCAAAGATTAAAGATAAGATTAAATCGAGACAACTTGAGAGAAAATTGCATTATAAACCATCGGTGCCTTCTGTGATCCTTGGAAATGTGAACTCACTACCAAATAAGATCGACGAACTGGCTGTGCTGGTGAAAATGTCAGAACCTACAGAGAATGCAGCTTGCTGTGTTTTAGTGAAACGTGGCTAACAACTACCATCCCAGATGCTAACGTGGAGCTACCCGGGTTTAGCACAGTTAGAGCGGACAGAGACACAAGTACCTGTGGAAAGAAGAAAGGAGGAGGACTCGCTCTCTATGTCAATACAAAGTGGTGCAACTCAGGACATGTAAACGTTAAAATCTCCAATTGCTGCAGGGACATCGAACTGTTGGCCGTAAGTCTGCGCCCCTATTACTTGCCCAGAGAGTTTGGACACGTGATTGTTGTTATTGTTTACATCCCCCCTCAAGCGAACGCGAGATGGCGAGTGACATCATCCATTCCGCAGTTGCTAAGTTACAAACGCAGCACCCTGAGGCACTTGTGCTAATCGCTGGAGACTTTAACCATGTAACGCTGGACAAAACATTACCTGCCTTCTCCCAGTATGTGGATTGTAACACTCGGGGAAACAGGACTATCGACCTACTGTATGCAAACGTTAAAGACGCATACAGCGCCACCCTGCTGCCTGCGCTTGGGAAAGCAGATCATAACCTGGTTCTGCTTCAGCCTCAATACAAACCAAGAGTGAGGCGCTACCTACAACCACACACTCATTCAGGAAGTGGTCTCCTGAGGCAGAGCAGGCTCTGAGAGACTGCTTTGGAACTACAGACTGGGATATATTGCTTGGGTCACATAGTGAGAACATTGAAGAGGCTGTTGAATGCACAACTGATTACATCAACTTCTGTATGGACATTGTAGTTCCAGTAAGAACAGTACGCTGCTATGCTAACAACAAGCCATGGATTACAAGTGAAATCAAGGGCCTTTTGAACCAGAAGAAAGGGGCTTTTAAAGGTGGTGATCAGCATGAGCTCAAGCGCGTGCAGAAGGAGAAAGAAAGAGCAGTACAGGAGAAAGCTGGAGCAGAAGTTGCAGAACAACAGCATGAAGGAAGTGTGGGATGGGATGAAGATTATTACTGGCTGCAGCTCGAAGCGGGGTGCCGCCATCGAGACAGACGTGGAGAGAGCAAACCAAATGAACAACTTCTTTAATAGGTTTGATCACTAACCCACTCTCACCTCGAGTACTGCATCCTCCAACCATCCTTCTGCTGATACCAGCATAGGTGAGACATCCCCACCCACAATTACAGCAGCCCATGTGAGCAGAGAGCTGAAAAGACTTTGTGCCAGCAAAGCAGCGGGTCCAGATGGTGTATCGCCACGACTGCTGAAGGCCTGTGCGTTGGAACTGGGGAGTCCTCTACAGGCATCTTCAACCTGAGCCTGGAACAGGGAGAGTCCCAAGGCTTTGGAAAACATCTTGTATCACCCCTGTCCCAAAGGTATCACGTCCTAGTGAGCTGAATGACTTCCGGCCTGTTGCTCTGACGTCACATCTGATGAAGACCATGGAGCGGCTGCTGCTTCACCACCTGAGGCCACAGGTCCGTCACGCCCTCGACCCTCTGCAGTTCGCATACCAGGAGAAGGTGGGAGCGGAGGATGCCATCATCTATATGCTACACCGATCCCTCTCCCACCTGGACAGAGGCAGTGGTGCCGTAAGAATTATGTTTTGGACTTCTCTAGCGCCTTCAACACCATCCAACCTCTGCTCCTTAGGACAAGCTGACTGAGATGGGAGTAGACTCACACCTGGTGGCATGGATTGTGGACTATCTTACAGACAGACCTCAATATGGCTCTTGGGAACTGCAGGTCTGACATTGTGTTCAGCAATACAGGGCGCCGGGGACTGTACTTTCTCGGTCCTGTTCAATCTATATACATCAGACTTCCAATATGACTCGAGTCCTGCCACGTGCAAAAGTTCGCTGATGACACTGCTATTGTGGGCTGCATCAGGAGTGGGCAGGAGGAGGAGTACAGAAAGCTAATCAAAGACTTTGTTAAATGGTGCGACTCAAACCACTTACACCTTAACACCAGCAAAACCAAGGAGCTGGTGGTGGATTTTAGGAGGCCCAGGCCCCTCATGGACCCTGTGATCATCAGAGGTGACTGTGTGCAGAGGGTGCAGACCTATAAATATCTGGGAGTGCAGCTGGATGACAAATTGGACTGGACTGCCAATACTGATGCTCTATGTAAGAAAGGTCAGAGCAGACTATACTTTCTGAGAAGGTTGGCATCCTTCAACATCTGCAGTAAGATGCTGCAGATGTTCTACCAGACGGTTGTGGCGAGTGCCCTCTTCTACGCGGTGGTGTGCTGGGGTGGCAGCATAAAGATGAAAGACGCCTCACGCCTGGACAAACTTGTTAAGAAGGCAGGCTCTATTGTAGGAGTAAAGTTGGACAGTTTAACATCTGTGGCAGAGCGACGGGCATTAAGCAAACTCCTGTCAATCATGAATAATCCACTGCATCCACTGAACAGTGTCATCTCCAGGCAGAGGAGTAGCTTCAGTGACAGACTTTTGTCACTGTCCTGCTCCACTGACAGACTGAGGAGATCGTTCCTCTCCCACACTATGCGACTCTTCAATTCCACCCGGCGGAGTAAATGCTAACATTACTTAAAGTTATTGTCTGCTTTTTTTTTTTTTTTTTTTTTTCATTTATATTACTATTTAATTTAATATTGTTTCTTTGTATCAGTATACTGCTGCTGGATTATGTGAATTTCCCCTTGGGATTAATAAAGTATCTATCTATCTATCTATCTATCTATCTATCTATCTATCTATCTATCTATCTATCTATCTGGTTTTGTTTCTCTGATATGCTGGGTTTTTATTGTACAGCACTTTGGTCAGCCTTGATGTTGTTTTTAAAGTGCTTTATAAATAAATAAATAGATAATGAAAGTCAGAGATGTTAACTTAACACTAGCCACAGCATGAGCAAATTGGAACAACAAAAAATAAACACAACTTAATAGAGAAGCTGCTAGTTAATGCTGTAGAAACACTGTATTAACGTAATTTACAAATCTTGCTATTATAAAGTACTCACCATGGTTGACGTATTCTTCCATTGAATTTGCAACGTCAATCAGAGATTTAGCGCCTCCACCGTCAGCACCCCTTCCGACTGGGGTTGGGGACTGAGAGGCTGTGGGCGTTGGGCTGTGGATACCTGTCCGGCTGGATAGTAGCTATAATGTAGCTTTACGAGATCATTTGTTCTGAAAGCTAATTTTTGTTTGTATGGTTCGCTTTATTTTCACTATTAACTTGGTTATATTAACTTTTCATGTGAGGACATATTTTGGTGTGTAACAATGGACCGACAGGAAGGTGGCAGCAAAGGATATTTTTCCCGGTTTAGCAAAGGAACGGCATATCTCACTCTACTCTGCCTCTGATTGGCGTAATCTGTTTGTCCTAACCAATTGTTAGTTCTCCCAAAACGTAACCAAAACAGATACCAATGACAGAAAAAAATTGACGTGTTTGCAGCACATAAATGCGTATCAGCATGTCAGTGTGAATGTAGACTGTCAGTGTGTGGACTGAAAAGCGTTGTATACCTGCGTATTCCCTACCCGTAACAGGGGGATTAAGAAGTGGGTATACGCTGTGACAACCTAATAAGAGGTGGGTATACGCCGTATACCTGCATATATCCTGGACTACACTACTGAGTATACTGTAATTGGTTCCAAAAAAAAACTGATGATGGATTGTTATGTTTATGAAGTGTACTGTACAATATATTTGCATGTGGGCAGTGTCCCTTTTAAAGGTACAGTGTGCTGTGGATGTTTATATCTGTTATTTGTAAGGATCTTTTACTTTTTTATGAGTTGAATGACTCTGAACACTTTATTCTTCCACCAATCTATCCATTTCCTGAACCCCCATTAATCAGTTATATGACTGAAGGCAGCAGGGGTGCATTCCTCCTGCACTGTGCAAAAATGAAAGCAGGAACCAGCTCTGGATGGAATACCAGCCCAATAAGGGGATGAACACCCAAATAATCTCAATTATAATTTAAGGATTTTACAAAATTAATTTAAGGATTATTCTGCTGTTGTGGGCTGGCACCCTGCCCGGGGATTGTTTCCTGACTTGTGCCCTGTGTTGGCTGGGATTGGCTCCAGAAGACCCCCGTGACCCTACAGTTAGGATATAGTGGGTTGGATAATGGATGGATGGATTATTTTGTGTACTGCATTTATTTAGTAGATTTTATCCACTCACCAGCCACTTTATTAGGTACACCTTGCTAGTACTGGAATTCAATGTAAAGGCTTAACAACAACTGTTAAAATGGCCACACTTCCTAGCTGTAGCTGTAATTCTTATGACAACAGTTTATATAGTAAGTGTAGGCTAGATAAACAATGGATTGACCAGACTGTGAGTGATGTTTTGAACAAACAAATCTTAAACTTCTTCCCTCAAATGGAACCATATACAGCATAATGTCCACCAGAGACAGATCTACCACCAAGGCATTCATAGTGCATGCCTGGGGGTCTTTGATGACATAGGGCCATTTTCACCATACTCCCTCATTCTTTATAATCAAGGGGGAGCCCCCACTTGCTCAATGAAACTAATGAGTATCTGTGATTCTCACGCTGAAGTCTAAAGTGAGAAATACTATGCTGTATTGAATGACCTGATGTATGCATGCTGCATTGTTAAAAGTATGAAAAATGCTCAGTTAAGGAGCTAAGTCGCCCAGGAGCCAGTGTTGGTTTTATCCAGCCTTGGGTTAAACAGGGTTATTTGTTATCTGTTTTTTTATTATTGAAATTAAATTATTCATAATCCACACATATTATACAACTCCAAATCAGAAAAAGTTGGGACGGTATGGTAAATACAAATAAAAAAAGCAATGGTTCTTATATTTACTTTGACTTAATTGTAGATGGTATGATGTGATAAGCCAAGTTCAGCGGCTGTAGGAATAAAGTAAATATAGAGACAACCACTTAGTTTATCACAGACACTTGGAAAAATGTTGGAGAAATGAAAATTTTTATTTTACCTGTTTTAGCATCCCCATCCCAGATTAAACACGGCAACGCACAAAGTTTCATCAGCATTTGAGCCTAAGATTGCTCAAAGGGTTTCCTGGAGGCCTATAGGACCTCCGAGAGTAAGCTATGGGGCCCGAACTAGCTGTCTTTTGAGAACGATCAAGGGTTCTGACAGCCGAGTGCTAAGGCACGCTCCAATGACCGCGGCAGGAGAGATGGCAAAAGTGCTATATCTAAATCCCAAGGTGGCAATCGTATAACAGTGTCCTTACCCAGGTTGTCACATATGAACCCAAGATATTTCATGTTTTTACAAAATAATGCAATTAATTTGTGAAATAATTTAAAAATTATTGTAAAATTTGCAATTTTTTTATGAAATAAGTTTATTTTGAGTGGCAGGAGTAAGCTTTCTCAGAAATCCAAATCTATGCTTTAGTCTGCAAACTTTCCTCAAGTCCATCCATCCATTCATTTTCCATCCATCCATCCATCCATTTTCTAACCCGCTGAATCTGAACACAGGGTCACGGGGGTCTGTTGGATCCAATGCCAGCCAACACAGGGCACAAGGCAGGAACCAATCCTGGGCAGGGTGCCAACCCACCACAGAACACACACAAACACACCCACACACCAAGCACACACTAGGGCCAATTTTGAATCGCCAATCCACCTAACCGGTATGTCTTTGGACTGTGGGAGGAAACCAGAGCACCTGGAGGAAACCCACGCAGGGAGAACATGCAAACTCCACGCAGGGAGGACCCGGGAAGCGAACCTGGGTCTCCTAACTGCGAGGCAGCAGCGCTACCACTGTGCCACCGTGCTACCCCTTTCCTCAAGTCACATTTTTTTATATACAAAGCTGGCGCACATACTGACTCACATACAAACAGAGTTTTGATAGCAAATGTATACTCAAATCATATTTTTTTCATAAATAGCACATCATTTACTTTCAAATTCCCCATTGCATCAATCATTTCACATATAGCAATGAGGCAAATTTGAATGTGTTTTAGTGTCAAATCAATGAAAACTATCTCTATTGTCAGATTTTCATAAATTTCCAGGTTTACCTATTATGTAAAATGTTCTAAATGGGACACCTTCAATCATTGTGCTATTTATCAGTGGTTTCCTCTGTTTACTAGGTGCCATCTGTGGAAGAAATCAAACATTAAAGAAAGAAACTTATCCACTATTTAGACAAATCTGTTAAAACCTTTTGGGTCAATAACCAGGCAGGAGAAAAGCTGTTCATTGTGTCATTTAATTACTCCTAGTAAATGCCTTAGAGGGAGCATCCTTCACAACAGTATGCTACAGCGTGGTCAGAATGGTCAATATTAAAGGTGTAGGCCTATATTATAAGCAACTGAATTTACATAACAGTGTCAATCAATGCATACATTTTACTCTGGCTGGTTTGTCGGTTTACACCCAAGTGACTTGTATAAAAGAAAAATATATTATATTCTGGTTCTTCTTATACCTTTATATTGTGGCGAATGGGAAGAAAAGTGGAAGGACAGGAATTGGGGGATGGTATATTTGATAGAGACAGTACTGCTGCAATAGATTATTTCATTGAGGGTCGCCCACGTCCCAGCAAGCATCTTACGGGAGGCAGGAACAATCGCTGCATAGGGCACCAGCTCATCGCTTCCACTGCGCCACCGTGCCCCCATGTTTAATACATGTTTAAAGCATTTCATCATCAAAAAATGATATAATGTATACATCTTAGTATTTTAAAATGTTCAGAGAGCAATAATATCGTTAATGCAATGTGTTCTATGTGGAGATCAGTGTCTGTGTGCTCCTGTCTGCAAAAGAGAAAGCCAGTTTAAGCAGCACATAGTGGCTCACACACATAGAGCACATAGAATACAAAGCATTTAATGTGCAACTTTAGTTACGATGGGATTTGAGAAACTCTAGTAAATTAAACATCAATTTTAAGATAAAGTGTACAACATTCCACTTTAATGACAAAATAAAATATGAGATTAAAGTGGAAATTTTAATCTTTTTTCTTCACTCTGTTCCAATTTTGTTTCTTTTCTCTGCACCCTAATACACTTCCATATGACACTCAGATGATGGACTACGACTCACCTTTTCATGGCGACTTTGATATCTGCCGACTTCTTTTTTATTTTGGGCACTGTGCAACTTTCTAAACTTGAACTTTCAAGTGTCTCTGCCACTCTGTATCACTTGATCACATTCCTTTTATTGTTTCTACCACTGCTTCAGCCAATAAATAGTGCATTTTTCTTTGCCTCTCCTTTGCATTCACTGAAATTCTTCTTTTTTCCCTGTGCTTTTGCCATTGTTTTTTCACAAAATGCTGAACTTGATGGGCTATTTATATATATTTGCATATTCAAAAATTTGTCATTCAGGGAGGCGTCGGGGTGGGGTGGTAAACCTGTGCACGTGTATTATATTTAACGCTGACTGGGATTTATAGAGCAGAACTGCATGGAAGTTGGCTTTTGCACATTTGAATTTTTTGTGTGTACAGGTAGTCCCCAAGTTACGGACACCCAACATACTACTTATGAATGGGGCCGCAGCTGCTCCTTCATCTGTCTGGGGGACACGACGCAGGCTTCTCAGTAAATGCCACTCCGTCATCTCCGGCCTGGGGATGCTGCAAGCGATGGCTGGAGGGGGCGGTTTCGCTGCTTGCACAGTGTAGTGTCCCTTGGGCGGTTCCGGTTTATTCGGCTCATTCTCAGTGGGTGGCTGGGTGCGCGGCAAGCGCTCGTGTGCAGGACTGAGGCTTGATTGGGCGGTTCGCTGCCCGCCCACCACGCCACCGCAGCTACTGTTCCTGACTGGACGGAGGGTGGATGGGGCAGAGGGGAGCGTTTCACTGCCCGCCCACCACACAGCCTTGCAGTGTCTGGCTGGTCATGCTGCAAGCGGTGACCTGGTTGTGGCTAAACCAAGCCCATTGAGGGAGAATGGGGCGGCGGAGGGCAGCATTGTAGTGTGCCTCGGGTGGCTGCCTATTGAATGGGGGCCGCACCCTGTTCGCTCATGGTGGGCTGACGCTGCAGGCAGCATATTGTATGCAAATGGAGGTGACTGTGTGGTGGGCAGGTGATGAACCGCCCCTCGCTGCCCCCATTCATTCTGAATAGCAAGCCTGCTTGTACTGTTCCGTACATAGCAGGAAGTTGTCTCTCGTCAGTACATCAGACATGTTGATGACGGGTGCCTTCCTGCTGTGATAGCGTGTACAGTGCTGTGCAGAAGAGCTCATCTTAAACTTTTGTCTTTACCCTTCAACAATGTCTCTGAAACACAAATTTGATGCAAGTGCTGGTAATACAGTAAAGAAGAGAAAAACCATCATCATGGAAAATAAAGTAGAAATAATAAAAACTTCAGGGAGAGGTGAAACTTCATCATTCATTGGCAGAGCACTTGGTTACAGTCGGTCAACAGTAACATTTATTAAAATAATGTACCTGTTCGGACTTACATACAAATTCAACTTAAGAACAAACCTACAGTCCATATCTCGTACGTAACCTGGGAACCACCTGTAACCACATTTCCAGTTTTCTGCATACGCCATTTTTTAGTGTGAATTCTAAGCACAGCATTATACATGAGGCCCTAGGTGTTTCACAAACATGTTGTAGTGAAATTCCCATTTTTTATATTGTATATAATTTTTCCTAAATGAAAACATGAATCATGAAACCTATGGGTAGAGGCTACTTCTCAACTGCTTTATTGTTTGCTTTATTTCAACCAGGGTTCCTTTCCTTGGCTGAGGTTCAAATTCTTGCTTTATGTCTTTCTTGGTGTTTTGTGCTTCGGAACTGTTGAGTTTCATAACACTGTGTTGTTGTATATGACATTAACTGTGGAGTGAGATTCACTCCGAGTGGCTGCATGATGCCTATTGGGCAAGCAAGAGTGGTGAGTAGACAGAGCATTGCATGTGTGCAGAAGTAGATGTGTTTGCTGACTTGAATCTCTCTTTTCTTCTCTTTTTCATGTTTTACAGTCTTTAATGTGTTTTTTGATCAGGCACCGAGTGTCCTGAGGGTGGTGAAAAACATATTGTTTCTTTCCAGAAATAGGTGTTATTGATACTATGCAATATTAACGAACATCTTAACAAAGATCAAACATGGCAGCCTTACATTAGTTCAGTGCTCTAGAATTTTTTAGTATTCTTTTTGTTTATTTTTCCCATCGATTGGCATTCAACTGGTGAAGAATTGTCTTTGAAGATACTGCTGCTATCTTACATGATCTGGCAAAAACAGTAACTTCTTATGTTAGCTTTTGTCCAGTATGGACCTGGCCGGGACACCTCTATAGAGGAAGGGCTGGGGGAGAAGGTATATTCAGGGCATTACCCCCGGAGTGCTAGATGGCAGCCCCCTGAGTGGTAGCAGTGCCTCTGATTTCCACAGGGCTCCATGGGAGCTGGAGTTTGTCACTTCCCTGTTGAGTTCCGTGGGTTTCTCCAGGGAATGCTGTAGGAACTGCTGAGCCCTTTGTTGCAGCACTTCTGCCATACCTGGCAGTGCTGCTTGAAGAAGATCATGGGACACCTGGACCACTTCCATTCGGGAGGTGGGAGACAAATTTTGCCAGGAGGAGTGGAGGTAGACAGAGAGAGAGAGAGGAAAAGAAGAGAGGAGGAAAGAGGTTGGGAGCATGCGCTGATTACAGTGCATTGCCGCATCCACCACATGACGAACCACCTTGATTGGAATCTGAGTGGAGCCATGCAATGGTTGACACCTCAGCACCACACTAAACAGTGAAGAGAGAAGATATTGGTATGTGCCATGCTTATTGTGCTTGGAACTGTGATGTGCAGGTGGGAAACATAGGAATATGTTTCCCATGGGAAAAAAATGTAGAAAGTATATGCTAAACTTGTGTACATGACTATCTGTGTTGTGTTTAGGGAGCTGTATGTGTGTCTCCACCAAGACCTGATTAAAATTTAACAACAGCAAACCATGGATCACTGCAAAACTTAAGCAGCTTCATGAAGCCAAAGAAGCAGGGATAGAAAACTGCTTAGATAGATAGGCAAGGAAGGCAGTGACAAAAGAAATCAAAGAGTTTTTAGCCAATGACCCTGCATCAGTGTTGAAAGGACTACAAAATAATACAAATTACAGGAAGTCAAACTCTGTCAAACTTATCAAGTTTTCGGACAACACCACCATCATTGGGGTCATCAGGGATGGTAATGAGTCTGCATATAGAAGGAAGGTTGAGCAGCTGGCCTACTGATGTAGTCAGAACAATCTAGAGCTAAGCACTCTCAAAACTGTGGAGATGACAGTGGACTTTAGGAGAGGTCCCACTATATTATTCCCTCTCGCCATACATAATACTGTTGTGACAGTTGTGGAAACCTTCACGTTTCTGGGATCTATAATCTCCCGGAACTTGAAACGGGAGACCAATGAAGGGTCCATCATAGAAAAGGCAAAGCAGTGGATGTACTTCCTGTCACAGCTGAGAATGTTCAACCTTCCACAGGAGCTGCTGATTCAGTTTTACATAGCAGTCATCGAGTCTGTTCTCAGTTCATGCATAAATGTGGTTTGGATCAGTGACTAAACATGATAAAAATAGGCCACAACAAATAGCCAGGTCTGCCGAAAATATTATTGGTGCCAGTCTGCCCACCTTACAGGACCTGTATTATTCCAGAGCCATAAAAAATCAAGGGAAAACCATTACCAAAACATGCAAATATAAGAACTTTTTTTTTCCCTAAGGCCATCAAGCTCACAAATGATTAATTTAGCTTAATCAGGCTGGGCACCGCACCTTCTGTGCCTCCCAGGGTCTTTCAGTACTGTTTATATATTGTTAATACTTGTTTTTCAGTGTTTATTTCAGCATTTCTTGCACTGAGTTACACTCTGCACTTTGCATACATTTATATTTCTACATTCTGTGTCTTATTTTTTATCTCAGGTGTCTGATTAACGTTCTGTGCGTGTCGATTATGTAACTTGGAGAATCATCAAAACTGGAGCCAAATTCCTTGTATGTGTGCATACTTGGCTAATAAATGTAATTCTGATTCTGTTTTAAAGTTGACAAGTATGAATATATTATTTTTGTTACTTTAGAGCTGATGAAGTGTTTTAAGTCTGCAAGCCCTGGACAAATAGCTAAAAACTGCCTTGGAAGTAATGATGATGTCACCGATCAGTGCAATTAAGTTTCCAAAGATGGCCTGGTGCTAAAAAGTACTACAGTGACAAAAACAGTTGTATCTGTTCTATACGTGACTGGAAAAGGTGAAGAGAGTGCCTAGAGGAATGCACAGGGAAATGGATCAAAATCAAAGAAAGGAATCTGATGAATGTGCAACAGGAAAAAGTTAGAGTTTTAGTGAGCAGTAATGAGATTACACTAACAAGTCCATCTGTGGAAGCACACTTGTCAGCTGTACAGTGTGTCTGGGGGGATGCAAAAATGATGTCTACTAGCAAGGTGAGGGATATAAAGTGTCAAGAGCAAAAAAGAGAGTCAGATATGATGAACAGCAAACTGCAGCAAAGAAGTGCACAGCACACTGGAGTTAGAAGACAGGCGATGGTGAAGAAGTTTCACTGACTCAGCCATTCTTTCAATGGGAGTCAGGGAATGGGTAAGGGTACAGCATCTTTTGGATAAGATGTTTTCCAATTGAAATGAAGAGGAAAAAGGTATTGTGGCCCAGGAGTGTTTCCTGATTATCAATTGTTTGTTAGTGTGGTTAAAGAACTTTCGAATAGGTGCATGGAGTGCATAGTAGCAGAAAGGTTTACAAAGAATGAGAGCTGGTACTTCAAAAGTTCCAGTATCAGTTAACTAAAAAAGACTTATAATTGATTTGAAAATTATCTCTCTTTATCTTCACTTTATTGCTGTATGCTGATACTTGTGTGTTTCTTTCTTTACTACTGAAATGGACAGGTTTAGGATAAGCATTTTTAAAGTTAACAGGAGCAGGGATGAGGTATAGCGAGCCATGCTGTGCTCCTTCCAGAGAGAGAAGAACTTGGCAGTGACTTTTCTCCAGGGAACTTGCACCATTGTCAGTTTAGAGTTCCAGTGGATGATATCCTGTGGCAGGGATGTGTTTTATAGCCACAGCACAAGGGAGGGGGTTTGGTTGCACCTAGACATCTGACTTGTCTGTCTGTGTCAGCAGCTGAGGTGGAGAAGGGCCATCTGATGGTGCTGAAGAATGTATTATAGTGTTATATAAGAGTGCATCCGCTAATGCTAAAAAATGAATGGAGTCCTTTGCTTTGTTGAGTAACACTGTTTTGTTGTGTTATGGTTCTAAGGAGACCCTATTTTTTCATTTCAGACTGTTTAATACTTGGACCATAACAGCATGCACTGATTCCCATAGTCTTACCATAATATCAGGATTGACTGCTATTGTAGTTCAATACTCTCACCTTTTCTTTTACATCTGTAACCCCAAGTACCAGCACAGGCAAGAGACAAAGTTGCACATTTATTCATACAGTACAGATAATAAGCCCAAAATATCAGAGTACAATGAGTGTGAGAAAATACCGATACAACTTGGTTCATGTTAAGCATTCAATATTCTTAGATTAGCAGGTGGCTGTCAAGTCTGTCTTAATATGTTGATTGGTCCTTGGTCGGCAATACCTCTTCTTCATCATGGTCTCTGGATGAACTGAGAGGGAGAGCCTCTTCTCAGGATGAAAAAAATGGTAGAGAGAGAAAAAATGTCTTTGTTAGCCTAAATTTCTTGATGTTCCTTCTGTACTAATAGGATATCATAGTGTAGAACCAACACCCCTGATTCATTATAGTCCTTTTTCTATATGACTTGGCCTTCTTTCCAGTCCATGCTTTCTTCCTGGACGGGAAAAGGGCGCACATATTTCTAAAATGTTCCTGCCTATGATTTTGGAGCTCACCTGACGTGTTCACACAGCATTATAATAAAGCACCCTAGTAATACCAGTTACAAGTAAATTGATGCAAGACCTTCAACCCCCACCCCCAGTCTAGTTGGCCGGTCATTTCCTGCTTTGAGATTTCAGCTAGGGACTAAACAGCTGTATGTAACAGTTTTTATCTGATCTAGCATGGTCATAAATGTGCCAGAGTAAAAACTAGTTTCTAAGTTACTATTTTTTTCCTAAGTACGTATGTTTTTTTCATAATATTTATTAGACCATCCTTATGACACTTCACTTTCAGAATTAACTGTCAATATGATTTCCCGGGATGGGTGTGATGTTGGATTTTATACATTGAAAAATTAATTCAGTCAGAATCATTCAGAACATCATCCACCATCTACTCAAGCATTTTGAATTATCTGTGAACAGTCTAAGTTTGAGGATGTGAAGCGTGATGAATGAGGGCACCAGATATTATACATGGGCAGAGGTGAGGGGCATCTCAATGTCTCATGGGGCTGGACTGACTGTAGACAATATTTTGGATTATAACTGTTTTATAAACTCCAAGGAGCAGATTTCAAGCAGGAACATAATCTAATGCACCTACTCAGCGTATATATAATGGAAAATTGAAAGATATAAAGTAATCTCCATCCTCCATTGCCTTGTGATGGAATACCACCTTTAAGAATATCACTCTGTCCCTCAGGAACTCCTCAACCACATATTTGTAATGTAATTGTGTCCATCACTTGTATTTTACCTCATGTAAATGTTTTGCTATGGGTTTATTCACCGATTCCCCTTGTTCACTTTTGCTCCTTAAATGTTTCCAGAAACTTGTTTTGGAACTGATCCACTATCACTTGCTTTTGGCGTTGTGTTTCAATCCTTTCTATCCAAATTCCTCTTTCACCTTAAATTTTTCTTCCCCTGGATATTTTCACACTCTCTCTCAGCCAATTCCAGCAGAGGTTGTTGTGGATAATGTCACTGCCAAACTGGTACTGGCCTTTCAATGGAAATCCCCCAGTTCTGTTCTTTTTCTTTTTAAAACTCTTTGCCAACATTCATCACTGTGGATTAACAGAGTGTCTGGCTCCAATATCTAGGAATGATTAGTAGTCACCAAGCTCTTGTGTGATTGGCTAACTTGTAACTAGTGGTGATGGAAACTCACCCTCCTTGTTTCCTTTCTTTTTCAGTCTGACTATTGTCACACACGTGCGCATGGGAGGCAGCTAAAGGGCTTGAGTAAGGGCAATTCCAGGATGTGGCAGAGTACACTGACTCTTTTTCTCCCTTTCCTGTAGACCATTCACGGGAGATTCCACCTAGCCCTCTTGACGTCACTTCCGGGACCGAGCCTATGGAAGGAGACCTTGCCGGCTCCGGCCCCTGTGATGTCATGTCTGGGCTCAAACCTATGGTTGAAGGCCTTCCTGAGCCCGGCCCCTTTGATCTAACTTCCTGTCTCCCCCTGTAAAAGCCTTCACCTTTTCCCTATTCCCTCAATTCTGTTTTAGACTCGGTTTTGTGCACATCAGTGCTGTATTCATTTGAGCAACTTTGCAGCCAGGAAATCAATTATATGGGTGGCTGCCCCAAACTTTTCTATGAGTCAGAGTCAAGTTTGTGACACTATCTACTACTGCCCCTTTTATTAGTCACTCAGGCACGATTTAGTCACTTTCTCCATTTTGTTTGATTATTGTTCCTTATCAATAAAAATTGTTCACAAAAGAAAAAAAAACAACAAAAAAAGCAGGAAGAGATGAGCAACAAGGTGAAGCACATATCCAGTCTTCTTTTAAACAGCTAAATCAAACATAAATGCCTCCCTAAAAGACATGGATATGCAATGTCTAAACTCGCATCTATACTCAGTAACACTCTTGGGTGGGAAAATTTACTTACTCTTTAACTTTTAAGGCTTTTGTTTTCATGTTTAGACTGGTGTCCATTAAACCCTATTCTAAACTGCAAAAACAGGCAGGATGTTTTTTTAAAAAGTATTACTATAGACCACAACTTCATGTGGCAAATTATATATATATACCTTGTGAGGGACAGCCAGGACCCCTCACCTGGCTGGAACATCCTCATTGTAGATGAATAGGGGGAGACAGAATGCACAGAGCATACTGTAACGCTAGATGGCAGCCCACAGTGCATCATGGGAATTGGAGTTCTTTGGCGCAGCCCTGTTTGGTTCCGTGAGTGCCACCAGTGGGTGCTGCGGAGACTAATGAGCCCTACTTCTTGGGCTCATTAGGATAATTGGAAGTGCTCCAGGGCCAAGCCTTTGGGACACCAGAAGTACTTCTGGGGAATTACTTAAAAGGAGCTGCCTTCCACAGCTCCGAGAGCCAGATTCAGAGTCAGGAGGAAAGAGATGAAGCTTGTTGGGAAGAGCGGAGGAGGCAGAGAGAAAGAAAAGGAAGACCAAAAATATTGCTTGTGTTTTGTAACTGTGGCTGTGGTGGGAAACCCAACAATAAATAAATTCTTCTCTTTGCTGTGACTTGTGTCCAAACCTATCTGTGTCGGGTTTTTAGGGAGCTGGAGCACCCTCTGCTGGCCACAACCATAATTCCCTTCAAGAAATAACTGACCAGAAAAATACTGAACTTATCCTTTAATGGAAATACAATAATAGATAAAAGCTACATAAGAGTTAATGTCACTGAGATATTGAAAAATATCTTTCACAAAGATGTTCTTGAATTACAACATTAAGAACAACATATATAGATGTGTTACTGAAGGAAATTATCTGTGAGCTGAGATTTAAATGTTTTGTGAAAGCACAGTACAAACAAATTTATAACATGTTTTAAACTAAGTTATTTTTTTTCTTTTCCTTTTATCAGATGTATACTTTTGTATGTGTTTTATTTTTTAAACAGGATCCCAAAGATCGACTAGGGTGTCAAGTGCAAACAGGATTTTCTGAAATCAAGTCTCACACATTCTTTCGCAGCATTGACTGGGACCAGGTAGGCAGATATACCATTATAACATTATTTCTCTTATTAGTTTTATTGGGGTTTTGTTTAGGCAATGAAATGTTCTGAATATTTGTAATTATTTTTTGTTTTGGAAATAAAGAAGCTTTGAGTGTATAGGTTTTGAATATTTACATATGTTTAATATGTACATCAATAGGTATGCAGCTCTTAATCACAAAAACAAAATGATATACTAGTAGTTTATTAGAAAATTTAAAATTGGTAACAACTGCTGTACAAGTGATATATCAAATATGTTAAGCAATATAACCTGGAGAACAACGGCTACAAAATAACCCAATAAGTAATAATGACTGATTGAAACACCTGTCCAAGTCAAAAAAAAAGTTTATTAGTTTTATTACTGTTACATCCATTCATCTGCTAAAACAATGGTTTCTGGTTATAAATTATTTGTTTCTTTTTAAAGACTGGTTTCTGCTTAAATCTGAAAATTTGAATAGCCTGACATGCTTAATATATTATATCGCTAAAATCGTAGCAGGTAAATACAGTATTACACTGTGTCTTACACAGAGGTGTAATTATGCCAATAAACATTTACCCCAGCATGTTATCTAGAATAGTGGTTCCCAAACTCGGTCCTGGGGACTCAGTGTGGCTTCTGAATTTTTTTCTAACAAACTTAAGTTTTTAATTGGATACCTAGCTTAATGAAGTTACCTGTGATTGCTCAGTTTCTGTGTTTTGGAGTTAATGTAGAAATTACAAAGTTAAATTAAGGCTCCTCTGCAGACCTTTTGAGCCAGAAAGCATGAAATGGACTCAAGCAAGAACAAAAGCTGTAAATCAATTGATGACAACTGATTTTGTAACCGGATGTGAATTTAATCAAATCAGTAGAAATTATTTACTCCCTTAAAATATGTACCAGTAGATTCTCTCTGAAACGCTCAGTACATTAGAATATTATAACAATGTAGATGAGAACAGGCCATTCAGCCCAACAAAGCTCGCCAGTCCTATCCACTTAATGCTTTTAAAAAACATCAAGTCTAGTTTTGAAAGTCCCTAAAGTAAAGTCCCTAACTACTTGGTAGTTTATTATTAAGTGTCTATGGCTCTCTGTGTAAAGAAAAACTTCCCTAATGTTTGTGCGAAATTTACCCTTAACAAGTTTCCAACCATGTCCCAGTGTTCTTGATGAACTCATTTTAAAATAACAATCTCAATCCACTGTAGTAATTCCCTTCATAATTTTAAACACTTCATGTCACCTGTTATTTTCTTTTGCTTAAACTGGAAAGGCTCTGCTCTTCTAATCTTTCTTCATAATTTATCCCTGAAGCCCTGGAATCAGCCTAGTCACTCTTCTCTGGACTTTTTCCAGTGCTGCTATTTCCTTTTTGTAGCCTGGAGACCAAAACTGTACACAGTAGTCCAGAGGAGGCCTCACCATCTTCTTATATAATATGCTACCATGGCTATCCGTTTGTTTGTCCATGATTTAAAATCACCTGTAGCTCACAAACCGTTTGACCTATTGACTTGAAATTTGATACACATACTGTATACTACCTGACGTCTACTGTCCACTTTTGGGTGATGATTTTTATTCCTCCTTTTATTTTTATTTTATTTTATTGTAGAATCAACTCTCAGAAGCGTGCAGCGGCACATGTGTATGGCCGCAGTTCTCATCCCTACCACCTTCGCCATCATTTCCCTTACCTCTTCATATCTTAAATCATTCTTGAGGCAGATTGAACACTTAAGTGCAAATTTAAGTGAAAAATTAAGAAAAACGTATTAAGTAATTGCAACACAAAAACTGACTTAATCAGTTTTAACGCGAAAAGATGCCGACGGAAGAAGAGAAGAAGTGAACCTCTAGGGTGGAGAAAAGAAGAGCTGCTCACGAAGCAGCAAGGGCATCAACCTCTGAGCAAATGAATGCTAAACGCACAGAGAATGAAAACTATAAGTCACGTGTATTCACTATACATTATCGTGCAGTACACCGTTACTGGTTGTGTTATAAATCTTGAGCATATCCTCTTTGGACTTGTACTCCACACATCGTGCTATATAACCTAACATTCTGTTTGTCTTTTTAATGGCTTCTGAACACTTTTGATAGTTTTGAGTCCACTACAATTCCTAAACCCTTTTCATAATGTGTACATTTGATTGTCATACCTCCCTTTGTGTTTTCAAACCTAACATTTCTATTTCCTACAGGTAATGCTTTACATTAACTTACAATAAATATCATCTGCCACAAAGGTACCCAGATTATCTGCCAGCCCACCTGTCTTGGTATCATCCGCAAACTTAACCAGCATGTTACATATATTCCTATCCAAAACATTTATATATTGTGAGATTTGTAAACTGTTTTAAGACCCTCCCCAACGGGGCAACACGCCGAAATGCATGTCTGTCGAGGGCTGCTTGTCTGCCGCTGAGGCAACCGCAGGTTTGCAATGCCATTGAGGCAACTGTAAGCTCCCTGCCTCCTTGTGCAACGCATCTGTCGGCCAAAAGGTGATGCAGAGAACATTATAACTTAGACACTGACCTGGCCCTGGTCCTACCCGTTTGCTGTGTCTATGTGTAGTAGAGTAGTAGCTAGCTCCTGCTTCAATAAATAACATTGTTGTTCCTCTTTCAAGTTGAATAAAGCTAGTTTTCCTGAGGTCCTCATCTTTTGGAGGCAAGACAGCGATTCATGTATCACAGTATATTAAAAATAGCAGTGGCTCTAGTATTGACCCCTATGGAATACCACTCTTAACATCAGCCAATTCTTATAAGGTTCCTCATACCATCACCCTCTGCTCCAGTGTCTGAGCCAATTCTGCATCCATCTACAAACATCACCCCGAACTCCCACTTCTTTTAGTTTGATAGTAAACCCCTTATATGGCACCTTATAAAACTGTCCAAAAATGACTGAGCATCTCTGAAACAACCCCACTCTTGTAACCAGAAAACTGATGAGCCACTGCCTCTTTGAGGAGTTGAAAATTGAGATTTAATCTACCAAACCAAGCACTTGGCCTAGTCTAAAATGGCCTGAGAAGCAGGTATTACTTCAAGAACGGAACTTTAGCAAATTGGGTTACAAAGAGTAATGCTATTCCCTATGAAATTACAGATGACACCGCAAAGAGCTAACTGAGGAAAGCACTACATACCACAAACAAAGGATCATGCAGCAAAGAGAAAGAGTGCACACCAACGCAGGAAGAATACTCCCCTTGAACTTGGAGCAACAACAAATCAACAACTCCACACAACATCAGAATAACTTTTAAAGACTTTGTATTGTAAAACTGTTCACCTGTGCCAAATTAAATTAGAACTCTAAATAGCAATTACATATCCGGTCTCTCTGTTATATGTTTATGTGCCTAGTCTATGTGTGTCTTGTCTTATGTGCCAACATGTATATACAGTTCCCATATTACTTAAATCCTTGTGTTTATAAATTGTATTCTTCTGTTTCTTAAAACAAGTATGCCTCATATACCTTGATATAGTTCTAAAAGCTGGAGACCCACCTCCTACAAAAGAGAAAGCCAAATTATTTAATCAATTACTCAAAATGCCAAAGGCAAGTTCAATAGTTGATTAACCAAGTTAAATCTCTTTTCCTTTCCCACATTGTTATGGCTTTCCCTGGGTAATTAAGTTAGAATTCACTTTGCTTTCCTACAGTCTGCATGGAAAGGGCTATACTTTTCCAGCATAAATTACAATGACAGCAGGTGATTAATCAGATCTTGCAATAACTAATAGCTTATTAATTGCAAACTCAAAATTATATGTAGTAATAGAGCATAGTAAAGTTATAAAAATGCGGAAAAAAAAATAGAAATGCATAAACGTGTTCCTGAAGACAGAATTACGTAGCTTCCTCAGAGTAAAACTGTAGTTTACTGCTGATGCAAATTCAATTTCCTTTTGCTCCAGTTTCCTACACCCTCATCTGTAGTTCACTTAAAAACATCAGAATGCCCAAGCTCATGGTTCGTAATAAAGAAACTACATGGTTATTTTTTAATTTATTGAATTTTCTAATTTGTTGTATATACTTGGATTCATTCTAGTGCTGTTTTTCTGATGAGATTCAAGTTTAAATTCTTATACTGGTTTATTGAAGGCATGTATTTGTTACAAACAATACTAATGTAATTTGTCATTTGTTTTATTGCAAAGTTTATGTCCGTGTTTTCTACAAATTCCAGGTTCTGAAAGGCCTCTACAGATAGCATTTTTGTCATTGTTACTTAGCTGTCAGTGCTTGGTATAATTGCCAGAAAAATGTAATGAAAACCTTCAAAATGTTCAAAGACTTATTGTATGCACTGTTCTGTATTATTCAGAACATTTAATTTCAGAGCATTAGAAATATTTGCCAAAATAAAACTGAAAATACCTTTCAAGAAACTGCAAAAATAAAAACATATTGTAAATCAAAATGGTGATTAAAATTATAAGTATTTATCACTGGTTTTACTGGTCACCAGTATGCACCACAGTGTAGGCTTGGGGTCATCAGATACAGGCAGTCCCCGGGTTACGTACGAGATAGGGACTGTAGGTTTGTTCTTAAGTTGAATTTGTATGTAAATCCAAACAGGTACATTATTTTAATAAATGCTCTGCCAAAGAAAGATGGAGTTTCACCTCTCTCTGACCTTTTTATTATTTCTACTTTATTTTCCATAATGATGGTTTTTCTCTTTTTTACTGTATCACTAGCACTTGCTTCAGATTTGTGTTTCAGAGACATTGTTGAAGGGTGAAGACAAAAGGTTAAGATGAGCTCTTCTGCATAGCACTGTACACACTATCACAGCAGGAAGGCACCAGTCGTCAGCACGTCTGGTGTACTGACAAGAGACAACTTCCTGCTATGTACATAACAGTACAATCAGGCTTGCTATTGAGAATGAATGGGGGAGGCGAGGGGCAGTTCACCATTTGCCCACCGCACAGTCACCTCCACTTGCATACAACAACAACATTTATTTACAGTATATAGCACATTTTCATGCAAAAAGTAGCTCAAAGTGCTTTACATAATGAAGAATAGAAAAATAAAAGACAGTAAGAAAATAAAATAAGTCAACATTAATTAACATGGAATAAGAGTAAGGTCCAATGGCCAGGGTGGACAGAAAAAAACTCCAGATGGCTGGAGAAAAAAATAAAATCTGTAGGGATTCCAGATCATTAGACTGCCCAGTCCCCCCCTGGGCATTCTACCTAACATAAATGAAAACAGTTTTGGCTTTAAGGACTTGATGATGATGGTCACGTAGACTTCTGGCTTTTAATCCATCCATCACTGTTGGAGCATCATGATGCTTTGAGTAGGTGGTGGTGGCGCAGGCCACCACCACAAAGAAACTGGAAAAAGAAACAGAAGAGAGAGTAGGGGTCAGTACGGATTTTAGAGCCACCATGAATAGTTATTATGATGAATTGAACATACAGAGTATCAGGATTAAGTTAAAGTGAAGTTATGAAAAGGCCATGTTAAAGTAATATGTTTTCAGCAGTGTTTTAAAGTGCTCTACTGTATTAGCCTGGCGAATTCCTATTGGCAGGCTATTCCAGATTTTAGGTGCATACCAGCAGAAGGCCGCCTCATCACTTCTTTTAAGTTTTGTTCTTGGAATTCTAAGGAGACACTCATTTGAGGATCTAAGGTTACGATTTGGAATATAAGGTGTCGGACATTCGGATATATAAAATGGGGTGAGATTATTTAAGGCTTTATAAACCATAAGCAGAATTTTAAAGTCAATCCTGAATGACACAGGTAACCAGTTTAGTGACATCAAAACTGGAGAAATGTGCTCGGATGTTCTTTACTTAGTTAGGATTCTAGCAGCTGCATTCTGCACTAGTTGCAAACGATTTATGTCTTTTTTGGGAAGTCCTGAGAGGAGTGCGTTACAGTAATCTAGTCGACTGAAAACAAACACGTGAACTAATTTCTCAGCATCTTTCAGTGATATAAGAGGTCTAACTTTAGCTATGTTTCTTAAGTAAAAAAATGCTGTCCTAGTAATCTGATTAATATGCGAATTAAAATTCAGATTACAGTCAACAATTACCCCTAAGCTTTTTACCTCCGTCTTGACTTTTAATCTGCCAATTGAGAATGAACAGCGTGCGGCCAAAGGGGGGTAGTGAATCGCCCACCACCGCCCCTATTAAACAGGCAGTCACCCGAGGCACACTATACAATGCTGCCCCTCGCCGCCCCATTCACCCTCAATGACCTCGGTTCAGCCACAACCAGGTCACCGTTTGCAGCATGACCAGCCACCCATCGAGAACGAATGGGGCAGTCAGGAGCAGTAGCTGCGGCGGCGTGGTGGGTGGACAGTGAACCGCCTCATCAAGCCTCCGTCCTGCACACGAGCGATAGCTGTGGCCCAGACGACTATGGACCCCAGGTCACCGCTGGCCAAACACCCAGCCACCCACTGAGAATGAATGGGGTGCGGCTCCCACCGCCCCATTTATCAACCAGAGCCGCCCAAGGGACACTACACTGCGCGACCAGCGAAATCGCCCCCTCCAGCCACCGCTTGCAGCATCCCCAGACCAAAGATGACGGAGTGTCAGTTATTGAGGAACCTGCGTCATGTCCCCCAGACAGCTGAAGGAGCAGCTGCGGCCACGTTCGTAAGTCGTATATCAGACGTCCATAACTTGGGGACTACTTGTATATTGGATCTGGGGCCAAAATCATGCAGTCCTGGACATTCTCATCCAATCATTTATTCATTCACATCATACACAAATGAAATTCTATACCTTAAATCTTAAATTCTGAACCTGCACTTGGAGTTAATTTAGTGTTTATCTTACCAGGAGCATGTACTTTGTAACAAGTAACGGACATTGCATCACCCCAAATACAATCTCACAGCCACAGTCCTTGGTTCAAAATACAAATATTTTTTGAACAGACTACTTTCAATAGGTTTCTCTCTGTTAACACAGCACAGTACAGCAGTGTAGTTCTTATCTACTCCACTTTTCCCCACTGAGTGTTGTCCAGCTCCTCCCCTGGCTCTGACTCTGACCCAGAAGTACTTGTTGTACCATGAAATTTTCCATAGGAAGTACTTCCAGATCAGGTGGAAGCCTCACAAAAGTATGGAGTACAAGTCACTGCAACAGTTCCTAGCAGCAGCCCTGGAACCCAATAGAGAAAGTCCACAGGACTACAGTTCCCAGCATGCCCTGCACGTGTCCATATGGGTACTGTAATCCAGAGATGCTGGCATCTAGTGCATTGGGAAAGCAAATAGTTCACATAATTTATCTCCCCGTTGTTTCAGCATGCTGGCTTTTTGGCTGGCTAAGGTTCTTTGATTGAGCCATTCTGCGACCTCAGCACCCCCATTCCCGTTTTGGCACCTTCTACCTATCTTCTGCTTGATGCAGGGAACACCCTGCCTTCCTTCTTGTCGAATTACAGGTTTGGCCTCCAGGCCCAATAAGGAAACTTGAACCATCCCGGCCAGGATGCTTGCCTGTGCTTGCTGTCCTTTATAATATATAAATTTTTTTTGTTCAGTAATGAAAAACAATTACTGCTTAAAATCAATGCAAAAATAATAATAAAATTCAAACATAATATCAGTGCTAGATAAACTTGTGAATATCAAGATTATACAGGATATTATTATTTGCACAGACTCTTTAAAGCTCTTCACTTTGTCAATTGTGAGACATTTACCGTTGTGAAATTTATGCTAGCATCAGTATATGGAGGAAACATTAGCTGGATAATAACAATACTGAAAGGTATTATACAATGGAAAGGTCATTTTTCCTACTTTTCAAGGCTAATGAAATTAAATTTATCATCTGAAGATCAATCCATTATTTCAGAATTCCTATAAAAGAGCATTTCTTTTGTTATATTGAGGATGCTGCACATAGTTGTAAGACTTTATTATGTCTCAGACTTAGTGCTAAACCAGAAGTAGCCATTCAACCGGATTCATCAAACTGCATGTAATTACTTCTAACTGGGGAAGCTATCTCATTCTCTCCCATACTGGTCCAATATGCCAATTATATTATAGCTGGTAAATTAATAAACATTGCTTTCAAATGATATGAATAAGTTGTTTGCTGGATTGAAGTAAACTGTGTAAAGAGCCCTGCTAACTATGCATCTCAGTGATCATGAACTTCAGTTAACACATTTGAGACTGAATCTTCAGAGTAGTATCTGCCTTCTGCTTTAAAGCATTAGTAGCTGAGCCATATGAATGTCTTGTCAGTGTGGATGTTCTTAAGAACTAAATGAATACATTTTATTTTGGGGTGGATATGTTGTGGAGAATTCTTCAGAAAAAAATGGCACAGTCTTCAGAAAGGCAGTCAGAACTTTATTGGATAGCATAGAAAACAACTGCTGAGCAAGTAAAGCCTGTCTCAGTTCATGAAGTGAGCCTGGTGGTTTGGGCGGGGTTCGCTTTCATTTCAGTTCTAATCACAAAAACATTGATATTTCATACATAATTCTCATCATTCACTTTACATGTTATCTTTGCAATAATGACCTTGGACTCTACCTTTTTTCATAACAATTACCTTGCCTTGTAAACATATTTTCCCTAATAATAATCAATCTTTTTATAACAATCATTAAGACTCGAAGGTCGTACTTGCCATTTGGCCCAGAGATGACCATCATCTGATCATGTTGTACATTCCTTACATTCCTAATGTTGAGCTAATAAAAATTGGAAGCCTTTTAATTGATCAGCCCTCATCATCAAGTTGGAACCAGGATGGCCCACATATGAAAAACTGAGCTGTTCAATTTACAGTATACTTGCATGTTGCACCAGCATCTAGTAAGACTAAAATAATAGGCAGCTGTGCTGGTAAGTGCAGCACGCAGCTTTACTAATAAGAGCTAAGCTGCTGCAGCTAGAAACAGGCAACAGGCCTTAAGTTAGAAAGCACATTGCTAAAGCCTTTATTAATATACCCTTAAATTTTTATATTTCTCAAAGCCAGCTGATATTGTACGTGTTGTTTTACCCTGATTAATTAACACTAGAATTACCAAAGCTTACGAAAAAACTCGTAAATCCGGCCCACCTTAAATCCCTTCACACCTCTCCGTCAGTGTCTTTTGTCTTGTAAATGTGTCGACCAACACAAGCAGCAAGCAGCCTGCTAAAAGCCAGATTCACCAGTATTTGTGTGTCAGCTTTTATCCCTCCAGATCAGAGAATTTCCAGTTTCATTGTCTCAAAATACCACTCACATCTACAGTTATTCCCAGTTTCCAATAAAAACTAACTAACTTTAGATCTGGGGTTTGGGGGTTGTATCATGATCATGACTGAGAGCATAAAAGTGAAAAAACTTCGGGGCGGCGGGAGGTTTAGAACGGGTGATATAGCAGGCTGCTTGGTGCTCGTGTTGGTTGACGCATTTACAAGACAAAAGGCACTGATGGAGAGGTGCAAACAGATTTAAGGTGGGCAGGGATTACAAATTTTTTCATAGGCTTTGGTAATTCTACTGTTACGATATTGATTCATGAGTCAGAATTGCAATAGGAACTTAAATGTTATCTAGAATGTATGTATACCGGCCAATGTTACAGCCTGAGAGCAAAGTCAGCTACATCATCCACCTGTGACAAGCAGCCACAGATAGTCTGATTTACCAATACAGGGACTAACCCTGATAATCAATTTATAAAACATCTGTATAATTCAACCTAACTAATACAATATAGCTTGCTTTTAATCTGATCATCTGAAATGTTCATGGGCCTCAATATATAAATTTAAATGCTAAAATGTGTATATGTTTAAAGTGTTTATGTGCAAGTTTACTTCATTTTGTTTACGTTTGAAGGTTCTTCTAAAAACTTGTTTACACTCTGGTGAGTCAAAAGGCCCAGCAGAGTTGCCATGTCTCAAAACAAAAACTTGTTTCTTCAGTTCCCTCAAAAACGCAGCATCCTTGGTTTTTGAAAGTACAAGGCAAGTGAAAAACAAGCAAACAGGCCACATTAACATTGACCCCCTTCTTTTTGACACCCACTGTATGCCCAACCTACCTGGAAAGGAGTCTCTCTTTGAACTCCCTTTCTTGAGGTTTCTTTTTTATTTTTTCTCTACTGGGGTTTTTTTGGGAGTTGTACCTTGTCTTCTTAGAGAGTCAAGGCTGGTGGCCTGTCAAGAGTCAGGGCCTTTTAAAGCCCATTGCGGCACTCCTTGTGTGATTTTGGGCTATACAAAAATAAATTGTATTGTACTGTATTGTATTAAAAAGCAATGGCCTGTAATTAATGCCTCACTAAACCACTCAAAAAGAGTCAAGCAACTCCTTTAAATAGTTAATAGTTCTAAAACCAATATCAAGACCTATAAACTTAAATGCTTGCTAAATTAAATATAAATGTGCTAATATAAGAGCCTGTGGCTGCAGACCACAGCACTTTTAAGTCATGACACGCAGCTGCCCAGTGGTCTGACAGATGCCAAGCTACATGACACATCTTCAGGAAAAAGTCCCTAAGTTTTGGCAATCAACTCTTAAGCCCCTATAGTGCTCAAACTAACTAATATCATAATATATGGTATTTTAATCTTATTGCTTAAGGAATTTAAGAGCCCTAATACTTCTAAATGCCATTTGAGTGCTGATATGTTTTATGCACTAGCCTGAGAGTTTGCCTCTTACTCACACAGGCAAAGGTCCTACATGCAGTTTGTTTAGTCTTCCATTAGTACTTGCATCCTTAAAACAAAATCTGCCTACTTGCTTTTTGTATGTGGATTACTTATTTAGCCGGATGTAATTGTTGACGATTTGGCATGATCCTGGATCTGTCGGTTTTTCTAAACTCTTGCTGGATGTGTTATCATAGCAGCACATCCAAATCCTCAAACCTGCTTTGAGCAGGTTTGTTCTGTGTAAACAAGGATTAGCTCACACAATTAATCAGTTTCCGTGTATGGAATTCATTCAGTCATGGCTTCACCATTCATGAATGAACAACCAATTGATATCGGCATGCAAATTATAAGAACAGAATTTCATATAGAGAGGGTTTTGTGTGATCGGCAAGATCCTTTATTGCTCCCGAAGAAAATTCTTTTAGAAAGATACCGCTTTAGCTGAGGGGGAATATTGTACCTCAAAGATTTATTAGCACCTTATATTCGAAGTCAAACTAGGCGAAGTTGGGCTCTGACAACCACACAGACAGTATGCAAAGCAGCACTTTTTTTTATATACTGTAGGTGAAAAATCTATCTAAGAGTGCAGTTTTCATAGTGTTTCCTGGACACTTGCATATGCAGACAATATAAGAGGCGTTTCATGCCATTGCAGATAGGTAATACACAGGCAAAAACACCCACAGTTCCATAAAGAATCTCACAATCAGCCTAACATTCTCATTACCCAGGATTTCAAAATGTGATTGGGGCACATGGGACTGATCAGAGTGGAGTTTGATAAAACATTATTTGGAAAATGTACCTCTCCCCCTGATGAATAATCAGACACAGTGTCTTCATCAAATATTTGACCTTTGTCAATATCTCGTTGGTTAGACACAAGTTCTAGGGATATGACATTCCCTGCAAACTGACCCAACAAAAAAAAAAGAGGGCTATATGGAACTTACCTATGGCACACATTGAGGACAAATATATGCAATGACTATCCTTTATCTGAAATGAAGTGACCACTGCATCCTGCCACTGGTTCTGAGGAGGAGCTTCCCCCTGTAATGCCCTCAGAAACAGGGCGATGGGCATTTTGCTGGATCGCCAACTCTTCTGCAGGGGTTAGGTCTGGACCGCATGGACCTCCACCTGTTTTTTACTTGTCTGCCTTCTTATTAGCTTTAAAATTAATGTTTTTTAATATTATATATATATGATTATTTATGTCAACAGTTCTTTAAATAGTTATATACCAATATTTATCAGTTTTGAAGTATATTCTTGTACTTCACTTTAACCTGATCCCATGTTCTCATTGTGCTCATGTTTGCTATGGAATTATGACATTAAACGATAATTAATCTGACACGTAGGAAATGAAACGCTGCATTCAGTAAGTACAATGCACACTACTTAGCGTTTAATTTGTCAGCCACTTTTTGCCAGCCGTCTTTTCTGGTTTGGGCTGCTTTTGCAGTGTTACCCCTTGCACATATTAAATCTTGAAATTCTTCATATCCTTTGAATAAAAGGTTCTGCTCCGCTTGTGTGAAAAAAAAAATGCACCCATTCTTTCGTTGTTTTGTTACAGCCTATCAGAGACTTGCTGATCATGTTTTCTAGACTCAGTATATATGGGCTTTTCAATCAGCACTGGCGCGCACATTCATCTCGGGCATATCTATCTGTCTGTTAGGGTGACCAGATTTTGTTTCTCTAACAAAAGGTCCAGGGAGATATAATCAAAACCTGACACAAGACTTTATATACAAAGGAAGTCAGCTACTGTTGCATTAACTTGAAATGGTAGCTTTTGAGATAATCATATCAGAGAATTTAAGAAAACACCTCTTTGCATCACCTACTGATTGGCCCCATGTCCTGTCTGATTCCATTGGATTTGATTTGGTTATGAAATGACCATTTCAGATAAAGGACAGTTTAACTTCTCCAAAAAGATGCTGCCATCAGCATTATTTTATAAGAAAATTAGTTAATCAGAAAATATTTAAAGGAGGCTGACACCCCTACTCAAAAATATTCCCTCCACTTATTCTGTTGCAAATTATTTTCATCCAAGAACTGCAAAATAATCCTTTAAGGTACCTTAAAGATCATAAAGATAGTCCAGAACACTCAAAATATATGACATCCTGGAAGGAGCTAGAATTGCGCCTTAAAGGATGCTCAACTATTGAAAAACAAAAGAAGCTGAGGCTGAGAGAAAGCGATGGTGTGATGTTCTCACTTGCTTTGTGGCAGTAATTCAGTTTCTACAAAAGAGGAATCTTACTTTGAAAAGGTCCACAAATACTTTACACCAGCCAAACAATGACAATTTGTCTCTTACCTCCTACCAATTCAATATGCAATCTTGGGGTGGTGATTTATGAGCAGCTATCTTTCTCTGACCACATTTCAACTGTCTCGTATTCATGCAGTTAACTTTGTTCAGCATCCACAAAATCAGACCTTATTTGAGTATGCGGCACAACCTCTGGTCCAGGCTTTGGTCTTGTCATGGCTGGATAGATAGATAGATAGAGAGATACTTTATTAATCCCAAGGGAAAATTCACATAATCCAGCAGCAGTATACTGATACAAAGAAACAATATTAAATTAAATAGTAATAAAAATGAAAAAAAAAAAAGAAAAAAATTAAAATAAAATTAATGATAGCATTTACTCCCCCAGGTCGAATTGAAGAGTCGCATAGTGTGGGGGAGGAACGATCTCCTCAGTCTGTCAGTGGAGCAGGACAGTGACAAAAGTCTGTCACTGAAGCTACTCCTCTGTCTGGAGATGACACTGTTAAGTGGATGCAGTGGATTATTCATGAAGGACAGGAGTTTGCTTAATGCCCATCGCTCTGCCACAGATGTTAAACTGTCCAACTTTAATCCTACAATAGAGTCAGCCTTCTTAACAAGTTTGTCCAGGCGTGAGGCGTCTTTCATCTTTATGCTGCCACCCCAGCACACCACCGCGTAGAAGAGGGCACTCGCCACAACCGTCTGGTAGAACATCTGCAGCATCTTACTGCAGATGATGAAGGATGCCAACCTTCTCAGAAAGTATAGTCTGCTCTGACCTTTCTTACATAGAGCATCAGTATTGGCAGTCCAGTCCAATTTGTTGTCCAGCTGCACTACCAGATATTTAAAGGTCTGCACCCTCTGCACACAGTCACCTCTGATGATCACAGGGTCCATGAGGGGCCTAGGCCTCCTAAAATCCACCACCAGCTCCTTGGTCTTGTTGGTGTTAAGGTGTAAGTGGTTTGAGTCGCACCATTTAACAAAGTCTTTGATTAACTTTCTGTACTCCTCCTCCTGCCCACACCTGATGCAGCCCACAATAGCAGTGTCATCAGCGAACTTTTGCACGTGGAAGGACTCCGAGTCATATTGGAAGTCTGATGTATATAGATTGAAAAGGACCAGAGAAAGTACAGTCCCCTGCGGCGCCCCTGTATTGCTGAACACAATGTCAGACCTGCAGTTCCCAAGACGCACATATTGAGGTCTGTCTGTAAGAGAGTCCACGATTCATGCCACCAAGTAGGAGGAACCACATGTGCTATCAAACCACTGTAGATGGTCCAAAATGCAGTGGCCTATCTTGTATTCAACCAGCCAAGATGGGGACATATCACTCCTCTCCTCAGGTCGTTATATTGGTAGCTTGCATTATGTTCATATCCTTGATGCTTGCCTATAGATTAGTCAGTGGGTCAGCACCTGTATGTATAGAGACAATGGTGAGGTTCAATGCTCCTTCACATCCACTTATGTCTGTTGATGCCACCTCTTCATGGTATTAAATCTAAATCCAGACTCTTTTCATATGGTCTCCCAGTTGGTGGAACACTCTGCCCACCTCCATTCAAACTGCTGACTCCCTAATTGTGTTTAAGAAGTGATTGAAAACCCTACCATTTTGTGAAAATTTGTCAAATTGGTAATAAATGTTTTTTCCAAATGTCTTTGGATATCTCTTATATTGTTAAATATTATTAAGCTATCTTTATAGCTTTTCACTTGTGGTGGTCAAATTTTGTAACTTGTCCTGTTACATTTGATAAAGACAGTCTGTAGACTGATGTTACTTGATTATGTTGACCTCCTTTATAAGTCTCTTTAAGCATCTGCTAAGAAAATAAATGTACATTTTTTAAAGAGGTTTTTGAAATTTTTGCCGAATTTGATCCCATTATGAAACACTTTATAGAATGTGTTGACAGTGGGACAAGCACCCATTGCAAAGCAATTAAAAATGAGCTCATTAATTCCATACATAAGAAAGTAATTAAGCATATAGCGAGTTATTTTAAACAGTCAAAATAGTACTTCATTGTTTTGGATTGCACCCCTTTTGTTAGCCATTAGAAATAAACTTACTAATTGTAAGAAATGATACAATGAAGGCAGCACCCAGCAAGGTTATTATGGTTAATGAAAACTAAAATCAGAACTGAAACTATTATTAAAAAAACATTTACATAAACTAAAAGAAAATAATTAACAAAGCCGAAATTTAAAACTAAAACTAAACGAAACTATTAAAGTAGCTGGAAAGACTAACTGAAATAAAATAATAATATACTAAAAATATTTTTAGTTTTCACTTTTGAATGAATATTCTTGTCATTAGCTTTAATCCTTGTGACTTTTATTTCTAAAACAGAAAGTCATCCACCACAAGCCACCCGCATATATTCATCCAGTGAATGCCAGCTGGTGATGAAGGGCAGGTGTTCACACAACATTTGCAGTGACAGGGCAAACTGAATACGGGCGCGTAAAGTGTGTGAAATAGAAAGGGATTTATGTGCCGCTTTTCTTTGCGCTTGTTGTATATCAAGATGTAATTCAATCACCTGAAATTGCAATGTGCTGGTCAATAAAACCTTTACCTTATTTACAGAAAAATCACGAGTGAATAACGTTTCAGTTTATTTCTCAGTTGCCTGATTTTTGTTGACAATAATTCACATGCCACTTCAAACAGGAGAAATCCTTTCTGAAAAGAAAATGGCACTAATCGAGAGACTGACTAGGTCATCGTACAAGATCAGCATATTGTTACTAAACCAATCACTTTTGCCTTAAAAAAGTTGTTTAACAACGTAGCAGTACAAACCTTGTAAAATTCCTGAGTTGGCAATGTCTCTACTGAAGTACAAGTAGGTAGGCGAAGGGAGTCTGCCAACTGGTGAAAAACTGAACGTACTAATGTATTTTTGTATTTATTCTATATTTAATAATTTATCTTTTTTATGGTTTATATTCACAGCTCAAAATACCTGATATTGTGAAAATAATTCTTTAGCATAATTATGTTTTAAACAATTTGTCTCCCTTTTTGCAATTTTTCACTTTCTCTCAAAATAGTTGAAATATCATATTCTTTTTGTTCTTAACATCAGCCATATCATACATATTGCATACCAGGGATTTTTCTTGCCTTGCATCCAAACCTGATGGGGTAGGCTCCACATTCCTGTGATCCTGAACAGGTTTAGATAATGTATATATTGTTCCTAATCTCAGATGCTGTCTCTGTCGTTTTGTGTCAGGTCATACACCAGTTTCCTGCTCTTGCTCTGCTCATTAAGAGTTTACTATTCTTATGCATGGGCTATTCAAGTCTCACTGCCCCTAACCTTGACACTACATGCTTGTTTTTCTTTGTTTCCCTCAATACATCTAGGTGGGGTCTACACACTGATTCAAGCCTAAGAGTCCTGTTCTTCCTAAGCCCTCATCATTTTTATGATCACACCTGTCAGAACACAGTAGAATCTGTTTTCTGATTTTGATATCTTTTTAGGCCTGCAGGTTAGGGCTGTCTTAACTCATGGGCATGTTGGCATGTTTAATTTTATCGATCATATACATTTTTATTCTTGTGAGTGATTGTCTAGGTAGGGGCCCAAGTGTGCTGCTTTGCCCGGGGGCCTATAATGTTGTTAAGACAGCCCTGCTGCAAGTGGCAAAATTCTGTCTATAGCCTATAAATCTATAAATTCCTGATATGGAATCAGAGATCAATATGGCTGGTAGAAAATAAAAAGCCCATTATGGGAGATTTTTGAATGCAATATTGAAGGCATTTATTATAAGCACATTGTCTTGAAGGGAGATATGTTGTTTAGTATATTTAGAGTAAAAAAATAATAACCCTCAAACCTTAAAATTCACAAAGGTTTATTACAAATTGGCCCATTCTAGGCAATAAAAAGAAAAGATAAAAGTGGCAACATATAAAATGGTATAAAATTGTTCATATTCAGTATCTGATTTTGATTTGGCTTGTTTTTATCAGACAAAAACAAAACCAGATAGTAAACCATCTAGTGTTGCCGTAAGCTTCCACTAACATATCCAAATCCATTAAGTCTATAGTTCCGTCTGATTTTGACACAAAACTAAACCTAACCACACCATAATTACTAAAACTAAAACTGAAACTAATAGATGTAAAAATAAAACAGAAATGTCTTTGTGAAATAAAAACTAAATTAAAATTAAAAATACACAATGAAGTAAAACTAAAATGAATTTCCAAGTAAGGTCAGAAAAAATATAGAAATAAAAACTAATACAAAAAGACAAAACTATGATAACCTTGGTACCCAGGATTAAAGGGCACTTAATGGGATTCTCACCAGCAAAAGTCAGTGGGAGAAATTTTGTCTTCCCTTGTCCTGGACAGACTTGAGGAACTAAATATTTCTTTTGATGTTGGCAGAAGGCAATCACATGACAATGGTGCCAAGATGAAGAGGAAACACAAAAGTATGCAGGCAAGACTGCTGCAAGAAAACCCTGAGCTTTATTTGTGCCATTTGCTGCCAACTCCCAAAATTAAGTTGTTGCAGATGCAGCAATTGTGTCCCTTGAAGAGTCATGAAGAGAGACATTAATTATGCTGGGAGAGGTCAATAACAAATCTGGGGTGATGGTAAACCATACAAAGTCGATCACTGAGGAGCCAACAGACCAGTACACTGAGCTCAGTGACACTTTAAGCTATTTGAACATGTATGAACTGGCTGTTGAGAATTTGTCTGATTTGCCATAAGGCAACTTGACTGTTGTGCATCTCCTGCTTTCATAAACAAAACACAGCTGTAGGAGGTATATCTCAACTTGTGGGAAGCCCTTAAAATTGCTCTTGCTCTTCCAGTGACTATTACCTCAGCATTTCCCCTTGGGATTAATAAAGTATCTATCTATCTATCTATCTATCTATCTATCTATCTATCTATCTATCTATCTATCTATCTATCTATCTATCTATCTATTTATCTATCAGAGAGACATTCTTATAAATTATCTATCCATCCATTATCCAACCCGCTATATCCCAACTACAGGGTCACGGGGGTCTGCTGGAGCCAATCCCAGCCAACACAGGGCACAAGGCAGGAAACAAACCCCAGGCCGGGCGCCAGCTCACTACAGTCTTAGAAACTAAAACACATTAAAAATGATCTGAGGTCTACTATGGCTCACGATCACCTAAGTGGAGTACTTACAGTGGTGTGAAAAAATATTTGCCCCCTTCCTGATTTCTTATTCTTTTGCATGTTTGTCACACAAAATGTTTCTGATCATCAAACACATTTAACCATTAGTCAAATATAACACAAGTAAACACAAAATGCAGTTTTTAAATGATGGTTTCTATTATTTAGGGAGAAAAAAAATCCAAACCTACATGAGCATCATTAGCCAACAGCATTCGTATGAGGATGTCATTGATGATTTTTGCTCTACAAAGGCCGTGCAAGTCAAGTTTTATGATGCTTTTAAAAAGAGTGATTTGTTGTCACGCCTCTTTTTACACTTTTAAGCATTTTAACTTTCTTTACTCTGAATAGTTCAGTACATACAATAATTGGCTGTTTTTCATTGATAATCTTCATTTTTTTGTATACTTTAAATGTTGTAAAACAAAAAATATACATACAAGAGTGAACAAATGACTGGGGTAGGTGATTAAGATATATTTATATTATATGATTATGTATTTTTTCACTAAATATTTGTACAGTGTATTGGTGAAACTATATGAATAAATATATAAAGCAGTTGAATTTGTTAATGGTACATACTGTACTGCATGTATGGTTTATGGAATGGCCTCTTAAGTTAAATTTTGTCCACTGCAGAGTAGATTGGTGAGTACTATTTCTTTTCTTTTTGTCTTTTTTATATTGTATGGGGGATATGTCTTGTTTCTGCTCTGCAAGTTCTTTTGTACATGTGGTCTTAGTTTCAGACCACTCTTAAAAATGTTAGAAGAACAGGTGCAGAGTAAATAATAAATGTAAATGCATATAGTTTAAGGAGTTTCTATAAATGTCATTATTAAAAAAAACTGTGCTATGTTGGCAACTACGCAGTTATTAAATGTTACTGGTTATTCTGCTATTTATTTTTGGTTTTGAAAGTTCATAAAAAGGTTACTTTTATGTTAGTAAATATTTTGTATATTTAATCTGAATCGTTCCAGAACAACTGGAAAAACTCGGATTTTTATTGTAAACATTTGTTGGTGATAATATAATATCCATTGACTACAAGATGACATTTATTTTAAGAATTGTTTAGCAAGCATTCATGAATTCTGCAGCCATTTGGATTAAGTCTAGATTTTTTTTTTTCTGTTCTTTAAAAACAAAAAAATCTGGAACTGTGATATAAAATTTTACATGTTTATTTAGACAGAAGGTATTGTCATTCATCATTTTACATGAAATTAATTAAATGAGTAGTTTATTTAAAACATATTTATACATGTTTATCATTTTTTCAGTTGGACAAAAAACAGGTGACTCCTCCATTCAAACCTCAAATCACAGATGACTATGGCTTAGAGAATTTTGATACTCAGTTTACCAATGAACCAGTGCAGCTGACACCAGACCATGAGTAAGTATACTTTGCCTATTTCAAATAATTGATTCCATATGGATACTGCATATAGAATCCCAGAAATGATTTAAATATAACTGCAATTAAGCGTTGTTAGTTAACTGCACTGCTGTGCACTGTTCTGGATTTCCATGAAACTGTTATATACAGGTACTTAATTTGATCAACGCTGTAGCACATCAGTGTCATCAGAAATGTTGGCTTATATTCTGCATTACAGTACATTCAGCAGCCAAGTAGATTTTGTTATGTAGATGTCTGGACCAGACAATAAAAACAATGAAACAATATGTACAGTGTAATTTTTTCCACAATCATGGTATACATTAACATTTCATGTGACATTATGCTGTTGTGATTTTAAAATGGGGCCTGCATGAGGACACAGACACCCCTGGGAAAACCCCTGAAACACAGTCTACTTTCACATTGCTCCTTACCCTTCTTACTTGTGCTATAATGCGTGATAAACCTTTCGCGCAGTACTCCGCTTACTTAAAAGCCTTGTACAGCGCCTGTCAGCTTGGAGTTGATAGTTTGCTTGTCTTTCTCTCTCTCTCTCTGACATTCTCTGCTCCCGATGGAACTGTTATCTCTATCATGTCGTGGAGCACGTTTAAACTTTTGAAAAAGAGACACATGTTCATTTGCAGTGTTTGAATGAAGTTCATGTCTCCACAACCTCCTGTGTTTCTGTGCAAATCTGTGACCCAAGCGTGACAACATGAATAAAAAAGAATTAAAATCTGAAAATGAAATATGTCTATTTTCAATAAAAGAATGTTGTACAGTATTGATCCGTGTTTTGAGACTGAAAATGTATTGGAAAACAGTGAATAAATGCCATTTTTGGGGGGAAAAGAATATACTGTATACATGTATTCTATATATTTGCAATTCTGCCACTTTAAAATAAATTTGGCTGTGTTCTTCATCTTGTAAAATAGCAAACATATCCTTTAAAAATGCAAATGTATAACAATGCACATCTTATGAAATACAAGCAAAGCCTTAGTGGGAAAGCAAAAGAGAGAAATAAAAACTCTTAACATCACTCAGTTTTATTCAGGGTCACAAGGAGATGGAGCCAACCCTAACAAAATAATACTCAAAGTAGTGAATTTCCCATTTTTGATTTAATAATCAACCAAACCAGAATGCCTTTGCAGCATATTCAGAAAAAGTGATAAATTAAAGAAAATACGTGTGCACAAACAGCAGCCCAGTCAGCAGTATAACTGTATCACCTGTCTGACTTGTAAATGGGGAATGCATGCTCTGACTCAAAGTCAGATCTGTATTAACTACATTACATGTAATATTAATGAGCTGCTCCCACTATTCTTTTACAGCTCTTGAAGACGGATTTGGAATCCTAGCATGGTCACTGTATTTATAGACTTTTATGTTTTTCACTAAAGATTTTGTTCATGCACTGTTTTTGTTTTTCCCATATCCCAAAGACTGTACAGGTTAGATTATTTGACAAGTTTCAACAGGCTTAACATCACTGATAGTGTGTCTCAAACAGACAAATATTGAAAAAATATTTTAAAAAATCATGCAGTCCATGTCCTCTGCTGGCTATTACACTTGACACCATATGTATATAGTTCACAAAAATTAGAAGGTTATTTTTAGTGTGTCAGGAAAAGAGTGTATTTTAGAGTTTCAAACATTCCTTTTGCAAAAAGGGAATCAGCACAATAAGCTATTTAATTATCTTTAAAGAAAGAAACTAACATTGTAGTAGTCTACATTTCAGTCAAAAAATCTGAGATCTTTGTAGGCGTATACAGTATAACAAACAGGTGGTAATGATCAGTAACATAATAAGTAGTTAGAACCAAACTGATTAACTGAAACAAAAGCAACTCCAAAAGACAACCATACTGAAAAGGTGAGGTTACGATAGATAATATGGTTTAACCTGCAAATCTTACACCAGGGGAAAAGTGGGTATCGCGACAAGACAATGTGGTCGTACTGCATCATGGCAAACAGGCATGAGGAAAAGAGGAACAAGTACCCTGCAACAGATGTTATGGCCATAAAAGAATCCTAATCTCAACATTATTGAGAGAGTCTGGGAACCAAGTAAGGCAGACAAACTCTGAAGTGGAACTGTGGCAAATTCTACAGGGCGTGAGGAACTGCCTACTGCACAAGTACCTTTAGAAACTGCATGCAAGTATAACTAACAGAAAAGCTACTGTTTTTAAGGCAAAGAGTTGTCACACCAAATTTAGATTTTATGTTTTTTGTTTCTGTTTACTGTACTTTCTAGAAAATGTATTGGTTATTAAAAAGGATAAAAATAATGCTGTGTGTAGCATTATATTTGGAAGCATTCCTGCTTTGCAGCATTTTTTTCACTAGTGTCTAAGAACTGTGTGTGTGTGTGGGTGTATGTATATATACAGTATATATTGTAAGAATAAAAAAGAATTCTCATGAAGGTTTTGGGGCATGAAGTGATAATCTAAATACAAAACAAAGAATAAGTGAAAACTGGACTCCCTCAAGATGACGGAGTAGCTGGTTTTAAGCCTGGAAAGCGGACAAGGGGTGTTTAGGTGACTGGAAGTGACATCAACCACTGTCAATTAGTGTTGATCAGCGAATTTCACCAAAGTATTTTTACCAACAAATTTGCTACATTCGTGTTCACTCTTGTTCATCAAATTATTTACTGATAATTCAGCCAGTTTAGGAGAACTTTTTCCAAGCACCCCATAATGCTGTGCAAGGCAAACGCGACATCCCTTGCAGCTGTAACAGCCAACATTGGATGGGATTTCCCCCCAAGTATGCAATGCAGATCATTTGCATTACAAACTCTGTGGGAATTAGGTAGTCGAGGAACTGATAAGTAAATAATGCAGGTTCACAAAATTTTATTTTTAGGAAATTTATACAGCATAAATACCAAGTTATCTCTGCTTGTTGCCAAATGCGCAGGTCGATCTTCAAGTTCCACATCAATATAAGAGAATGAGGCATGTGTCTTGTCCATGGATAATTACACACATGCAGATAAAAAACAAACATTGAAGGAGCACCATAGACACAGGAATCTCTATGAAATAATAATAATAATGAAAGATGTATTACTATTACTTTTAAAATCATAAGATGCATATAGTTCTCACACATGTGGCACAAGGGCCCCTTTCTCTGCTCTGACCTGGGTGTCATATGTAAACATGAGGTTGCAGATTTCAGAGAGAAAATCATTGTGGAGTGTGGTGAGTCCTATACCGATTTCTTGCATGGTTCTTCTATCATTGCAACTCACCACAAAAAAAAAAGCTTAACTTTTCCTGTTTTGTTATATATCCAAAATATTTTGCCTTTGCCAGCCTGAAATAACATTTTCTGGGTTAATGTAAAAGCCAGTGGCTTTCAAATTTTGTAAAGTAACCAGCTGGCTGTGAAGATATCCTTCCCAGGTGTCACACAATAATACACAATACAACTGTTGAGTTATACAGCACTACTGCATATACAGTACTTTATGGGGTCTGAGTTGTTTGTCCATCAGATGTTCGAAGATTACTGGGGCTTAGTCGGGCCCAATTCATGCCAAAGGCCATGTTTTTTTTTCTTGGCCAAAGATATTTGCCAGCACCACTTAGTAATATTATTTGTAGTTAGGAAAATGCATAGGATTGGTATAAAATTGGGAAACCTGGTTGAGTCAACTGAAATTTCCATAGAATCTCCACGATCCATCGTGTTTGCCTATATATACAATGAGGTTATACCAAGGACTTGTACTTTCTTCAGTGATCCTTAGATGGAGCATTTTATGTACTGTCCACTCTTCTTGAACACTGGAGATTCTAAAATATTTCTAAGAAACTATTACCCCAGAGTCAGTATTGATATTTTGTGGTGAGTGTTTGAGCCCCAGATTTGTAAATGCAATACATGACAAGTTTTTTTTTTTTTTAGAACTTTCTTAGCTATCTCTCCCTTTAATGTCATATGTACTTTGAAAGTGCCCTAGGAACTTAAAATGGCAAGTAGGAATATATTACCATTACTTCATATCCAGGCTGAAAGTCACACAAAGTGGTTGTGCAATTGAAACGAAGAGCCTGAGTCTGCTGGGTGTTTTCCATCTGCTCATGAACTGTGTGCACAGCTTTTTGAAATGGTCACAAAACTATACAACATACATGTCAACACTTCTTATTAAGGGTTTTTCTTTTACATCAATTCAGTGTGGGAAAGACCAATGTGTGTCTGCAGTATCTCTTGTAAATGAAATGAAACACAAAGGGTATGAGGGTTTTGGAGTCCCGCAGGATATCCCTGTGATAAGCCAAGTTCAGTGGCTGTAGATAATGCAAATAAAGAGGCAACCGCTTGACTTGTCACGGACATTTGAAAAAAAAATGTAAAAGAAATAAAGTTTTCACCTACCTGTTTTAGTGCTCCCACATAGATTAACACATTAGCGGTAAAAAGTTTTAGCCGGGGTTCGAGGGGCTGCCTGGAGGACTATATGTGTTGTGAGAGCAAGCCCTGAGGCTCAAACTTGCCGAGACACACGTTTGAGGCCAGTTTTTGTGCGCGCTCGCAGTTTATGACAGTCCAATGCTTGGGGCACACTTCCGTAACCACTGGAGGAGAGAGGTGGTATATTTAACATCAGAGGAACAGTTCTGAAGGATAGAAAACTCATCTTTAAAGTAGTCGGCAAAAAGGGAATTCACACGTGTGAAAAAGTACAGAAGTGAAAGCGGGAGAAAATAAAACAGTACTCACTTCCTAGTGGCTGAACGGGGAGCCCACAAATCACCAAGACAGACGGGTATACGCGCATGCAAGAGAGCAGGAACATTTAAATAGGCTGGACTTTACCTGAGCAGGTGGTGTTGAACGGTGCACGTCCCCACGTGTCTGATTATTGGAAGTCTGTGGGAAATGTAAAGGAAGATAGGATGGTCAAGAGGGCTCGTGATATAAACAGGGTCCGAACGCCAGAGGTCGTTCTTTGACCATGTCTTCAAACTTTAATGTAGATATGTGCTACTGATTTATTTAACTGAGTAGAGGAGATACATACTGTCTTTTGTGTATATAGTAGGTGCTAAGTTTTTTCATTTTGTTTTGAGTATTTTTTTTTTCAGCCTGTCCGTCGTGATCTGTTTTACAGCTAGACGAAGGAGGTGGAAGATTTTTTTGTTTTGCTTTGTTCTTTTCTTTACTTTTGATTTGGAATCCACTGTAAATTTTATATTACCTGCACTGTTTTCTTTTTGGAAGTGTCTTTGCATTGGACTTTGTAAATATTATTTCTTTGCAAGATATTTCTTTGTAAAATAGTATGGTCACTGCTGGAATAAATCAGATTCCTGTTTCTGAATAGCTTTTTTTCTTACTCCATACCCTGGTTGCTCAGTCTCATCTACTGACACCCCAAGTCGGGAATTATAGAACAGGGTCCTTACCTGGGGTGTCACAACTGTTCTTAAGATTATGCTGCCATAGAGCTTAAAAGAGAAGGCCTCTAGCATGAGAGGCAGTAATGATTGAATTTGCATAATACAGAATTGTGATGTGTGTACCTTAGCTAATGGTTCATGAATAATAACGCCAGTATCTCTAAATTAAATGAATGCAGATTTACTCATAATTAAATTTCAAATACAACTTAAAATCTTTGAATAAAACAGGCAAAAAGCAATTTCTCTTTTCTAGTAATTCTCCTCGCCACCCTGCACATCTTACTCCCTTCATCTCCCCAGATTAGTCACTGGGCTTTATACTGTAGCTGGGCTGACAGGCCAACAGCTTCAGTCTCTCTCTCCAGCTGATATCCCAACCACCATCCTTCAGTGTCCATATCAACATCCATTGTCCTGTCACCCTGACGTTGGTGCATTGGGACCCCTGGAGCCCTTAATTGCAACATACTCCTCAGGGGTGCTCATTGTGAGTAACCCACCCTTGGGTCCCTTACTCCCTTGTAGGGCCACTGACCTCTCTGCCTTCTCCCTACCATGCTGGGTGAAACACTCTCCCAATGCTTTCTTTCAATCATTTTCTTTTCATTCTTTTTTCTCCTTTCTAACCTACCCAGGCTCAGTTCTGCTCTTGTGGATATGGTGCCCTAATAATGTGGAGAGTCAATGTGGAAACTGGAACCAATCACACACTTACATGCAAGCATGGTTAGCCCAATCTCCCTATTAAATTTCCCAGGGCCACATGACCACACACACTCATGGAGACTGAGCTGCACCATATTTATTTGAAAATACCTTGGACCCCATACTGCTGTTCCACAGCCACATAATACATGCTCAAGGATTACAAAAATGTGAGGAAAAAACACAGGCCATGCTGAATGCTCACAACCAAAGGATGTTTCACAACTGACATCTTTCCTTGTAATCTGTGATTTACCACACCACCTGCAGTTGTACACCCATGTAATCAGCTTCTATAAAGTGGACATAAAAAAAAGCTTACTTTTCAAGAAGCAAAATTATTAGTTACTTCCAACGCAGTGCTAAATTACTTTAACACTTAATTCCTGCTAAATCTAGCCTGTGAAACTTCACTAGGGAGCAGTAATATTCAATATTATGAATGATGGCAACAAAAAATCTATTGCATTTACATCACATTAACTGCCCAAGACTCAAGAAAATAACACTTAGACAAGGAGGCATTGAGTCTAGTGTGGAAGTTTAATCAGTGTAGAGAGTTTACTTTTGTTACGGTAGAGTAGAATGGTATAGGTTTATGAGAGAATGAGATTCCTTTCAGAACAGAAGGGAAGTGTTCTGCCACAACGGGTTACTTTTGAACTGAAGGCGTATGAATAGGTTAGTTGAGGATTGTTTAGACCTGTGTATGGGGGTGTAGGGAGTTAAGGACAGGCCAGTTTTAGAACTATATATGAAGAAACAAACATTAACTATGTATTTTTATTATTACACTAATGTAAATTCTTACCCACCATTTACATGTAAAAGTAAAATGAGTAATACATTAAAAATAGCTTGCCTTAATGCTAGAAGCATCAAAAATAAAACAAATTATGATATTATAGCAATAACAGAAAACTGGCTAAACAGCAACAAAAGTGATGAGTATAACATAGAGGGATACATATTTTTTAGGAAGGATAGGCAGAACAGAAAAGGAGGTGCAGTTGTTGTTTATGTCAAACAGAATTTAAACGCAAGTCTTCTTCCGTTGAACAAGGAGACCCATCTTAGTGAGGACATGTGAAAGCATTAAGAAAAGAGGTCTTATTTTAGGAGTGTTATAGACTGCCCAATGTAGGGAATAATTTCAATGCACATCTTTTTAGTAATATTAAAGCGGCCAGTTTACAAGGGGATATTATAGTCATGGGGGACTTTAACTACCCGAATATTAACTAGGCTAACCTTGCAAATAGTGGAGCACAAGTGGAGGAGTTTTTAGAAGTAATCAGTGGCTGTTTTTTAACACACTATGTTAAACCATCAACATGGGGTAAAGCTTGTCTGGATTTTGTATTTTGTAATAATCAGGATATAATTGAGGGTGTAGAGGTTATTGAACCACTAGGGTCAAGTGACCATAATATAATACAGTTCTTGGTGTAGTGGAATAGTGCAGATGTAAAGACTAAAACTACTAAGTTTAACTTTAGTAGGGAAAATTTTGAGTAGACACAGAAAAGTCGAAGGAGGATAGACTGGGATATGCTTTAAAGTGTGAAGACAGTTGAGGAGCAGTGGAACAGGTTTGAAAATACTTGACATATAATGCAGGATAGGTACATACCTAAATCTGGAATTAGTAGGAAGTTTACATAAACTACACAATGGGTAGATAAAGAGTTAAAAAAGAAACTGCACAGGAAAAAACAGGTGTATAAAGTGTATCAGACCAGTAACTCCAATGTGAATAACAGGGATATGAGAACATGAGGGCAAATTTAGAAAGGATGTTAGGGAGGCTAAAAGGCAGTTAGAGAGGAATATAGTTGATAAGGCAAAAGATGACCCAAAGTTATTCTTTCAGTAATTTAGTAGTAAAAGAACAGTAAAAGAGGAGGTGCAGTGCATCAGAAATAGTAAAGGGGACTTAAAAATACAGACAGTGAAATAGCAGGTAATAAAAAAATAACATTTCTTTGAGGTAATTACATGTGTGGAAGTAGATAACCTCCTAGAGGTAAAATGACTACTACTGGCTTTTTATAGAAGCTCTTTAAATAAATACATAAATAGGTAGGTAATTAAATAAGTAAATATACACACAGAGTTTGCTCTGAACACACACCAGAATGACTATAAACAAGAAAATTAAGAAGAAAGATTGTGATTTGGCTAACACAGTCACAGTGAGGCATTATGCAGATGCATTGCTGTTGGTGTAAAGGAGTCCAAGTAGTGTTTCTTGACACACTTCTGCTGAAAAATTTGTTGTGTTAGTATGACAGAGAAAGGATGTGTTCATAATAGCACTCTAGTTCTGATTTATTTCTCTCCTTTGCACTACCTCCATGGGGTCCAGAGTGCATCCTATAACTAATCTTGCCCATTTAATTAGCTTGTTTATTCGGTTGTCCTCTTACCAGCCCAGCACACCACAGCCATAGAAGATCATACTGGCCATCACAGTTTTAGAAGATGCGAAGAATGTCACTTCCCACATTAAAGGAACACAGTTTCCTAAGGTAGGAAAAAGAGCCTGCTCTGCCCTTTCTTATATACAGTCATTCCTCTGTGCTCTGAGACTAGTCCATCCTGTTGTTGATGTGGTCCCCTAAGTACTTGTAGGAGTGGACAACCTGTATATCCACTACTTGAATAATGACTGGACATAGAGGCTCTTTGGTGTGGTGAAAAGCAATAACTAGTTCCTTGATTTTGCTGATTTTAAGGTGCAGATAATTCTCTTTACACCAAAAAACAAACTTCTCCACTTGACTCCTGTACTCTGTCTCATCCCCAGAAAATCCCCTGAGAATTTCTGCAAGTGACATGACCTGGTGTTACATTTATAGTCTGAGCTGTACAGAGTGAAGAGAAAAGGAGACAGGACTGTTCCTTGTGGTGATCCAGTGCTGCTCACATCTGTATCAGAAACACAGTCCTTCAGTCTCACAAAGTGCACTACCTGACTGTTGTGATGTAAGATTTTGCATATAACTTGATAAATGTTTTGTATGTCTTTATTTGTAATCTAGGCAAAGCAATGTAATTTAGTGTTACTTTGGTGAGAGGTAGTTGTGTTTGCACCCACCGTTTATGACTAATTTTACGACAGGATTTGGGGGGGATGTGTCTTAAACCAGTTTGATGAGTATTTCTCTGCTAAAGTCTTTCAACCCCCCTGCAAGGAAGGCAGGATGTTTAACATATGGTTTGGTGGGCAGGTGTTAAGATGTTCTGTTTCACCCATTGGTCTGAGGTATGACTGTTTGGGATTGGCTTTTCTTAGAGGCCTCTAAGTACCATGATATCCTATTGGTTCTAGGAATTGGAGAGAACATCTATAAATGTACGCGCTTAACCTCACATTCTCTCTCTAACCAACATATGATGAAGAAGCATCTCTCTTGTTAACCTGTGATGATGTGGAAGTATCTTTCTCTTGCTAACAACTGAAGAAGACCATCACACCATGAACTGAAGACAACACAATCAAGAGCACAGCTACAGCCATTTTGAACAGACATGTGGTTGAAAGCTGAGCACCACTGATGCCTTAACTAGAGACATTTTAAGTAACTGCAAGTCTGTGTGCCACCTGAATTACACATCACCATTTTATCAGGTTGTATGATTGCCAATATTCAAATGTACTTTGCATTTTGTTATTATTTATGAATATTATCAGTAATACATTATTTTATGTGTAACTTAACTTTTGCTTGTCATTTTACTACATCTAATTGCCTGAGGTTATAGATATAGAAGGGAAGGTGGGGATAAGTTATATACAGTGGTAAGTCTGTGAGATTAGGCATTCTAAGGCTACATATTAATAATACAATAGGGGAAAGTAGAGCAATATATATTACTCTACCAAGATAAAACAATTGGCGTAGTCGGCAGGAATTTGGGGTAACCATGTTTTGCACCCTGTTTGCAAATACAGTTTTGATGTATGTGTTTGTTTATGTATGTGAATTTTAGGGCACCCAGTGTACAAATGCAGTGGAAGTAAAACATTGTTTGGTTGCTGAATGGAATATAACCAACAAAGTGTAGAGACTTCATGTGTGTCACAAGGACACCCGCATGTTTGTTAGTGCTGGTCGTAGTGAGTCCCTAATTAAAGTGCTAGGGAGTGGTGAAAGATGCATGCGTCATTCATACGGCATTTAAGTGGTTAAAGTGCTAGGGAGTGATGGGACATGCATTCGTCATTCATACGGTACTTATTCGTTTAGAATCTTTGTGTATGTATGTGCATGTTTGCTTACAGGGGCAAAAGTAGGCCAACCCATAACGAATTTGGCAAATTGTATTAGAGTAAATTGTAGACTTAGAAATGCCTAAGTTCATTTTAAAGTCAGCCATCTTCCAGTGGAGTGGCAGAGGCAAGCAGGCTAAAGCTAGGAAACCTGTAGTTCAGGTAGAGAAAGCAGAAGCTGAGCTGAGTGTGCCACAAAATGGAAGGGGGCTGGAAGGATTAAAAGCAAGAAAACAGAGATCAGGTTTAAAGAAGACAGCTGCTGTTATAAGAGGTTTACTAGCATGTATTATTGGTAATAAGGAAGATCATAATAAGGAAGAAAATAGCAAAGTGAATGAAGGTGAAAGTTGTGGAATAATGTGTGAGAGTTTTGAAAGATGTAATCATTGGTGTGATAATTGTGAAGTGTTAGCATGTAGAACACCCACTGCTAAAGTAGAAAGCAGTGAAAGCAGTGGAAAAAAGAAATGTAAACCACCTATGGTGAAAGTTAGGGCAATAGTAACCAGATTGGACTGGAACCCTAAAACATGGGTGGGTGACTTACATGAGACAGATGAGTGCTCAGATAAAGAGTGGGAATGTGAGTGTGAGGAAAAGGAGAGAGATGAAAGGAAGGAAAACAGCAAGGGTGTTTTCTTCCTTTATTCTCCACTGCACCACAATCTCCAGTAATTCTGAGGCCTGTCCAGTATTTAAAGAGCATGCTACACTGATAGATATTTCACCACTGTTAGGAAAGGTAACCAGTGCTGCACTGAAATTTGATTTAGGACAAAGAGATCAGATAGAAGGCAGAGGAGCTGGTGAGTGTGAATGGCAATTGTTGACTAGAGGGCATGAACTGGATATTGGCTTAAGGATAATGAGTAAAGAAAGTGTGGAATTTAAACAAGAACAATGGAAATGAAAGGAATTCAAGTGCTTGTGTGTGAAAGGTCTGAATGTGCTAGTGCAAGAATGGCTGAGTTGGAAAGAAAGTGCACCAGTTTAGGAGTTGGTTTGAATGAAACAGGACAAGCCAAAGAACAAAGGATGGGGATGGTGCAGCAGGAAGCTCAGCAGCAAGCCAGGAATGCACAGGGGTGTGAGGTCCTAACAGCTGTGCTAGGGCCAGCAGTAATTAAAAAGCACACACACTTAGGTTCAGTAATTGAAACCTGACTGACCAGTTGTTAAAAAGACAGCCTATGAATCTCCATGCAATAAAATGGAGAAAAGTGAGCTGGTCATGAGTAAAGAACACAGGTCAGTTTTAGCAGATGCTGGATTTAGAACTTGGGTTCTGGAGAGGCTTCAGCCCACACTTTCAGGTAGCAGTTACCATACAATAAAAAGGACACACAGGCAATGAAAAAAATAGAAGGGTAGTGCAGGAAGACAGGAAAGGAAAATAGTTATTTCTGTTTCAATTTTCTGGCCTTTGCAATAGTGCTACTTCTATTGTAAGGTTTTATGGACTTTGGTTTGGTGCAGGTAATAAATAGTGAAGGCAATTAGCAGAGTAAAATCCATGCAGGAGATCGGGTTACCATTGGCACATTGGCGTGGCACTAGTGCCAAGCTGTTCCAATGAATGCCTGGAAGCAAAGTTTGAGTTTTGGCACCAGGTCGACAACAAGAAAATGAGATGGACAGAAACTGCTTTGTCACCTTCCATTTTGCAGACCTGCCTACATAGCAGAATGAAAAAAGAAAGAGAAACGACACAAAGACTAAAGACAAAGACATGAAGAAGAACTGAAGAGACAGCAAGGAAAAGACACTTACTGGGGTTTAAGTGAGTAACAAGTCCACAAGTCATGCAATAATAGGACTAGTCACAATAGCTATAGTTTAAAAGGAAAGGTTTGTTCATTACTGCAGCAAATTTATATTCCAAGGGGTGGAAACTGAACAAACCAGTTAGGAATGCCAAAATAAGGGGATTCATTTTGGGCTCATAAAGTATACATTCTGGGTATTAATTACGTGGGATAATTAATATAATTAATATATTAAAAAGGTATACTGAGAAATTGGTGAACTTTTCAGGAAAGCAGGTGCAGCTGGTACATTTGCAAGACATATGGGCTCCGATGTTCAGGTATAGTCTAATTGGGAAAATATGGAAGCCCTGCTGAGATTGTCGGCTGTGGTACAGGCACAGGACCAGTGGGCCAATTCTGAACCGAGGTGTTTAGCACGAGTATGCATATGGTGAGCAAACAACTCTAGGGGTGGCCTACGGGGAATGATGAGAGTTGCATAGCTTTGATGTCTCATGGTGGTGATGCCAGCCTATACTGGTAAAGGCTGATGGCAGTCAAGAGTTGCACCATGGGTAGGAAAGCACAAGAGGCAACTAAGTCAACCCCAAATGTGTGCAGAGGGGCCACAAATGTTGGTTTGTGAACAGTTTATGCAGTGGCACATGTGCTGTCACTTGGGCAGAAGTGGTTGTACTGGCACCTGTGGCATGTTACCTTTCAAATTTTGATGTTAATTGTACAGCTGCATATGCTTAAACAGATAGTTTGGGACATGGGTCTAATTAGCAGTTAGACAGAGAACAAGTACAGATTAAAATTCACACAACAGACTAAATTGTAGTGGGCTAGTTTAGTGGAAGGTGTGGACTTGTCTCATTTTGAACTACCAGATCTGATGACATATGAAGACTGCAGAAAGAAAGAGTTGAAGCAAGCTGGAGCAGATACAAGTCATCAGGAGCACTTCCAAGTTCTTCAGATTGTCTTTGAAATAAAGAAGATATGTAATGGACAAATGGTCAAGGACAACTTTTAACACTGGGAGAGCAAATAATGCAAATCAATGCACAAGTTATGAATCAGACTCTTTAATCAATTTAAAGACATTGTTTATAAAGACATTGTACAAAACATTCATCGGGGTGGAGTGTTGTGATGTAAGATTTTGCATATAACTTGATAAATGTTTTGTATGTCTTTATTTATAATTTAGGCAAACCAATGTAATTTAGTGTTACTTTGGTGAGAGGTATTGTGTTCCCCCTTTACTAATTTTATGACAGGATTTGGGGGGATATGTCTTAAACCAGTTTGATGAGTATTTCTCTGCTAAAGTCTTTCAACCCCCCTGCAAGGAAGGCAGGATGTTTAACATATGGTTTGGTGGGCTAACCTGTGATGATGTGGAAGTATCTTTCTCTTGCTAACAACTGAAGAAGACCATCACACCATGAACTGAAGACAACACAATCAAGAGCACAGCTTCAGCCATTTTGAACAGATGTGGTTGAAAGCTGAGCCCAAATGATGCCTTAACTAGAGACATTTTAAGTAACTACAAGTCTGGGTGCCACCTGAATTACACATCACCATTTTTTCAGGTTGTATGGTTGCCAATATTCAAATGTACTTTGCATTTTGTTATTATTTATGAATATTAACAGTAATACATTATTTCATGTGTAACTTCTGCTTGTCTTTTTACTACATCTAATTGCCTGAGGTTATAGATATAGAAGGGAAGGTGGGGAAAAGTTATATACAGTGGTAAGTCTGTGAGATTAGGCATTCTGAGGCTACATATTAATAATACAATAGGGGAAAGTAGAGCAATATATATTACTCTACCAAGATAAAACACTGACAGATAGTCTATTCGATCTATCGTCACGTTCACAAGGAGGTTAGTGAGTACATATATAAACCTTTGACACATATTTTAGGAAGTCACTGTGCACAGGGGAAATTCTGAAGGAACAGGAAATGGCAGGTATTATCTTGTTATATAAAATGTGACCAGGCAGATCCAAGCAACTGTAGGCCAGTAAGCTTAACGTGCATCAGAGGTGAATTAATGGAAGGAATTATTAAGAATAAGATTGAACAACACAGGCAAGAACATGAGTTGCACTGAAAAGTCAGCACGGGTTCTGAAAAGGGAGGTCATCATTTATTAACCTTTTGGAATTCTATGGGGAAACAGAGGGATGTGATCAAAGTGGAGCATATAATATTATTTATCTGGACTTTCAGAAAGCATCTGATAATATGCCACATGAGAGGTTGGGCATCAAACTAAAAGAAGTAGGAGTTCAGGGTTTTATAAATGGGTGCCAAATTTTCTGAAACACAGGAAGCAGAGGGTTATGGTGCAAGGAACCCTATCAGAATTGGCTGATGCTAAGAGTGGCATCCCTCAGGGGTCAGTAATAGGCCCACTGCTATTTTTAATATATATAAATGATGTGGATAGGAATATAAGAAACAAGCTGGTTATGCTTGCAGATGATACCAAGCTAGGTGGATAGGCAGATAATCTTAAATCCATCGAATCATTGCAGAGGGACTTGGACAGCATACAGGCTTGGGAAGACTTGTGGCAGATGAAATTTAATGTACATGTAAAGTATAGAAGGCTAACAGAATGTTAGATTATATAGCACAATGTATAGAGTACAAGTCTAAGGAGGTTATGCTGAAGTTTTCTAATGCACTAGTAAAGCCTCATCTGTAGTACAGTGGGCAGTGTTAGTCTCTGGGCTATAAAAAAAAGACATAACAGCACTAGAAAAAGTCCAGAGAAGAGCAGCTAAGCTGATTCCAGGACAGCAGAGGATGACCTTTTAGGAAGGATTGAATAAGTTGAACCTTTTCCATTAAACACTACAATTCCCGAAGCCTACAAAAAAATCTTGTAATTCCAGCCCACCTTAAATTTCTTTCCACCTTTCTGTCAGCGTCTTTTATGTTGTAAATGTGTCAAGTAGCACAAGCAGTAAGCAATCTGCTATCCCAGCATCACCCACCCATGCAGCTCAATTCTCAAAGAAGGTTCTCAGTGCTTAGAGTTTATCTTGGAGTGAAGTTCCTGGAGTTGTTGAGGTTAAATAATATATTGTCAGTTGGAATACATTCATTTCCTATATGAAGCCAAGTGCGCTTTTATCTATACTAATAAAAGGCAAAGCCCTCACTCACTCACTCACTCACTCACTCATACATCACTAATTCTCCAACTTCCCGTGTAAGTAGAAGGCTGAAATTTGGCAGGCTCATTCCTTACAGCTTACTTACAAAAGTTGGGCAGGTTTCATTTCGAAATTCTACACGTAATGGTCATAAATGGAACCTATTTTTTCGGCCATATACTATAATAGATTTCTGCTCGATGCCCGTGGGAGGCGGAGTTACGCCTCCCACATAATTTAGTGCCTGCACATATAAGGCCGTCCGTCAGCGGCAATCCAATAGAAACACTACCACTAAATATTCACGGGTGAAGGACTGTGCTTATGCAGAGGAAAATGAGATGGTCAGGGTGGTGTTTGGTACAAACTCGGCGAAACTGCGAGAGAAACATTTAAGTGCCGGGTCTTAGCTAACATTAAATACAGCTGTGGACATCGCACAAGATGGCACCAGCACAGCTGGAAACCTTCGATGCATGTACACCGAGCAGCTCATGTGAAATGACGCAGTGCACAGACAAAAAGCAACAGTTCCAAAGAGTGCTGAACAAAAACCGAATTACACAATTGAGAAGGCAGCAAAAAATATGTAGTGTGTGATACATGCAAGCATATTCATAAGTGCAGCTACTGCGGAAACAAAGCACACAGTGGAAAAAGTCAATGTCCCGCTAAAGGAACACAGTGTAAAAAAAAACCCGTGCATGCAGTGTGTCATGTCTCAGATAAAGAGGAAGACGAGCTGTTTATTGATGCAGTAAGAAATGAATCGATGAATGAAAGCTGTTATCTTTACAACGATTGACAGACACGGAATGTAACTTGAACACATCCTACAAATACGAACCTGATTGAAAGAAATAATGATAATCAAATACTTGATGACCGCAACACTCCTAACACTCACAAAACAATTACTGTATATTGACACTCATGTTACTTTATTTTTAAAATGTTCCCTTTTCTTTTTCATAACTTCTTTAACACACTACTTCTCCGGCATAAGCTGGTATATATATATATATGTATATATATATATATATATATATATATATATATATATATACCTCGATCTACATACGCTCAAATAGATAAACCACACGCCGTGGCGCAATGGTAGAGACTTCACCTCTAGCGCCGAGGTTCGATTCTCGAGAGGGGGTGCACTGAGTATGTACGTGCGCTTCCCGATTCATTTTACCTTCGCATCCCCTTGGTTTGAGACGTATGAAATAATATGCGGCTAGCGCAGAAAGACAGATCACCATTTGAAGCTTTATGAATAATGGATACTTTATTCGCCATTAATGATTGCTTTGGTAAAGCCATACTCAGTGTATTCACGGTAAAAAATTAAGAGCGAGGAGAGGGTGACTGATTGAGGCACGCAGTCAAAACCACAATAGCATGTGGGCTCGATGTAGTGTAGTGCGCGTCAACTCGATCTGAATTGCGCGATCACATTCGAAAAAATATATCTTTTCAAGTTCTATTTAGTCCATATGTGTCAAACTCAAGGCCCGCGGGCCACATCCGGCCCAGCGTGTAATTATATCGCGCCCGAGATCATTTTATATACTGTATTATTGTTATTAATGGCCCGGGGATATGAAGCGCTGGTAACACAATAAACTACAGATCCCATAATGCGCGCTCAGCTGCCTTGCCGAACACTTACCTCGTTAATCAAGTCTAGCTTATGATGCTGCAAGTTATTGCGAAGCTAGCCCACACGATGCTGAAGAGAAAAGTTGATTCTGAAAATAGAGCCTTTAAAAACCGATGGGAGGCTGAGTATATGTTTACTGAACCCGTGTGTCTCATTTGTGGAGCTAATGTGGCTGTAATTACAGAATTTAATCTGATGGCACTATGAGACAAAACATCAGGATAACCTGAAAGACCTGAATGCAATGCAGAAGATACAGAAAGCAGAAGAGTTAAAGAAGAATCTGACACTTCAGCAGAGGTTTTTACCTGTGCAAAATCACAAAGTGATTTCAAAATGCACCAGTGCAACTTGCCCCACTTTCCCTGTTGCCAAATAATGTTGAACCAAGTCGGCACAACAGTGTTCCCAAATACGCACTTTGCTGACAAACTGAGCGCACTGCGCACTGAGTTTGCATGGCGCTTTGGTGACTTTGAAGAAAAAGAAAAGAATTTTGAGTTGTTTCGCAACCCATTTGCCGTCGATGTGGAAACTGCACCTGTGCAGATTCAGATGGAGGTGATTGAGCTGCAGTGTAATGGCACACTGAAGGCAAAGTACGATACTGCAGGGCTCGCACAGTTTATTCACTCCATTCCCGCAGAAATGCTCCAGCTCTGTCTAAATGCGGCTCGAACCTTGTGCATGTTTGGTATATCTGTGTGAGAAGCTCTTCTCAGTGATGAAGACTAACAAAACAGCACACAGGAGTCGCCTCACTGATGAGCACCTGCAGTCCATCCTGAGAATCTCCACAACACAGAACCTCACACCAAACATAAACAAACTTGTTGCCAAAAAAAGATGCCAGGCGTCCAGCTCTGATCAAATGACATATGAGCAAAGACAACTGAATGATTTGATTTGTTATTGCTGAAAAGAACAGATTTTATTTATATTTCCAGGTTTTGCTATGCAGCATGTTAATATTTGAATTTGTATCATTTTGACAGGATATATTTTTATGGAGAGCAAAATATAACTTATTTAAGGTTTGAGTTGATTTATTCCGGAATAATATTCCTGTCTGTTTCTATTCATATTTATGTTCAAAAAAGTTAAGTTTTAAAAGTTTAGTTTTAGTGTGTTCAATAAATGTTTATCCTGTTCGGCCCGCAACCTAAACTGTGTTTTGGATTTTGGCCCCCTGTGCAATTGAGTTTAACACCCCTGATTTAGTCGACACAAATATCTTTGGTTGGAATGTAAGGCGAATTTACGCAATGATGCCTACATTTAACTTACATTCCTACCAAAGATATTTCTGTCGACTAAATAAAAATTCCTTCTATTTAAAATTTAAATAGAACTTGAACAGATACGATAGTTCATAATATCCACGCAGACTTGCACGTAAGAGCAGGAGTCATACGTTTTAACAAGCAGCGTATTGCACTGATACAAAATAGCCTGTCCATTTAATTATTTAGGAATGGATAAATAAAGATTTTGTACAAATAATGTTTTTGATTTTTCTTTCTTGATGGATTCTGTCACCCCCAGCAACAGTTGCTCGCACCCCAAAGAGTGTATGTATATATATATACTGCTCAAAAGAATTAAAGGAACACTTTTTAATCAGAGTATAGCATAAAGTCAATGAAACTTATGGGATATTAATCTGGTCAGTTATGTAGCAGAGGGGGTTGTTAATCAATTTCAGCTGCTGTGGTATTAATGAAATTAACAACAGATGCACTAGAGGGGCAACAATGAGATGACCCCCAAAACAGGAATGGTTTAACAGGTGGAGGCCACTGACATTTTTCCCTCCTCATCTTTTCTGATTGTTTCTTCACTAGTTTTGCATTTGGCTACAGTCAGTGTCACTACTGGTAGCATGAGGTGATACCTGGACCCTACAGAGGTTGCACAGGTAGTCCAACTTCTCCAGGATGGCACATCAATACGTGTCATTGCCAGAAGGTTTGCTGTGTCTCCCTGCACAGTCTCAAGGGCATGGAGGAGATTCTAGGAGACAAGCAGTTACTCTAGGAGAGCTGGAGAGGGCCATAGAAGGTCCATAACCCATCAGCAGGACCAGTATCTGCTCCTTTGGGCAAGGAGGAACAGGATGAGCACTGCCAGAGCCCTACAAAATGACCTACAGCAGGCCACTGGTGTCATTGTCTCTGACCAAACAACCAGAAAGACTTCATGAGGGTGACCCAAGGGCCCCATGTCCTCTAATGGGCCCTGAGCTCACTGCCCAGCAGCATGCAGCTCGATTGGCATTCGCCATAGAATACCAGAATTGGCAGATGCACCACTGGTGCCCTGTGCTTTTTACAGATGAGAGCAGGTTCACCCTGAGCATGTGACAGAAGTGAAAGGGTCTGGAGAAGCCATGGAGAACATTATGCTGCCTGTAACATCATTCAGCATGAGCAGTTTGGTGGTGGGTTAATGATTGTCTGGGGAGGCATATTCATGGAGGGTCACACAGACCACTACAGGCTTGACAAAGGCACCTTGGCTGCCATTAGGTATCAGGATGAAATCCTTGGACCCATTGTCAGATCCTATGCTGGTACAGTGGCTCCTGGTGCACGACAATTCCTGGCCTCATGTGGTGAGAGTATGCAGGCAGTTCCTGGAGGATGAAGGAATTGATACCATTGACTGGCCACCACACTTTCCTGACCTAAATCCAATAGAACACCTCTGGGACATTATGTTTTGGTCCATCCAATGCCACCAGGTTGCACCTCAGACTGTCCAGGAGCTCAGTGATGCCCTGGTCCAGATCTGGGAGGAGATCCCCACAACACCATCTGTCATCTCATTAGAAGCATGCACCGATGTTGTCAGGCATGTATACAAGAACACAAGGGCCATACAAAGTGCTGCGTACAATTTTGAGTTGCTGCAATTAAATTTTGGCAAAATGGACTAGCCTGCCACATAATTTCTTCACTCTGATTTTTGGGGCGCCTTTGAATTCAGGGCTCTGTAGGTTGATCATTTTCATTTCCATCAAACGATGTGGTATCCTTTCGCTCCTAACACATTACCCAGTCTATATCAGTATAGATATCCAGGAGGATTTCTTTTTCCCATTGAGATCTGATGTGTTTTCAAAGTGTTCCTTTAATTTTTTTGAGCAGTTTATATATATGTGTGTGTATGTGTATATATATATATATATATATATATATATATATATATATATAATATGTATTTGTGTGTATGTATGTGTATATATGTATGTATATATATATATATGTATATATATGTGTGTGTGTGTGTGTGTGTGTATATACAGTAATCCCTCGATCTGGGGTTATGCTCCACAACCCCCGATAGGTGAAAATCCGCGAAGTAAAAACCATATGTTTGTATGATTTTTTAAGCCCTTAGAAACTCTCCCACACTGTTTATAAATATTCTCCACACAGTTATACAGTAAACCCTTGTTTATCGCGTTAATCCGCCCAGACAGATAAATGAATTTCCACGAAGTAGGATTCTTTATTTATAAATCTAATATTTTCGCAGTTAGAGCATAGAAAACCTGTTTACGACCTTCTAAATATGTTTTTTAACATTATTAGAGCCCTCTAGACATGAAATAACACCCTTTAGTCTAAAGTTTAAACTGTGCTCCATGACAAGACAGAGATGACAGTTCTTTCTCACAATTAAAAGAATGCAAACATATCTTCCTCTTCAAAGTGCGCTAAGGAGCAGAGAATGTCAGAGAGAGAGTAAAGTAAACAATGAAAATTCAATAGGGCTGTTGCGCTTTTAAGTATGCAAGCACCGCGATAAAGCAGCGGCAATGAAGGGATCAATGCGAAGGTAGCCTTTCAGCATTTTTACAGGAGCGCCCCTATCTTCTAAGCAAACAGCCTCTGTGCAAAAGCCCTCTGCTCACATCTCCTCCGCAAGCGCAGAGAACGCCAGAGAGAGAGAAAGAAAGCTTGAGATTAAAGCAAACAATCAAAAATCAATAATTGTGCTTTTGGACGACCTCAAAAGCGCATTTCTTAGAGGAGCGTCCGATCCACTAGGCAAATAGCTTCTGTGCAAACAGCACCTCTGCTCACACCCCCTCCGTCAGGCGCAGAGAATGTCAGAGAGGTGAGATAGAAGCAGAGACAACCAAACAATCGAGCAACCGCGCACGCAGGCATATCTTATAGCATTGAGGAGTTTTAGTTAATATGTAATACGTGCTCTGATTGGGTAGCTTCTAAGCCATCCGCCAATAGCGTCCCTTGTATGAAATCAACTGGGCAAACAAACTGAGGAAGCGTGTAGCATAAATTAAAAGACCCATTGTCCGCAGAAATCCGCGAATCAGCGAAAAATCCGCAATATACATTTACATATGCTTACATATAAAATCCGATAGAGCAAAACCGCAAAGTCAAAGCGATACAGCAAGGGATCACTATATATACATATATATATATATATATATATATATATGACAGCATCACTCACAACAGTGACAAAACAATTACATTGACAATCATGTTACGTTATTTTCAAAATGTTTCCTTTTCTTTTTCATTACTTCTTTAACACACTACTTCTCCGCTGTGAAGCGCGGGTATTTTGCTAGTTCATAAATTTAACTGAAGAAAAAGGAAGCCGGTTAGGGTAGGCTTTTGATATGACAGCTTGCATGAACTGCTGACTCCTAATCAAGAGGGTGCCGGTTCAATACCACTTGCCTCACAAATTTAGTGAGCTGCTTTTATTGTTAATCTATACTAATAAAACGCAAAGCACTCACTCACTCACTCACTGACTAATTCTCCAACTTCCCGTGTAGGTAGAAGGCTGACCCCATCTTCACGAAATTTGGTAGGCGGCTTCCCTGCGCTAACTGAAACCTATGTACGTACTTATTTCGATGGTATAACACCACTGTCGGCCGCCATATTGAACTTTCCAACGTCACTAATTCTCCAACTTCCCGTGTAGGTTGAAGGCTGAAATTTGGCAGGCTCATTCCTTACAGCTTACTTACAAAGTTAAGCAGGTTTCATTTCGAAATTCTACGCGTAACGGTCATAACGGTCATAGTATACTCCTTCTGGCTGCACTGACAAAAAAGAAAGACATAGGTATATATGACATTTGGAATAATTCATTTTATAACCTGTATAGTACACTGGAAAACCTTGTTGTACTAATGCAACATTATATTCATATGCATACCTTCATGCAGTTGTAGTCAGTGACCGCATTTGGTTTTTTTCCCCAGTCTTGCCAGTCTCCACATTTTGGTGCATGGTGGTGTTTCTTTTGTACTCCAGGAGATGCAGAAGACAGAATAGTACAGAGAGGTCAGTTCTGCGCTATATACAATCATCAAATTCAAATGTTAACAGTTCCCACACACCGAAGGACCGTCCTTCTTACTATTACGACATGTGTACCTGTTGTAATGTACACACCTCTCTATGCTGCGGTTCCTATTATATTGAAGGGGAGCCTGACACTGACTGAGTTTGCTTTCCTGGGGGAAGCAGAGGTCTTGAAACAGAAGCTTGTCGATGTTGCATCCTCTTTCCTTTTTCCATCGCCTTTTCTTTGAAGAAGTGACAACAAAGTTCCTCTGCAAGGTGAGCCAAGAAAACTGTGGAATCTGTTGGTACCACAACAAACTACAAACAAAATGTAATTTTGGGCATATGATTATTTTGAATTGTGAATGTTTAAGCATTACACAAATCACTGAATTAATACAATTTTATTTTTGGCTGAAAAACATGTTTCATGAAACAAGAGATTGCAATAGATCCAAGAACAATCAACAGTTTTCCATGGGCTTGTTGCCGCCAAATTCTTGTCAAGTTGACAATGGAATTTATAGCAGACTAGACATTAAGCCCGTTACAATAACGGGTGCTATAACAGTATTGCATAAACATTAGTAGGAACAGTCTATATTAAATGGCAAGGGTCCTCGACCTCATTCTGCTTCTTGTCATAATTTTTTTTTTACAAAAATATTTTTACAAGAAGCCTAAAGTAAAATAATATTAAAAATAAAATAGAAACATATATGATAATACAGTAAGTACAATTAATATTGCCTTAGTGTAAAACTTTGCAACAATATGTAATACACAATATCTGAAGAAGATATTTAGGAAAAAGTTTTTATTCTTTTACCTCATGAAATTTTTCTATAAAATTTCATTATAGACAACATTCTTTGTAAATACTCTGTCTGAGTTTGGCAACAGTTTGCCTTGTTCAGGACCATCTACAACCTTGATAACAACATCTGAAAAACTTCTAATTCTTGATAATGCCACATATAATGGACTGTGGTTGAATACTGGTTGTGGCAAGTAAATGACAACTTTTTCTAAGGTTTGCCCCTGAGCTTTATTAATTGTTATGGCAAAGGCTAATGTAACTGAAAATTGTTGCCTTCTTAAGGTAGAGGGTAAATTAGTAGAGGATGGAGCCAAATCAATACAGGAAATAAAGACGATGTCCCCTTCAGCTGAACCTGTTATTACTTGAGCAATGATGAGGTTTCTAAACACTCTTTTAGTGTTTATATTCCTAAGGAGCATAATTATTGCTCCCTTTTTAAGGTTCAGTTTATGTCTCGGCATTCCTGTTGGAGTTAGCTGATTAAGAAACTCAATAGGATAGTCCTGCATATCTTGCTCAGTTGATAATTTTTTTTATGCTCATTTTCCTGTTCTTCTATAGATCTATTTGCTCTTTTGAGTCTTTCTCTTGTAGCGTTTTTATGATGCTCATTTTCTTTTTTACAATCGATCTATTTGCTCGTATTTTTCTTTGTCTTTCAGCCTTTCTTTTGTTGATGTTTACTTGTTGAGCTGACCATTCATCCAGGAGATGTTACTTAAAAAGGGTTTGAGAGTCTGTGTCTTTTGTCCCACTTGACTTGTCCTTCTTTTTGGGTGGCATGTTATTAGTAGATAGTTAGTAAAAATGCGCGGGGCACTATGTGTGGCGTCTCTCCAACAATGGATTTTATGTGCGCGGCCATGAGTACCCAATCAGCTCTCTCCCCAGCAAATGCGTGGGGCACTATGTGTTGTGTCTCCCTAGCAATGGATTTAATGTGCGCGGTTTCCACCTTTATTTGCTTATCATGCACGGCTGAGGCTACGCCATTCACTGTGTTGCTTATCATGCGCGGCCTAGGCTACGCCAATAACTGTGTTGCTTATCATGCGCGGCAGAGGCTACGCCATTCACTGTGTGCCCAGGTTCCACCTTTATTTGCTTATCATGTGCGGCCGAGGCTACGCCATTCTCTGTCGTGCAAATGGGCGGGGCACGGTGCAGCCCCGTGCATGCGCACTTCACCAGAAGACACACACACACGGACACCTGGACACACACAGGGGTTTTATTAAAGAGGATTAGCCACGATACCTATCACAGAGAGGTAACAGAATAATTTAAAAATATCTGCTATCTCTTGCCCTACATGTATCTTCAGCACCTCTCCTCTGTATTTGTGTGTGTTAACAACTCTTCACTGGTGCTCCGTCTTTCAAACGTTTTGCTGTAAAGCCAATGTGTCTCATACTTTCATATTTGCAAGGCATCTTTCTTGCTGCCCCTCTGGTTTTATACTTGCCATCTTTGCGATTCTCTCAGCATGGCTCAGACACTTTTACTCCTCTATGTGTGTCTCACATTCACACTTCCTCTTTTGTCATGGCACTAAAGCCAAACTGACCAATCACACCAAAACCAGACTAACCAATCAGATTGATCTAAGGGACTGAAGACACAGACCTTAGCGTTTTAATACGAGGGGCAATCAGATATAAATAGGAATTTATGAGCTATGCTTTATTTATTGAATACTATGAAACAACTTAAAGACTATTTTTCTATATAGTCTCCTGCCACTGCAATACACTTGTTCCACTTCTCAGGAAGCTTCTTAATCCCCAAAGAGTAGAAGTCTTTTGACTGCACGTTGACCCATTCTTGCACAGCATCAATAACCTTCTCATTCAGCTTGAATTTTTACCCTCCTAAAACTCCTTAAGTGGACCAAAGAGATTATAGTCCCTCTCTGAATGACTTGCACCAATCATACACTCTAGACTCATCGTCAAACTGTTTTTTAAGTCTCGAATAAATCTGAGATGGAATGACTCCTTCATTTGTCAAAAATTGAATAATAATGAGCTGTGCAACACCACTGTGTACCTCCTGCTCCAACATGTTGATTACAACTGACAGGAAGTGGGGAAAGAGCAGCTAGCACTACTAACGACAAGTTCATATACTGTATGCGTTTGTTTGTCCAATGAGTCAGATCTACCTTGCACTATTTATAAGAACAAAGTATGAAAATTCCTGTTGATAAATGGACACTCCTCGTATATTTTAGATTTACACCCTTCATTGGGATACAGCACTAGTGCTATATAAATAGTGGTGCTTCAATTTTCAAAGAGTTCAAATTTCATACCTCTTAAGAAGTTGCCTTCATACAAAGAATTGGTTGATATATGAGGTCCTCCTTTTATTTAATGTTTTTGAAAGTATATTTTTTACTAAAATTGCTTGTGCTTTCATTGTGATACCATCTTGAAATCAATGGTCTGACTGAACAAGTGAACTTGGACTAGAAGAAGTTTTGAGATGCAATTTATTCTTTTCTGTCTAATTGGAGATCTGTTGTACCACAAGCTGAATTTGATAAAAAAAAATCCTACATAATTTCTAAACTAACATGTTACTGTTTGAATGTTTGTATAGTTACAAACCACTCTTACTTTAGTTGTCATCTGTTGTATCCTGGAGACTAATATGAGAAAAGCTATTGATTGCAGGAACTACTGCAAAGCACTTTGTAGACCACAAACATAAATTACAGTAGTTCATCGTAGATTAGGTATGGCTTACTACTCAAGACTTCAGCCTAAGGGTTGTTTCTCGGAACCTCAAGATATATTGGTCTGTGCACCATATTGAGAAATACTGTTCCTGACAATTGTAAGTAAACTCTTCCTTCTCATTTTAAAGATCAATCCTCACCACTGGTATGTCAATTTTAAACCTGTTTATTCTAGTCTTTATTAACAAAACTCTGACCCTCTTCTACTTATCAAGTACAGAAAATGTTTTACATACTGTATAACATCATGTTTTGAAAATACTTTATCTGGTGCATTGGCATGTTTATGGACTGTGTGATCACTTTTGGGTGCCTTTTAGCAATTTTCTTCCCCAACAATTACTTCTCTGGTGCCATCTTTTTCATCCTTATAAACACAATGGGTATGTCCAGAGTCTTCGCTTTAGGAGGAGGGCTCTGTTTTAAACAAAATGACATTTGGATGTGCAGAATTCAGTTTTGCCTGTTTTATATTTTATACTAGTTTTAAAGATGTTATAAATTTTTATAATCTTTGGTATGTTTTATAACACCATCCATTTTATATGTTAGTTTGGATAGTGGATGCTAACTTTTTTGTGTTTTTGCATGGCCGTGGCCCTAAGGAATTACTTCCGGCCTATATAAGATGATAGTATGATGTTATGCTACTTATCAGTGTCCCAGGTTTCTTCATTCTGTGAAATTTAAAACAAACCATCTACTAGCTAGTAATGTATATTTAAAGAGTTAGGGCTTTTCTAAATTTATTTTTTTTTTGGCCTGTGATTATTCTCTGTATTTTTTGATTTTCTAGATTTAACCTTTGCTTGTTTTTTGACTTTGGGATCTCATTTATCTCCTGGTCCTTGTGATAAAAATATGCCATTTCTTTTTTAAGAGAAAACAACACCTATTATACTAATGCAGTTTCTAGGTTCTAACAATTATATTATGTCAGCTCTATGTAGGGACACTTCAATTGATTGGCCACTCCAAAAGACTAACTCAGTGATCAGTAAATTGGCCAATCACAAAAAATGGTCTTTTCAGCCCCTACTTTTCTATGCTTTACAACAACAACGATTTATTTCTTGTATTGTCCTAAATTATACAAGGACTGCTGCAATGAGCTTAAACAGGCCATGTTTTTGATAGCCAACCCCCCACCCCCATCACATCCTTGACTCCCTAAGAACATAAGAAAAAACTAAAAAAAAAAATTGTGAAAAAAATGGGAAAGGCAATTCAGAGAAAGGCCCTTTTCATGTAGGTGACGCACATTATAGGTGTCAAAAAAGTGGTAAATACAATAAATACCTGATAATTCCAGTGCTCCTTTATCAGAGATGACTTTTCCATAGGCAGGAAAACAACTTGGCAGTAGAGCAGTGGCCACACCTGAGTACCAAGAAGAGAAAAAAAATAGATGAGGGTTAGTAACAGTTTATAAATATCATATTACTTATGTTTTAGTACTAATGACTTAACCACAGAGATATAGTATGTGCGGCTGATAAGCATCTCTACTGAGGGTATGTTAAGATGAAGTAGTGAGATTTCTGCTTGGATTTAAAAGTTGAGACTGAAGGGACATCTATTTTAGTAACAGGCAGACTATTTCATAGATTCAGGGCCCTGTAACTAAAAATTTGACCTACCCACTGTTATTTTATTAATTCATAAGTAGACCGGCAGAATTATAAGTTCAGATTTGTGTGCAGGAACTTGGCCATTTAAGGCGTAATATGTTAAAAGGAGGATTTTGAAATCTGCCCTAAACTTAACCAGAAACCAGTGTACACTACTCAAACAAATTAAGGAAACATTCAATCGTCACAGCTTAACACCAAGTTAAGCTTTAGATATATCAGTCTGTCCAATTAGGAAGCAAAAGTGATTGTGAATCAAATTTAACTGCTTTGGTGCAAATGAAAGTGACAACAGGTGCACTGGAGAGGCAAACCCCACAGGGAGAGAGGTTTTGCAGGAGGTGGCTACAGACAATTGCTCTCTACCTACCCTTTTCTGACTGATTCTTCTCTAGTTTTGCATTTTGCTAGTGTCCTTATCACTACTGGTAGCATGAGGCAGTACCTGCAGCTGATTCACATTGCACAGGTAGTACAGCTCCTCCAGGACAACACATCCATACATACTGTCGCAAAAAGGTTTGCCTTGTCTGCCAGCACAGTCTAAAGAGGAAGGAGAAGATACTAAAAAACAGGCCATTACACATGGGAGAGCTGGACAGGGCCAAAAAAGGGCATTAACCCAGCAGCTGGACCAGTATGACTAGGAGGAGCACTGCCTGGAGCCCTATAAAATGATCTCCAGCTGGCTACTGGTGTATATGTTTCTGATCAAACTGTCAAAAACAGACTCCATGGTGGCATGAGGGCCTGACATCCTCTAGTGGGACCTGTGCTCACAGCCCATCACCGTGCAGTTTGATTGGCATTTGCCAAAGAATACCACAATTGGCAGCTCTGACACTGGTGCCTAGTTCTCTTCACAGATGAGAGCAGGTTCACACTGAGCACATGTGACAGACATGAAAGAATCTGGAGATGCTGTGGTGAATTTTTTCACCATGACTGGTTTGGCAGTGGATCAGTGACGGCCAGGGGAGGCATGTCCTTGGAGGGTCTAACAGACCTCCACATTCTAGGCAATGGTAACCTTACTGCTGTTAGGCACAGGGATGAAATCGTAAGAGCCATTGTCAGATCATATTCTGGTGCAGTTGGCCCTGGGTTTGTCCTGGTGTAAGACAATGCCCAGCCTCATGTGACCAGTATGTAGGCAATTCCTGGATCACAAAGGCATTGATACCATTGACTGGGCTGCATGTTCCCCAGATCTGAATCCAACTGAGAATCTCTGGGACATTATGTATTGGTGCATCCAAAGTTTCCAAGTAGCAGCACATACTTTCCAGGAGCTCACTGATGCCCAGATTCAGGTCCGGGAGGAGATCCCCCAGGACACCATTCACCACCTCATCAGGAGTATACCCAGACGTTGTTGGGAGTGCATACAGGCACATGAGGGCTGCTGATTCACATTATGAGTGCTGAAAGTCACGCAGATTGGATCAGGCTGTGATTTCAATTTTTGATTTTGATTTTCAGTGTGATGTTAAATCCAGCCCTCAATGGGATGGTGATTTTGGTTTCTATTGACTGTTACATCATCTTCTTCTCAATAAATTACACATTTACAAATGAATTACACAATTACAAATCATTTTCCACTTGAGTATTTTATTCATCGAGTTCTGATGTGTGATTTAAATGTTCCTTTAATTTTTTTGAGCAGTGTAATTTAGAGATAAAGGGTAAATTTGAAATGGGTCTATATTAACTATATGTGGGCTTAGGTTTTAGTTTTTAAGTAAAAGTTTGATAACTAACACTTTTAGTGTATCGAGTACTGTGCCATGAAACAATCACCTATTAATAATGCTAAGAATAAGTGCTGCAAGAACATCCATTGCACTGTTTTATAGTTTTGTTTTCACAGGATCTAGGGAACAAGTAGTAGGTTTCATTTTAGAAATTAAAGTTAAGACTTCCTGTTCTTTTACAAGATTAAAATTTCTTAAGTGTTGAATGCAAGGAGAGACCGGGTTTGCCAAGTAAGTGTTAGATTTGCACTATGATGCTGAGAGCTGGGATCTTATATTTTCAATTTTCTCATTAAAGAAGTTAATAAAGTGTGTATTGCTAATGGCTGTTGGTGTTTTGCACTGCAGTTCCAAATTTCCATTTGTTAAATTAGCCACTACTGTATTCTACACAGTACACAAGGATTATTATTGTTGTAATCTATTATTTAAATATAATTTATAATATAAATCTTGTTTCATTTCTTTAAGTATGCTTATACAGCTGGACAATTTCTAAATGGTCAGAAAACTGTATGCTTATCCCATTTTCATGCTGTAAATGGGTCTTTCAGTCCCTGCTAGCAATTGGACCTATTCTAAAATAATAACTGAGTCAATTAACACACTGTATTACGGCAAGTTCTATCTCATAATAAGTTAGAGGGGGTAAAATACCATTGTCTATGGCTATGAAAGAAAATTATATTCTATTCAAATTAAGCAAGCACTAATATAAATATAACTTAAAGCAATAACTTCATAAGATTAGCTCTTACATATATATTTAGATTTTTTTTAAGGGGAGCCATTGCATACAAAGCTTCTCTAAAGATCATTTTATAATTGTTAATGTTAGCTGATTTAATTTTTTTCCACAATTACACTTGACCTACTCAAAATATCTATAAATTTTGATGCATAGTTAAAATCTAGATGTCATACTGTCTTTGTTTTAAGCAGCTGTTAGATCAGTTGTTATGGAAAGTTTCAGTTAAGAACAGTTTCAATTATTTCTGCATAATATTGTAAATGAAAATGTTGGAAAGGTGATGTGAAAACTGGTAAATTGGTACTGAATGCTGTGTTTATTAATGCCGTAGCATCCATCCATCCATTTTCCAACCCGTTGAATCCGAACACAGGGTCACGGGGGTCTGCTGGAGCCAATCCCAGCCAACACAGGGCGCAAGGCAGGAACCAATCCCGGGCAGGCCGCCAACCCACCGCAGGACACACACATCCACACTCACACACCAAGCACACTAGGGACAATTCAGAATCGCCAATCCACCTAACCTGGACAATCTTTTAAATTTAGGTACGGTAAGGTAAAAGATTAAAGTAATTATTTTTGTTTACTAGTTGACGGCAGTGTGTCAGCCATGCTTCTCCAGTTATACATGGTTCATTACTTGCAGAAAGCAAATGTTCCAAAACTATTTTCTTCGACTATTTGTTAGCATAGCACATATGTAATATAACTATGTGAGACAAAGTTTATTAACCTTTTTGGGATTGTCCTAATTTCTATATTTTTGGGGTTTTAAAAAATTATCTTTTTTATGAAAGTTGAAGACAGCTTGAAAAAATAACACATACAAAATTGTACATTTTCATATGCTTATGGATCATATCACAGCATTTCAATATAATGATGTCAGGAGTCTTACTTGAACATTGTACAAAAATGCTGACATTCTTTTGTTTAAGACACTTTGCTGTTTTCCTGTTGTGTTTTTCATGCCTTAGAGCATTATAACAATTTTGAAAAGAACAACCCTTTTAGCCAAACAAGCTTGTCCATTCTATATACCTAGATTGTCTAAAATAACATCAAGTAGTAGTTTATTCAATGTGTCTAGGGTTCTTTGTGTGAAGTAAAACTTTGTAACATTTGTGCAAAATGTGCACATAACAAGTTCCAAACCACGTCCCCATTTTCTTGTTTAAGTATTTATTTTAAAGTAACAATTGTAATCCACTGTATTTGCTCCTTTCATATTTGAAACACTACAATTATACTACTTTCTGATCTCCATTTGCCTAAACTGAAAAGGCTGAACTCCTTCAGTCTCTACTCATAGAGATTTCTCTTCTCTGAGCTTTCTTTTCCACTGGTGTTCTTTTGTACTGCTGTGTCTTTTTTTTTGTAATACGGAGGCCAAAACTGTACAGTACAAAGCCTCATTAGTGTATTATATAACCTAAAAAGCCTAACCTCCTTTGAGTTGTACTTCACACGTTGTGATATATAGCCCAACACCCTATTAGCTTTCTTGATTACATCTGCGCATGGTCTTCATGGAGATGAATGATCAATCTGCTTGTAGTGGTCTGAAAAAGACCCAGCTAAGATTCACACCACCTGTTGACAGTGATTTACTTTTTTTTTTTTTGGTGGGGACCCCAGGAACACACCCAGCCTTAGCCCAACACACGCATACTCCCTCACAGAATCAACAAGGCCAACGACAATTAAATAGAAATTGAATAATATATTAAACCACAATAAATAAAATTAAAATGATCCCACTCCAGTTCCCTTTCTGGTGAATACATAATAAACATGAAGTCAGAAACAACAAATAACTAACAAATACGACACATAGTGAAGTCCATAACAAAGTCCATAGGAAACAGCAATCAGTGTAGTGAAATGATGAAGATTGAATAATCCAGAGATCAGCTCCAATTCAATCCTCACGCAGCAGGCAGGCACCAGACAATCCATATACATGAACTGGAGATAATCAAGGACAAGCATAATCATTCAAAGGCAAGGAACGGGAAGACAAAACAGACAGGTAACTCCAGACACAGCATAGCCTCCCCTCTCTGTATACACGGCCTCCTTTTAAAACTTGCACTGGCCTTTTTGTCTCCAGCAGCCCCTGCACCCTTGGCAGGCGTCCAATCAGAACCACTGCAGGGACTGCTAGGAAGATGAAGTTTTTACTCCCTGATAGCACTGCTACATGCTACTGTGAGGTCCTTCTCATAAGGTGAACTTTCATATCTCAGACCTTCTTTAGTGTATTCAAATCTATTTTTTTCTACTTCCTTGATACTTTACATTTACTTATATTATATTTCATCTGCCACAAATCTACCTAAGCCTGTATGCTGTCCATTTCCCTCTGTAACAATTTAGCTGAGTCTGCATTATATGCAAACTTCGACATCTACAGATTTAATCAGCTCATTGGTTATATTCTTGACCATATTGTTTAAGTACATTAAAAAGAGCATTGACCCAGCAATGACCCCCGAGAGACATCACATATCATCCTTTGCTTTAAGTGTTTGAGACAATTTTGTACCCACCTAAAAACCACACAAAGTAAAACAGTTCACACAAAAAAGAAAATTAAAATAGCAAAAAAAAAGGAAAAATTAATGTTAAGAAAAGTTCAGTTCTAGGTTAATCTTTTTATACTGTATCTCAAATCGATACCACTTACTTAACATTTCTGAACCATTTCAAAACGGTCAGAAAACTGTATGCTTATCCCATTTCTAACTGAAAAAATGGGTCTTTCAAGTCCGTCTTTACTAGGACTCGTTCTTACCACAACTAAGCTTATTATCACACTGTCTCTCTATTATAGTGAGAAAGTTCTATCTCTTGCTAACTTATAGGGGGGAAAAGACTATACTATAAGTTATGACTATGAAAGAAATTTATATTCTATTCAAATTAAGCAAACATTAATATGAGTTTAACTCAAAACTTTAACTTTCTAAGATTGGCTGTTACATTTCCGGCCCCTAATTGGCTATGCAGGAGCGGAGACAATTATTTTACTTTACTTCAATATGAGCCAAATTACTTTTATATTAACTATTCCTTTCAAATCACTAGCAATAACACTGCAAACAAACATTTTAAAAATTTCATATCTCAAACATTGGCTGTTTCTTGAAGCAGGCACAGTTTATCCACGGGTCTGTCCAGTGTGCTGGTTTTGGTCTGCACACAAATTCTTCTGACTGCACCTTTGGCATCTGGTATTGTCTTGATGACTCGAGCCATTATCCAGGAATTGCAAGGTGTAGTTTTGTCTACAATTAGAACAACGTCCCCTGATTCAAAATTTCTTGGTGCAAGCCATTTTTGAAGTTCTTGAAGTATTGGCAAATACTCTTTTGTCCATCTTTTCCAAAACAAATCAGCCATGTATTGAATTTGTTTCCAACGTCGTCTTGGGTATGGTTCATTTTCTGAAATGAGTTCAGGTGGTATTTCAGGTTTTGTCTTCAGTAATAACAAGTGATTGGGTATGAATGATTCCAAATCATTTGGGTCTTCTGATGTCTTTGTAAGGGGTCTGTTATTGAGTATTGATTACACTCTACACATCATTGTAGGGAGGTTTTCATCATCAAGTGTTTGTTGGTTTAGTGTTGAATTTAAAATCTTCCTTATGCTTCTGATCTGTGTTTCCCACACTCCACCTTGATGAGAGGCTGATGGTGGATTGAAAATCCATTTGATTTGTTCTTGCATCATAGCGTCGCTGATTTCTTTGTGTTCCAATTTTTTAATAGCTTCTCGTAGCTCTCTTTCTGCTCCAACAAAATTTATTCCATTGTCTGAGCGCATGATTTTAACTTGTCCTCTTCTATCCGTAAATCGAAGTATGGCTTGGATACAAGAATCAGTGTCTAAGCTATGTGCAATCTCTATGTGCGCAGTTCTGGTTGTTAAACGTGTGAAGATTACTCCGTTCCTCTTGACTTGACTTCTTCCTCTTTTGAGTAGAAAGGGGCCAAAATAATCGACTCCAACATTTGTGAACGGTGGTTGGTTTGGTGCTAGGCGATCTTCTGGCAAATCTGCCATTTTTTGTTCACCAACTTTCGCATTGTATCTTCTGCACATTGTGAAATTATTTTTCTGATAGCTGAATTTGCTTGAGGTATCCAGTATTTTTGGCGTAACTGTGCAAGCACATAGTTGCGCCCACAATGTCCGATTCGTTTATGAATGTGCTGTAATATGAGAGAAGCAACATGTGAATGCTTATGAAGAATTGCTGGATGTTTAGCTTCTTTGGGCATTGTAGCTTTGCAGTCTTCCTCCAACTCTCAGTATTCCATCTTGTATGATCAGGTCAAGTTTATATATTTGACTGTTCTTTTTAACACAAGTCTTTTTCTTTAGAGCTTTTAATTCTTCTGGAAATTTTTGCTGTTGACTTAGACGGATGAGCTCCATTTCAGCTTTAATTAAGTCATCTAGAGAAATTGGACTTGGTTTTCAAGTCTGTTTGCACCTTTTCGGATTACCTTTAGTCTGACTGACTTCTAGTTGAAATGTTTTTCTTTCATTTCTTAAGTGCAACAGTATGTCTTTAAACTTAAGGAACCAAGCCACTGCTTTCTTCAACCGATGTCAATCTGAAAAGTAAGGGATTAGTTTGTTGATAGGTTTGGTTGCCTCCACTATTCTTGTTGTGTTAACCATACAAGTTTTAACTTCTGGATCATCTTCAAGGAGTGAATCGTTCAGTTCTGACTTCATTAAGAAACTTGGACCATGTGACCATGTGGTGCTTTTGAGAAAGTTTTCTATGCTTAGCCCTCTAGAAGCTTGATCAATCGGATTAAGGGCAGATGTGACACACCTCCACTGTGAAGGTTGTGAATGATCTCTGATCACGGAGATTCTGTTGGCAACAAAAGTCTTGAATCGAGTGCTTTCATTTGAGATGTATTTTAGCAGTATTTTAGTGCTGTCAGTCCAAAATGTAGATTCTTGTAAGTGCATTTGAAGCTCACCTTAAAGCATTTTGTCCATTTTTACTGCCACGATGGCTGCTGTCAGTTCCATTCTTGGAATTGTGACTTGCTTCAGTGGTGCAACTCTTGACTTGCCCATCAGGAATGAACAATGCCTTTTTCTCTCTTCATTGGTTAAGACAAGGTAAGTGACAGTGCCATATCCATCTTCACTAACATCTGCAAAATGGTGCATTCGTGCTGTCTTTATGGTTCCTAACCTGGAAGGTTTGAAGCATCTGTTCACTTTATAGTCTGTAAGTAACTTCAAATCATCCATCCATTTTTTCCATTTCTGTTTGAGTTCTACTTTCTCTTTGCATAAATCTCTTACAATTAGCTTTGCTGGCAGTAAGGCAAGTGCTAGAAAACCAAGTGGATCGTAAACTGAGCTAACAACAGACAGAATATCACGCCTTGTAGTGGCCTTGTTTTGCAACTTAATCTGAAATTTGAAACCGTCCGTTTCTGTGCACCACTGGATGCCCAGGGCACGCTCTGTGGGAAGGAGACTGTGGCTCAAATCTAAATCCTTGTGTTCATGAGCTCTGTCTTCTTCAGGTATCTATACTAATAGAAGGCAAAGCCCTCACTGACTGACTGACTCATTCACTCATCACTAATTCGCCAACTTCCCGTGTAGGTAGAAGACTGAAATTTGGCAGGCTCATTCCTTACAGCTTACTTACAAAAGTTGGGCAGGTTTCATTTTGAAATTCAATGCGTAACGGTCATAACTGGAACCTATTTTTCTCCATATACTGTAATGGACTTTAGTTCGATGGCCATGGGGGGCGGAGTTGCGTGTCACATCACCACGCCTCCCACGTAATCACGTGAACTGACTGTGAAAGCAGAACGTAGAAAACAAGGAAGAGCTTCAAAGAGCGCTGAAGAAAAACGCATACAAGCATATTAATAAGTACAGCTACTGCGGAAACAAAGCACGGTGTAAACCGTAAGTTTAAATTAAGTTTATGGACACGCTCCCGCTGCCGTTTGTCATGCCTTCATCGAATAATTTATTCGCGAGATACAAGTTTAATGAGAAGACATGAGGTATAAACGAGACTTTGGATCACTTTGTAACGGAGTTAAAATTGCTGTAGCGAGAAACTTTTAAGTGCCGGGTCTTAGCTAACATTAAATAAAGCCGTGGACATTGCAACATCACACAAGAGAGCAGCTCACGTGAACTGACTGAACTCAGTACGAGTGATCACTTCCATGCATCAAACCTGTTCAAAAAACGCATTACACAACTGACAAGGTAGGAAAAGAATATGCTCCGAGTTGAGCTCCACAGCTAACGCGGTCTTGCGGAAGCAACTTCGTCATGCTGCCACCAAATACTCACAGAAAAATCCACAAGTTAATACACACGCTGTCTCTAGAGTTTCTCCACACTCAATGTATTCCTCGCATCCCCGTTATACTCTCTGATCTCCCATTTCAAATCAAATGCCTCCAATTTCCAGTAAGGCTCAGCTTCGCGATGACAAGTAATAAGTCTCAGGGACAGACCCTACAAAAGGTTGCCATTGATTTCAGGCAAGATTGCTTTTCTCCTGGATAACTATACGTTGCATTCTCAAGAGTGAGCTTGCGCAGCTTCGTCACATTACAACCGGAGTGCTGAACTGACAATGTGCTATATAAAGAGAACTATACCAATCATAATAAACGAACGATAAAACAGCGGAAAACCCGAGGATTAAATAAAAAGGCAGCTTCCTTGGTGAAGCAAGGAAAAAGGATGGCCTTATATGTCGTTCGTTTATAAAACAGCGGAGAAGCTGTGTAAAGGCTGTAAACATTGCTTTTCTCCTGGACAAATATAGATTGCATTCTCAAGAGTAAGCTCAGTGCACAGCTTGGTCATATTACAACCGGAGTGCTGAACTGACAACGTGGTATATGAAGAGATCCTTAAAAAAATAGTTTTTGGTATATTTTCCCTCAGTTTTTAAAAAGGTTTTCTTCTTAAGAAAAATTTAAAAGCAGTACTTCGTCGCTGCGAAGCGTGGGGATTTTGCTATATACAGTATATATATATGTATGTATATATATATGTAGGTCTGTTGTGGTGAAAAAGGAGCTGAGCCGTAAGGCAAAGCTCTCAATTTACCAGTCGATCTACATTCCTACCCTCACCTATGGTCATGAGCTATGGGTAGTGACCGAAAGAACGAGATCTCAAATACAAGTGGCTGAAATGAGTTTCCTCCGCAGGGTATCTGGGCTTTCCCTTAAAGATAGGGTGAGAAGTTCAGTCATCCAGAAGGGGCTCAGAGTAGAGCCGCTGCTCCTCCGCATCAAGAGGAGTCAGATGAGGTGGCTCGGGCATCTGATGAGGATGCCTTCTGGACGCCTCCCTGGTGAGGTGTTCCGGGCACGTCCAACTGGGAGGAGGCCCCGGGGAAGACGGCTGGCCTGGGAAACACCTTGGGATTCTCCCGGAAGAGCTGGAAGAAGTGGCCGGGGAGAGGGAAGTCTGGGCCTCTCTGCTTAAGCTGCTACACCATGCGAATAAGCGGAATTTTATATATATATATATATATATATATATATATATATATATACACAGTGGAACCTCAGTTTACGAGTAACTTGGTTTACGAGTGTTTTGCAAGACGAGCAAAAATTTTTAATAAATTTTGACTTGATAAACGAGCGATGTCTTGCAATACGAGCATTATGGATACACTTTGTCTGCTGAGCGTCATGTGATCACAACTGAGCTGATGGTTCTTCTCTCTCTCTCCTTATCTCGCTCGCTTGCCCAGCACCTCTCTCTCTCTCCTTATCTTGCTTGCTTGCTCGCCCAGCATGTCTCTCTGTTTACAGCGCGTCTCTCTCTCTCTCTCCTTATCTCTCTCTCTCCTTATCTCGCTCTCCCAGTGCGTCTCTCTCTCTTATGAGGGGCCAAACAGGCCATAAATCATATATTTCTGTGTGTAATCTATTGGTTTATGTGTGAACACTATTGGTTTATGAATATTTACTATCGGTTTGCGTGCATAAATAATTGGTTGGCCTGCATACAATACTGGTTTCATTCATATGAACTATATTGGTTCGTGTCCGTATATTATCCGTTTGCACGTGCATATCACTGGTTTGCATATGAACTATATTGATTTGCGTGTGTATATCAAAGGTTCCAGTACGTTTGTTATTGGTTTGTGAGTGAACTGCATTGGTTTTCACTTGCATGTTATCGGTTTGCGTATGAATTATATTGGCTTGCGTCCTGTGACGGTCTAACAATGGATTTGCGTATGCACTATATTGGTTTCATGTGGGTAACCTGTCGATTTTGCGCTTGAACTCTATTGGTTGTATGCGTGCACTATGTCGGTTTCGCGTATGAAACATATTGGTTATGCGTGCGCACCCTATCGCAACACTGTGTATGAACTATATCGGTTCTGCGTGTGAACTATATTGGTTGTTCACGTGATCTTCAGAGGAAATGGGCGGAGCAAGAAACAGAAACTCAAGGGCCGGTAGAGTCATGGAGTGTAAAGACCAGTGGCTAGAAGACGTATCTGCGTTTAAACGGCACTATATATTTTTTCCGCAACCATACGTTTGCGAAAGGACTTGGTGGTAATTATTACTATTTAACAGAATCTGCCCTTGAGTCTGTAATGAACATAAGCCTGAAGTTAGGTACGTATTGGGCCGTCTTCTTATTCGGTCCCATCTACATGCTTGCTTGCAACCCGCAGCTGTACTTGTCCACACAGTATTTGCAAAACAGTTACTTATTCTAAAGGCAAAATATTCAACATTTACGATTGACGTCTTTATGCAACATAACATTTAGTTACTACTAGTTAGATTTATTATGCCCGGCGACCCCGCACCGCACAGACAGGTGAAGTGACTTGTTCAGGGTCACACATCAGTGTCAGTCTCAGGACTTGAACCCACGAACAAAGGGTTGAAAGTGCAAAGCCCTAACCACAATGCTTGCACATCTATAACGTGTATATTAATTGACTAAACGTGTCCATTCTTTGAAAAGCTAAACATTTAACATTTAGGACCTGCATGGGTCAGTTACATCATATTGGGCCACCTTACCTTTCACAGTTTTGTGAAAGGACAGATGTGTTTTTTTAAGATGTAGCGGAGTGAAACTGACAATGTATTCCCACTTCAATATTAGATAAATGGGATTTACTTTGATATTTAATGGGCACTGTAAAGTGTTAAATGATGTTGGGCCACCCTAATTTTCATAGTTTTGTGACATTGACGTAAATAAACTTGTCCAGGACAGATTCATTTATTAAATTAGAGTTTAACAATTTTAACCTGTGCAGGACCAAAACGTGGAATATATATTTTTAAAAATAATGGATCAGTCTGTAATGATGCTGATTAATGTACACACTGTAGAATATTTTGCCTTGCTGTTATAATAGAATAAGAAGCCACTTTGCAAAAGCTGTGTCAATAAGTAGCTGACTGCAAGCTTATACTGGAAGCAGCTGGGAGTGAATAAAACGCCAGCCGAATGCGTACCTAACTTCAGCCCTATGATCATTTCAGAATTAAGGGAAAATACTGGTAAAAAGAATTACCACCTGTTGTGATGTGAGATTTTACATATAACTTGATAAATGTTTTGTATGTCTTTATTTATAATTTAGGCAAACCAATGTACTTTAGAGGTACCTTGGTGAGAGGCATTCTTGTTTATCCCCCATGTTTACGACTTTTCTTTGTAATTTTACGACAGGATTTGGGGGATGTGTCTTAAACCAGTTTGATGAGCATTTCTTTACTAAAGTCTTTTCTCCCATCCCCCACACAAAGCCAGGTTAGTGTAATAGATGGTCTTGGGGGGGCAGGAGATAAGATGTTCTATTTCACCCATTGGTCTGAGGTATGGCTGTTTGGAATTGGCTTGTCTCAGAGGCCTTCAAGTACCATGATATCCTATTCGCTGTAGGGAGTTGGACAGAAAAGCTATAAATTTGCTTGCTCAACCACATTCTCTCTCTCTGACTGACCCACATATGATGATGAAGACATTACATTGAAGAGCACAGCTCAGCAGCCATATTGAACAGACATGTGGCTGAAAGCTGAGCACCAACGATGCCTTAACTAGAGACATTTTAAGTAACTGCAAGTCTGTGTGCCACCTGAATTACACATCACCATTTTATCAGGTTGTATGGTTGCCAATATTCAAATGTACTTTGCATTTTGTTATTATTTATGAATATTATCAGTAATACAATATTTTATGTGTAACTTAACTCCTGCTCGTCTTTTTACTACATCTAATTGCCTGAGGTTATAGATATAGAAGGGACGGTGGGGAGAAGTTATAAACAGTGGTAAGTCTGTGAGATTAGGTATTCTAAGGCTACATATTAATAATACAATAGGGGACAGTAGAGCAATACATATATTACTCTACCAAGATAAAACACCACCAAGCCCTTTAGCAAACATACAGTGACGTGCAAAAATATTCAATCCCTTTAAAAGGCATCCTAATTTTCTGCATGACAAAAGATTTGTCCATATATTTATCCATTTGGTATTTTTAATGTGAACTCTTGTGCTGTAACAAAACGTTATCAAACTCCAAATAACTAAAGAAAAACTCCAAAGTGATTGTTTGCCTAAGTATTCAAGCCCAACATATTCATACTTTGTCAAGAACCTTCTTGCTGCAGTAGCAGCCTTCATTCTTTTGGGGGTATGTACTGTAAATATGTCCCAGTTCTGCACAGTGCTCAGGTGTGATTCTTCCCTATTCTTCTTGGCATGATTTCTAGGTACCCTCTATGTTGGTGGGATGGTATCTCTGAACAGCAGTTTTCAAACAATGCCCCAGATTCTCAACAGGGTCAAGATGAGGGCTTTGACTTGGCCATTACGAAACATTCACCTGTCTGTTTTTGAGCCATCCCAGTGTCATTTTGGTCTAATGCTTAGGGTCATTGTCATCTTGAAAGATGAATCTTCTCCAGAGCTTTAAATTCATAGCAGACTGGAACGAGTAATCCTGCAGTATTGTGTGGTATTTGGGCCCATCTATTGTCCCTTCAGCTCTGACAAGATTCTCAGTCCCGGCACATGAAAACATCCCCACTGCCACCACCATATTCCACTGTAGGTCTGGCGTTTCTTGTGGCATGGGCAGTGTTTGTTTTACACCACACATTCTGTACCTCTTTGAAGTCTGAGAAAAAAGTTCTATTTTGGTTTCATTTGACCATAAACCCTTCTCCCCACATTTAACTGGAAAAACGCCACATGTGCTTTTATGTGGACCATCTTAAGGAATGGCTTCTTTCTTACCACCCTCCTGTAGAGGCCTGTTTAATGGAGAGCTCTTGAAATTGTGGACCCCTGCACCTTCATTCCAGTTTCAGCCACAAAGCATTGCAAACATCTAAGAGTGACAGCTGGATTTCTAGTCTCCTCTCTCTCCAGTGGATGTCTAACTCTGATGTTCAGTCTTGAGGGACGGCCTGCTCTAGTAAGAGTCTGGGTGCTGTGATGAACCTTTCACTTTCTGATGATGGATCCAGCAGTGCGCAATGGGACATTCAAACTGTTGATATTTTTATAGTTGTTTCCTGCTACCTTGTGCATTTCAATAACTTTGTTTCTCACATCAGCAGAATCTTAATTTTTTCAGTGACTGTCCACCAAAGACTACGGCCCCTACAAAGGGGGCTTTTTATATGCAAAGAGAAAGTAGCACCTCATTATGTTCAATATGACTGTCAAATGTATGCCACCTTTGTAATTAATTTGTCATTGGTGTAAACCTGGAGCTTCCAAAGCAAAGGTTTAAACACTTATGTAAACACTAACTTTGGAGATTTTCTTCTTCAATTAAATGTCTACATAAAATAGTTTATTTTGACTTTGGAAATGTTTTGTTACAGCATAAGAAAAAATATGGAATGAATAAATATGTACAAATATTTTGTCTTGCATAAAATTATGACAACTTTCAAGGGGATTGAATACTTTTGCAAGCCACAGTATGTTTGTGAAAGGGTTTGGTGGTAATTATTTTTAAGTTAGGTGCACATTCAGCTGCCTTTTTATTCACTTCTAGCTAAATTAAGTATAAGTTTGCAGTCAGCTACTTATTCACAAACCAGCTTCTTCTTCTATATTAACAGCAAGGCAAAATATTCTACAGTGTACATTAATCCGCTGTCTTTGCAGCGTCGGGGGCACTGGGCGAATGTAACCAGTAGTATCTAAATGTTGTATGTTGCATAAAGGCGTTTGTAAATGTAGAATATTTTGCCTTCAGAATGAATAACTAGTTTCAAAAGTTGTGTGAAGAAGTACTGTCGCCGGGTGCGGAATCAAATAAGACGACGGCCCAATACGTACCTAACTTCAGCTTTGTGTTCATTACAGACTCAAGGGTAGATTCTGTTAAATAGTAATAATTACCACAAAGTCCTTTCGCAAACGAATTAAACGGAAAAAATATATAGTGCCGTTTAAACGCAGATGCGTCTTCTAGCCACTGGTCTTTACACTCCATGACTCTACCGGCCCTTGAGTTTCTGTTTCTTGCTCCGCCCATTTCCTCTGAAGATCACGTGAACAACCAATATAGTTCACACGCAGAACCGATATAGTTCATACACAGAGTTGCGATAGGGTGCGCACGCATAACCAATATGTTTCATACGCGAAACCAACATAGTGCACGCATACAACCAATAGAGTTCAAGCGCAAAATCGACAGGTTACCCACATGAAACCAATATAGTGCAGACGCAAATCCATTGTTAGACCGTCACAGGACGCAAGCCAATATGATTCATACGCAAACCGATAACATGCAAGCGTAAACCAATGCAGTTCACTCACAAACCAATAACAAGCGTACTGGAACCAGTGATGTATACACGCAAATCAATATTGTTCATATGCAAACCAGTGATATGCACGTACAAACGGATAATATACGGACACGAACCAATATAGTTCATATGAATGAAACCAGTATTGTATGCAGGCAAACCAAGTATGTATGCACGCAAACCGATAGTAAATATTCATAATTCAATAGTGTTCACACATAAACCAATAGATTACACACATAAATATATGATTTATGGCCTGTTTGGCCCCTCATACTCTCTCCTTATCTCGCTCGCCCAGCGCGTCTCACTGTTTACTACAGCATTGTGACTGTGTGTGTGCGCTGTGAAGTGCGAGTCCCCATCTTGCTCCCCAAAACACGAAGCTGAGTCTCAGTACTTTAACACTAGTTTTATTCAGCTTGAAACAGCAACAGCGCTGTTATTTATTGCAGCGGGATCTTTATAATGTTCCTTGTATGACCCATTGACGACAGGCGCTTATAGCATGTCTGCGATCTTTTTGGATGCGCTTATACGGCGAACTGCTACAGCGCTGGGAGACTGCGATTGCTTTGGGACACTCTTCTGCGTGTCTTCCTGTTGGGTGGAATCCCACATGAGTTTAGAAACTCACCCCAGCCATGATTCTTTTTAAAGGTAAAGTGCAGGTTAATTTGTATTATGTATTTTACTTTATACTTTGTCTTAATCATTTTTATATGAATAGTTTTGGGTTGTGGAACGAATCATCTGAGTTTCCATTATTTCTTATGGGGAAATTTGCTTTGATATACGAGTGTTTTGGATTACGAGCATGTTTCCGGAACGAATTATGCTCGCAAACCGAGGTTCCACTCTGTATATATATATATATATATATGTGTGTGTGTGTGTGTGTGTGTGTGTGTATGTATGTCTATATATATATATATATATATATATATATATATATATATATATATATGTATATGTATGTATGTGTGTATATATGTGTATATTTATCTGTATGTATGTATGTGCATATGTATATATGTATGTGTGTTTGTGTATATGTATGTGTATATATATATGTTGATATGTGTATATATTGTGATAAAGGCGCTATATAGCGCCCGACCCGGCACAGAATACGCAGAGGCACGTGTTCACACTCAAGGATCTTTTATTTTGTTTTTTCAGCCGTGTGACACGTCTTCCCCGTGCCACACAGCCCAAACACAGTCCCAAGTACAAAATCCAAACACAACCAAACACTTTCCTGCTCCACCACTCCTCCCAGGCAACCTCGTCCTCTCCCTCACGATTCTGGCCTCGATTGCTGGGAAGCGGGTCCTTTTATACCCCACCCGGAAGTGATCCAGGTGCCTGACCAGCTGGTCTTAATTGCACCTCCGGGTGGGGCTGATAAACTGTCCAGTGTGGTGGCTGGTTCTCTGCAGCACCCCCTAGCGGCCACCCCATCTCCCAACCGGGCTGCTGTGGTGGACTCCATGTTCCATGGAGCCACGGGGGAGTGAGGAGGAATCCACTGCCAGGGAGACTGCCCCCAAGCGCCCCGGGGAAGGTATATAAGGAACATATTGTAATGTCCATGATGGCTCCCCCGGGACGTATGCGGCAGAGGCGTCCCGGCCGGGCATGGGACCCGGCTGTCCGTCACAATATATATATGTATATATATGTGGATGTGTATATGTATACATACTGTATATAGATATGTATATATGTTTATATGTGTGTATGTCTGTGTGTGTGTATGTGTATACATATATATATATATATATATATATATATATATAATTATATAAATTGTGGAGGATTGCTGGCTTCTCATGCCGATCCACACCCCCAGGCCGCCAGGAGGAGCCCTCCCGACAGCAGGATAGTGCCCCGAGGTCCAGCAGGGCCTCATGGACTTTGTAGTATTTATACACAGCCCTGCTGGATACCTTGGGGGCCACCAGGAGTCGCTGTAGGGGGGGCTTATGGGCTCTTTTGTGCCTTATGACCCGGGGGTATGTCACGGTCACGTGACGGGAAGGAATGATGTGCTCCCGGGTTAAAATAAAAGACTGATTGCCCTGACCTGGAAGGAATAAGGAACTGTGGACTGCTGGGACAGGAACACCTCCGGGTCAGGGGCTTTAAGAGGACTGTGGCTCAGTCTAGACACTGAGCTGTGCTGGGAGGTGGAGGAGCAAAGTGTCTGGGCGAGGAGGAGAGTTAATAGTTGATTGTGTGAAAAAGAGTTTAGTGTAATTGTATGAGTAGTGTGGAGGGTGCTTGGTGCACTGAAGAACAAAGTAAAAAGTATTGGACTTTTACCTGGTGTCTGGAGTTGTACCTGAGGGTTCAAGGGAGCACTAGCGCCCCCTACTGCCACACTGGCGTAGCCGGCAGGATACTCTGGCCGTCTGTTGGCAGAGGACCTGCACTTAAAACAAATTTTTTTGTGGGCAGACAACCCTCGGTGGATTCCCCATTTTTTTATGCAATTGCGAACACCACACCCTACTTAAAACGCTACGGCAGTTAGCGTCATACCTATTCCGACCGTGATGGGGAAGATGACGGGGGAAAAAAGGTCAGTGCCCACGGGGTACGGACTCTAACCGACGCAGAGTTGACCTGGACCTACCTGACCGGGAGCGTGGAAGACCGAGAGCTAATTCAGGCTGAGCTAGCCCGAGTAGCGCGACTATCGGGACACGGCGAGCGGTCGAGTGCCTCGGATTCCCTAGATGCTCTGGGGACGTCGCCGCCTGCTACGGAGGTATGCGCAGGTAAACCGCCCGACGTACGGGGGGGGGTATTTATCCTGTTTTGCAGACGCCCGCAGACAGACTATTAGCGGCGTCTCAGATGCCTGCCTCGTGGTCTGGCAAAATGGAAAGTAAGTGACGACAACAGACTGGTCACCCGCGGTGGATGGCGGGATGGTGAAGGTTACCCGGAGTCCTCCGACGAGGCCGGTCGTCTCCTGACGGGTCCGAGCCTCCTGAAAGGGAAGGGGAAGGCGAGCGAAGCGCCACTGAAACACGCCGCAACAGACGAAGAGGGACGGGTTGTGGCTGAAGGGTCTGCCGGTGGAAAAGAAAAGGCAGATCTTAGCCGGCTCGGAGTAGCCAGCCATTCCTCTGAGTACTCCAAGTCCCAAGAGCCTTTGTGCGACCCAGCTGAACACGTGCCAGGAGGGGACGTGCTCATTGGTTCCCGGCTGGCGGGTAAGCGAAACGCGGAAGCGCAAACCACTCCGGCCGTAAACATTAACTGTTTGGACTTACGGGGGCTCGAGGAATACCTCGCGCCCTTACGCCGTTTCTTGCAGGAATATGGTGAACTGAAAGAACGAGAGGAGGAACTGGGAGCGACGGCAGCAGCACCCTTGAAGGCACTAGTGGATTTCGTGCAGCGGCTGGGCCGGGAAGCTCCGGAGGTGGTCGATGCGGGAGCGCTGGTAAGTCCCTCCCATGTCGTAGAGCATAAAGGGACACAGTGCGAACCGGCACCGCAAACAATAAGTAGCGCGTGTTAAAGCACCGTGTACCCGACAAAGGATTGTGGCACAATGACCGACCGGTTGGTAAAAGGAGTAAACGGTCCGGGGCATGCGTGTGACGGGGCCGCCCGGTTGTATGTGCGAGGTAGCGCCGCTCGTCCCGGGGCAGCTGAATGGTGCTGTTCCCCGGCACGAAGCGAAGCTATTGACGCCGCCTCCTACTAATCGTAGGACAACGGGTGCACAGACAGCAAAGAGGCTTTCTTCTTTCCATACAGAGCCTCAAGCTGAGCACAAGCCCCAGATGAAACAGGAGGTCCCCAAACCAAAGCATGGGTCTCCTGACATGTCTGAGAGAAGGCTTGAGGGCAGCCAAGCGGCCGTAATGCCCTCCCTGGCAGGTGAAAGGGCGGAGACGACACTGATGGAGTTCCCGAGATGTCTTTGGTCCCGCAGAGGGAAGCAACCAGGAGGGCTTCGTCGGTGTTACAATTGCCGGCGACCGGGCCATGAGTGGCGCCATTGTCCCCGGGGAGACAGGAGGTACACCGTCCCCCCAAGGTTCGCTCGAGGACAGGGGCAATGCAGTCAAGGCCCAGATGACGCGTCCTCGCTAAGGGGATGACTGTGGAGGACTGCCGGCTTCTCATATATATATATATATATGACAGCAACACTCATAACAGTGACAAAACAATTACATTGACAATCATGTTACGTTATTTTTAAAATGTTTCCTTTTCTTTTTCTTAACTTCTTTAACACACTACTTCTCCGCTGCGAAGTGCGGGTATTTTGCTAGTGGACAATAAAACTGCTCTGTTGTTACTCACCCACTTAGTCAAATGGAATCCCCCTTTGAGGCATAGAGCTTGGAGGTCTTTTGCCAGCTTTATTGCTTGTTCTTCTGTTGTCACTGACCTTAAATTGTTATCCACGTAGAAGTTGTTGAGAACGGTGTTAACAGCTTCCTCAGGAAATGCATCTCTGGCATCTTTGGCTGTTCTATGCAAAGCATAAGAAGCACAACTAGGTGAAGAAGTAGCACCAAAAAGATGTACTGTTATTTTGAATTCTATTTACTTAGATTGCCTTCAGGCCACCATAGAAAACGTAAAAGATCAGTGTTTTTGTCTGGTATCTTAACTTGGTAGAACATTGACTTAATGTCTGCCATTAAGGCTACTGGCTCCTTTCTGATTCTTGTAAGGATGCCAATGAGTGTGTTAGTTAGGTCAGGGCCTTTTAGTAATTGTTCATTAAGTGAAATCCCCTGGGAGGTGGCAGTGCAGTCAAAGACCACTCAAATCCTATTTTTCTTTGGATGATACACACCATGATGTGGGATTTACCACACTCTGCCTTCATTGCAATTCAGGCTTTCTTTGGGTACCTTAACAGCATAACCATTGTCTATAATGTCTTTCATGAAGGCTTTATAGTCTTCGTGGAAACCTGAATTTTTGCTCAATTTTCATTTGAGTCCAATAGAACGCTTTTCAGCAATACAGCGGTTATTCTGCATTTTAAGTGTTTCATCCTTCAAGGGTAAATTTAAACAATAGTGGCCACCTACCAGTCTCGCAGATTCTGAGGCTATACGCATGAACTCGATGTCTTCCTGTGACATCTCCTTTTCTTCACAGCTGCGCTCTGGAAAATCTGTGTTATACTGTTGCAGCAACATATCTTCAATCTCTGTTATTGACATACAGTTGATGGAATGTTTAGAAATCTTACCACTTTGTTTTACGAGGTCATTTATCTCTTTGTGTGGTCCACCAACCACCCATCCAAGTGCAGGTTTCATGGCATGAGGTCCACCTCCTTGGCTAGGTATAATTCGTGACTGGTTGAAGATTTTTGGGTAGTTGATTCCTATTAAAAGATCAACTTCAGAGTCAATATGAGATAGACATACAGTGGTGTGAAAAACTATTTTCCCCCTTCCTGATTTCTTATTCTTTTGCATGTTTGTCACACAAACTGTTTCTGATCATCAAACACATTTAACCATTAGTCAAATATAACACAAGTAAACACAAAATGCAGTTTTTAAATGATGGTTTTTATTATTTAGGAGAAAAAATCCAAACCTACATGGCCCTGTGTGAAAAAGTAATTGCCCCCTTGTTAAAAAATAACCTAACTGTGGTGTATCACACCTGAGTTCAATTTCCGTAGCCACCCCCAGGCCTGATTACTGCCACACCTGTTTCAATCAAGAAATCGCTTAAATAGGAGCTGCCTGACATAGAGAAGTAGACCAAAAGCACCTCAAAAGCTAGACATCATGCCAAGATCCAAAGAAATTCAGGAACAAATGAGAACAGAAGTAATTGAGATCTATCAGTCTGGTAAAGGTTATAAAGCCATTTCTAAAGCTTTGGGACTCCAGCGAACCACAGTAAGAGCCATTATCCACAAATGGCAAAAACATGGAACAGTGGTGAACCTTCCCAGGAGTGGCCGGCCGACAAAAATTACCCCAAGAGCGCAGAGATGACTCATCCGAGAGATCACAAAAGACCCCAGGACAACGTCTAAAGAACTGCTGGCCTCACTTGCCTTAATTAAGGTCAGTGTTCACGACTCTACCATAAGAAAGAGACTGGGCAAAATCGGCCTGCATGGCAGATTTCCAAAACACAAACCACTGTTAAGCAAAAAGAACATTAGGACTCGTTTCAATTTTGCTAAGAAACATCTCAATGATTGCCAAGACTTTTGGGAAAATACCTTGTGGACTGATGAGGCAAAAGTTGAACTTTTTGGAAGGCAAATGTCCCGTTACATCTGGCGTAAAAGGAACACAGCATTTCAGAAAAAGAACATCATACCAACAGTAAAATATGGTGGTGGTAGTGTGATGGTCTGGGGTTGTTTTGCTGCTTCAGGACCTGGAAGGCTTGCTGTGATAGATGGAACCATGAATTCTACTGTCTACCAAAAAATCCTGAAGGAGAATGTCCGGCCATCTGTTCGTCAACTCAAGCTGAAGCGATCTTGGGTGCTGCAACAGGACAATGACCCAAAACATGCCAGCAAATCCACCTCTGAATGGCTGAAGAAAAACAAAATGAAGACTTTGGAGTGGCCTAGTCAAAGTCCTGACCTGAATCCAATTGAGATGCTATGGCATGACCTTAAAAAGGTGGTTCATGCTAGAAAACCCTCAAATAAAGCTGAATTACAACAATTCTGCAAAGATGAGTGGGCCAAAATTCCTCCAGAGCTGTAAAGACTCATTGCAAGTTATTGCAAATGCTTGATTGCAGTTATTGCTGCTAAGGGTGGCCCAACCAGTTATTAGGTTCAGGGGGCAATTACTTTTTCACACAGGGCCATGTAGGTTTGGATTTTTTTTTCTCCCTAAATAATAAAAACCATCATTTAAAAACTGCATTTTGTGTTTACTTGTGTTACAGTATATTTGACTAATGGTTAAATGTGTTTGATGATCAGAAACATTTTGTGTGACAAACATGCAAAAGAATAAGAAATCAGGAAGGGGGCAAATAGTTTTTCACACCGCAGCATATTTTCCTAATAACTAACTACCTCCTTAGTAATCCTTGTTTACTTTTGGGAGATTATTGACTTCTACACACATATAAACTATAACATATACCAAATATAAGTTTAAAGTATTTACCATTTCTCTGTATATTGTACCTTGCATTTTCCTTTTCTAATACTCTTTGCCTTCTCCTTGACCATTCTTGTTCTACAAAAATATTGAAAGAATCTTTTTGGGTTATCTTACATATTTTTTTCTGCAATAAATCTCCAGCTGCCTTTTAGGCTTCGTAATATCCTTTTAAACCATCACACTCATTTGTCCTGTGGTTATTGGTTTCCTTTGTAATATCCTTTTTAGCTCTTTATTTACTCACAACAAAGTTCTCTTTAATTTCTTACTGTTCTAAATTATGTATTAAACCTATCCTGCATTATATATGTATATTTAAACCTGACACTCTTCTCTTTAACTGCCTCTACAGTTTATTTTATTTAGTGTTGCTGCATCTGCTCAAAATGTATCCCTCCAGTATGAAAACTGTTTTTGTTTTTGAATGTGCAACCTGCCAAAACACTGTGAAATGATCTTTCTTGTTTTAATCATAGATCAATGTCCTAATATTCTACTGTGGAATTTTCTGAAACAGCCTAAACACATTTTTTTCTTCACGTATTGCAAACTGCTTAGACTCTGCAGCAGCCTTTCACCACGGTTTTCCCTCTACCTAGTTACAAGTTTGGAATGAGATTTTGTTGTTGGCTATACAGTATTATTTCTTTAAATATGACCTTGTGAATTAAAAAAAATGAAAGTCTCGTCTAATCTGACCATTTGACCTGTAGGTAAAGATAATGTTTTGAAGTTGGGTGTAACTATATTACTGCTAAGCTAAATTTGGAGTGATCTCTTGTCTAAATGGGCGGAGTGGTGGCTCTGGGGCTAGGGATCTGCATTGGCAATCGGAAGATTGCCGTTTCAAATCCCATAAATGCCAAAAGGGACTCTGATCTGTTGGCCCCTTGAGTAAGGCCCTTAAACCTGCAATTGCTCTGTCCTGAGTATGATGTTAATCTGTATACAGCCCTGCACGTAGGCCCTCCAACCTGCAGGGAAAAACTTGGGGGTTGGTGGCAGAATTGGCACTCCAGCCACCATAAAAACCTCACACTGGTTCCACTCCATCTTTACTAGTGTGGTGCTGAGTGTTCACCTGTTGCATGGCTGCACACGGGTCCTAATCTGGGATCCTGAGTTGGTATGTCATGTGGTGTGTGTGGAAATGCGCTGTATCAGCGCATGCTCCTAACCTCTCTCTCCTCTCTCCTGTCTAAAAACTACCAGTGATGAAACAAGTGCTGTCAGCACAATTGCTTTCTCTGCAATATTATGGTGACCTTCCTCTTTATCAATAAAAGACAAGCAACTATATAAGAAATGTGTCATTTCAATTTTTTATATCTTAAAAAAGGTTGAATTTTTATTTACCAAGTCACCTGTTTTTACAGTTTTTTTCATGTGAAATTGTAACCGTCTTTAAAGATATGTTGATAAGCACATTTTATACAAACAAACAGTATGATATCATGCATTTTAACAGTGTCAGAATTCTAAAGTGGAAAGTGGAATCTATTTCTAAAAATTGTTACATTTTACAAGGTGTTGTGCAAGGCGTGACTCTGTTCCCTATTTAAGCCTTAGATTTTGTCCACACATCATTATTTCTGCACAGAAAACTGAATTTGACTGTCTATAACTAAAACAGTTTTTGTGGTGATATATAATCGTATAATGATACATATAAACCTTCTTTACTTTCAGAGATGTTATCAAAAGAATAGATCAGACGGAATTTGAAGGATTTGAATACATTAACCCTTTGCTGCTATCAACAGAAGAAGCCTTATGAAGAAAGAGGATCCAATTTGATTCTGTTGCCTGTGTATCATAGGCCATGTTCTACAGTAGCCACTGGTCATAGGAAAAGGAAAAGAAACAAGAAACCTACTGCATGTATGCAAAAGTGGGAAGACTAGCCTGACTCTCAAAACAAATCTGAATGTTTGTTTGGGAATGTGCTGCAAAGTTATTTAAGTAAAAAAAATCAAACTGGTTGGACAGTGATAGCTTTTCACCCACCTACTACTGATATTCATGTTTTAACTATTTTGGTTGTGTCACTACTAAAGAGTTTGTAAATATAAAACGCCTGTGCATTTTTGTGCCTGCTTGAATTACAGATCTGAAAATATTACTTTCAACCCTGGGAACATCAGAGTTCTACTTTTAGAACTTGGTTTGTGCACTTTTTGTTTTAATAAATGTTAGATATTATTAAGGAGGACAGGTCTAAAATGATGATATTTTAATCTTATAAAATATACAAGTATACAGTAAAGTATAAATATTAGCTCTGTAAATCACAGCTACTGTATTTATTTATTTTAAAAAAAAGGACAGCAGAAAGGGGCGGAGCAGAAGTGTAAAAAGTGCCTATTGAAATTTGTTTGATTTCTACGCAGATCCCTATTTGCACTTCTGATGCTTTCATTGCTATTAATCAGACTCTCTACAGCAGTGCACATCAAAATATTGAAACTCGATTGTGGATGTCGAGGTACTGACAACCTTGGAAGTGGTAACCTGGTAAACAGTTATCTGGACTAATTAAGAAATACTTTGAAGAGAATTAGTATCTTCTAATTCTGATAAGTTCTTAACATATTAATATTTAACATATTAATATTTGGTAATCAAATGTTTGATTTGGTATTAGTACTTAAATTAGGAACTTTAAAGTATGTCAACAGAGTCTGAAAGAAAATTCTGAAATATGTAAGGTGTGTTTCTTCCAAATAATACAGAATGTAAATGTGCCAAACTTACAGTACTCAACTTTTATTAAGTTGAAATTTCTGTTAGCAAAAAGATGTAAAAGAACTTGTAAAAGTGACTTCTTTAAAACAAGACTACAAAAATCATGCAATTTTTTTTCTTCCTTCTACAGATTACATTCCTCAGTTTCTAGTTTTTCTGCTTTGGTAGTTTTTGGCATATTATACCACATGTTTTTCTGTAATTCTGTTGATTACACCAAAGTTTAGCTTGTCAGATCTTTTTTTTATTCTAGATTTGTCTCTTAATTTCTGACCTTGTCAGCTGGTATATTTCCTATGGTTTGTTAAATGTGTTTGTTTTATCTGTACGGGGACTACTTAAAACAAATTATGACTGAGTATAAAATTATTGATTTAGACATGTACTGTATTCCTTTTTTGAAATGCAAATATTATAATTATATAAAATAATTATTTCAAATGTTTTCGTAATCATCTAAACACTGTACATGCTTATTTTGGAAGAAAAGGAATGAAAATCTTGGATCATTTGATTGGATAAAATGTACAGTATATTCTAGCCGAACACCACCTTGAAATTAGAATATCTGCATTGCCATTTTAATTAAAAATATGAATAATTGTATTTAACCCTAAACTTTTAAGACCTTGTATTTTTCATCTAAAATTTGCAGTGATTTGTTCCTAACGTTGATATTTATTACTCTAGACTTCCATATTTCCTCTTGAGCTTAAGATAAGCAATAAATGTGAAACTGAACTAGTTCTTTGTCAAGTGTATACAGTTTTACAAAAGCTTCAGGTTGTTACAAATGTTTCAGTAGCAGGGACTCTTTTGTAACCAGAATTTAAAAGTACAAAGCAAAACGTGTTCAAGAGGTGTGCGGAGGAGAAATATTTTATAAAATGAATTCTTTGATATAAATTTAAATTATGTGTGAACATTTAAAGAAATCTAGCATTAAACAGCTACTGATTATTTTGATTTTGATGTGCTGTGGAATTAGACAATTAGTCTTAAAAACACATTATAAAATTAAATTAAAAACCTGTATCCTTTATTTTACATTTTCTGTATTGAGCACCAGCCCAAGGCAGATATTGCCAATGCTTATATATTCCTGTTTATAAAGTATTTGGAGTGCTGTCAGGTTTGGAGTCTAGTTCCCTACTTCATTACTCCACTAGCCCTATGATTAATTCAGATTTTTTTTTATTTCTGTGTTTTTTATATAGCTAAATGACATTTTGAATATTCAAAGAATATTAGGATATTTTCAAATGCAGGACAAATGCTGCTTTATAGTTTGCAACAGAAATCTCCAGCAAGCCAACCTGAGAATTTTTATTTCTGTCACATTGTATTTTAATGAAAAAATAGTATTAAATAAAGCAGACAATGCATTAAGTACAAAAAAGGTATATAACAAGTAGGTGTTTGATCTTAGTTGCTTGTGCTGATTGTAAAATACAGAACAACATTAGAAACATTTTGATGAGAACAGGCCATTCACCTCCCCAATCCCATCCACCAAACCTCTTCAAGATAACATCAAGTGTAGTTTTAAAGTAATGTCCTAGGATCCAGCAGCCTGTTATGGTAACATGCTCCATTAGTCTATAGCTCTCTGTGTCAAGATAAACATTACCCTTAACAACTTTCTTACTGTGTTTTTATTGAACTAACTTTAAAGTAACGGTCTCGATCCACTGTACTAATTCCCTTCATAATTTTAAACACTTCAATCAAGAATCCTCATAATCTCTGTTTTCTTCAACTGAGGGTCAACTCCTTTAATCTTTCATCATAACTCAAACCCTGCAGTCCTGGAATCAACCTAGTCACTCTTCTCTGGACTTTCTATCACTGCAATGACCTTTATATAACCAGGAGACCAAAGCTGTACTGAGTATTTCTCGTGAGGCCTAACCAGTGTGTTAAAAGTTTTAGTATAACCTTCTTGGACTTGGTACTCTACATGGCGTGCTATATAACTCAACATTCTGGTACACTTCTTAATGGCTTCTGAACACTGTCTGGAAGTTAATAGTGTTGAGTCCACTATGTCTCCTAAATCTTCTCATAAGGTGTACTTTTGATTTTCAGAGTTTTCACTGTGTATTCAAACCTAACATTTCTACTTTCTACACGTAATACTTTACATTTGTTTACATTAAATTTCATCTGTCACGAATTTGCCCAAGCCTGTGTGCTGTCCACGTCCCTCTGTAATGATTCAGTGGATTCAAGATTGTATGATGATTCACCTGTCTTGGTATCATTAGCAAACTTAACCAGCTTATTTTTCTAACCAGATCATTTGCATATATTAAAAATATTACTGGCTCCAGCACTGACCCCTGAAAGTTATGACTCTTCCCATCACCCTGTTCTGATAAGATGCCTTCTGCTTCCTATTCTTAAGTCAATACTGCAATGATCTACACATTACGCCCTGAACTAACACTTCTTTTAGTTTGATGCCCAACTTCTCATGTGGCACCTTATTAAATGCTTTTTGAAAATCTAAATAAATGTTTCTTCATAAAATTCCAGCATATTAAAACATGACCTCCTCCATCTGAGCCCATGCTCACTGCGCCACAAAACTTATAGGTCTTCATGTATAAATGGTGTGTATGCACTAAAATGTTGCGTATGCCCGTTTCCATGCTCACATTGCGATGTATAAAAACTAAACTTGGTGTAAAGCCACGCACATTCTCATGAAAGGGTCAAACCATTTTGTATGCACATTATTGGCACAGTTTTGCAAACTGCCAAAACCTAGTGTCAAAGCAGTGCTACTGTTCCTGTGTGGTTTTCCTTTATTTATTTGAATCACATCCCTGATGCGGCTGTATCAAATACACTGACATTAACCACGTATCGTTTTATTAGTTTAAGGCATCTGATTGTAATCAACCTGTAACAATATAATGATGAATTTAATGACAAAACTATTCCTAATACCATAGCTGCTTTAGCATTGCTACTCTCACTGCACCACTCAGAGTATTTTAACCTGTTGTATCTGAGTGGGGAATCACAGCTATACAGCAGCTCATCGGAAAGCTCTATGGCTGATTGTGTCAAAAGCAGAGAAATTTATCGGTGTACAGCATCTAGCACATGCTGCCTCAGCCATGGGCACAGTCTATTTGAACTTCTCCCATTTGTGAAACGCTTCAGAGCCTTTTCTGCACCATCCTCGCGGTTCAGAAACAGTTTCATCCCAAGAGCTATAAACACACTCAATCAGTCCATGAAGTGCTCCTGGTAGAACTGTTTGTACTTTTAAGTACAATAACTTCACTGTAAACTTGCATTATAGTCGTAATATTGCACAACCTGAGCTACTTATGCTTTCATACATTTTTCATTTTTTTTATCATATTATCATTATTATTATTATTGTTGTTGTTATTTTACCATTACCCTTAAATAAGTTTATGGAGGATATGCATATTGAATCTCATTGTACCATACAATAACAGGAAGAGAGTGTGTATTTCCAGATGATGACGACTGGCTTCTAAGTCGATTTAGATTTCCCGGCACTATCTTCTTGGAGCTCTTGCTATCATTTTTAAGATGAAATGCAGTAAAGTATATATTTTACATTACACAGATACATTTTAACTTCATCCCCGTTAAGGGATTGTTCCTGCCTCACACTGTATGTTTGCTGGACTGGCATGACCCTGGATGGATAGATGGACAGAGTAATTAAACATGTACTATGAAGATATTTCAATGTTTCATAAAAGTTATGAAGACTCAGTGTTCTAAGCTTACAGATGGCTTGGCATCTATTACAGAGATGATCGTGTGGCGATTGGTTACTTGGGGAAAGAAAAGGAAGGACAAGAATTGGGGATTAGTATGTTTGAAATAGACAGTATTGCTGCAATAAATTATTTCATCGAGGGTTCAAGCACAGCACAGCAAGCATCTTGCGGGATGCAGGAACAATCTCTGGATGGGGCACCAGCTAATCACTACCATTGCGCTAATGTGACCATATGTTTAATACATGCTTTAATTTATTTCATCATGAAAATGATATCAAGCATACATCTTAGTATTTAAATTGTTCAGAGAGCTGTAATATCATGAATGTAATGTATTCTGTGTCCTGTCTGCATACAAGAATGACTGTTTAATAAGAAGTAAATACTGATTCACACACATAGAGTAAATAGAATGCAAAGCATTTAACGTGCTACTTTAGCTATGATGGGATTTGAGAAACTAGTGAATCAAAAGATTTTATGATGAAGTTTATGGAGTTCTACTTTAATGGCAAAATAAACTTTGTGATTAAAGTGGAAATTTTGAGATTAAAGTTGACACTTCGTGCTATTTTACCACTGTGTCCCTATTTTTTTTTTCTTTTCTCTGTACCCTAATAAGCTTCCATATGACACTCAGACAATGGGCTACGACTCACCTTTTCACAGCAACTTTGATATCTGACAACTTCTTTTTTATTTCAGGCACTGTGCAATCACTGATCTTAAACTTTCAATCAGCTTCATTTTGTTGTTTATAAAACTACTTAAACCAACAAATAGTACGTTTTCCATTACCTCCACTTGGCATTCGCTGAAATTTTCCTTTTTTCCCCGTGCTTTTGCCATTGTTTTTTCACAGAACACTGTACTTATGGGAACATTTATATTGATTTGCATATTCAAATAAGCGTAATTCGGGAGGAGACGGGGTGGCCCGTTAGGCGCGTGCACGAGCATTACATTTCACACAGACTGACATTTACTGTATGTAGCAGAAATACTTGGAAGTCGGCTTACACAGGGTTTTGTGCATCTGAAGTTTTTTGTGTGTACGCACATTTCAACTTTTGTCCGTACGCCATGTTTTAGTGCAAGTTCTATGCACAGCGTTATGCATGATGCCCCTCGTCTTTCCATGTGCTGCTCAATCACCTCCTGAATAATTCCTTCTATTAATTTATCTGTGATGCAAGTTAAACTTACTGGCCTATAATCAGGAATTTTCCCAATATTCAGTGACATTCGAGAAATATGTTTATAATCTATACTAATAAAAGGCAAAGCCCTCACTCACTCACTCACTCACTCACTCACTCACTGACTCATCACTAATTCTCCAACTTCCCGTGTGGGTGGAAGGCTGAAATTTGGCAAGCTCATTCCTTACAGCTTACTTACAAAAGTTGGGCAGATTTCATTTCGAAATTCTACGCGTAACAGTCATAACTGGAACCTTCTTTCCTATACTGTATACGGCCATAGCGGGCAGCTCGGTCGCCGTGGGAGGCGTGGCGGGTGAAGGAATGTGCTTAGCATATTCATAAGTAAGGCTGCTGCGCAACTCAGCACGCCTCCCATGTAATTGACTGCCTGCCCATATAAGGCCACTCTTCCCTGCGGTGTCTTCAGTCATTTCCTTGCTTTGCGAAGGAAGCAGCTTTCTCACAGCTTCTGCACTGATTTATAAACGAACGATATATAAGAAAGTCCTTTTTCCTTGCTTCGCCAACGAAGCAGCCTGTAATTGACTGCCTGTCCATATAAGGCCGTTCTTCTCTGTGGTGTGTTCACTCCTTTCCTTTCTTCGCCAAGAAAGCAGCGTTTTCATAGGTTCTCCACTCTTTTAGCATATTCATAAGTGCTGTGGAAATCAGCACGCCTCCAACGCGGCTACTGTGGAACTCAGCACGCCTCCCACGTAATTGACTGCCTGCCCATATAAGGCTATTCTTCCCCACGGTGTCTTCAGTCGTTTCCTTGCTTTGCGAAGGAAGCAGCTTTCTCACAGCTTCTGCACTGTTTTATAAACGAACGATATATAAGAAAGTCCTTTTCCTTGCTTCGCCAACGAAGCAGCCTTTTTATTTAAATCACGGGTTCTCCGCTGTTTCATTGTTCATTTATTACGATTTTTATAGTTATTGTGTAGGTTTTATTTAATCCACGGGTTCTCTTCTGTGTTCACTGCGGTGTCTTTCGTTTACGAGCTTCGCTAAGGAAGCAGCTTTCGCACAGCTTCTGCACTGTTTTATAAACGAACGATATATAAGAAAGTCCTTTTCCTTGCTTCGCCAACGAAGCAGCCTTTTATTTAATCCACGTGTTCTCCGCTGTTTCATTGTTTATTTATTACGATTTTTATAGTTATTGTGTAGGTTTTATTTAATCCACGGGTTCTCTTCTGTGTTCACTGCGGTGTCTTTCGTTTACGAGCTTCGCTAAGGAAGCAACTTTCTCACAGCTTCTGCACTGTTTTATAAACGAACGATATATAAGAATGTCCTTTTTCCTTGCTTCACCAACGAAGCAACCTTTTTATTTAATTCACGGGTTCTCTTCTATTTTATTGTTCTTTGTTACGATTGTTACACTTATTGTATAGGTATTTTATACTTTGTTTACTGATCAAGTAGTCATTCCCTTTATTCTTCCAACTATACCCCTATTAAAATGTCTATCGACGTGATTACCATCAATGAAAGAACTATCACTTACCGAGTGGTGTCTATGCCCGGAGATGGCGCCTGCCTTTTCCATTCTCTGTGTTACATATTGCACGGACATATCAGGCTCACTTTTGATATCCGCAAGGACATTGTGTCTTATGTATTAAATGACTGGGAGAGGTTCAAAGTGTGGACTGATGATGGTACAGGAGATAATTATAGTACACAAGAGCACTATAAAACTGAAATGCTTAAGCCCTTCACCTATGGTTCTGCGTGTGAGTTGATGGCTGCCGCTGAATTATTTGGTTGTCGCTTTCAAGTGTACCGAAATGGGCAGATATTTTACACCTTTGGAGAACCGTCAATGCCTCTTAAACATCTTAGATTCACAGGTGACAATTTGAGTAGTGGACACTTTGATGTTTATGAATATTTCAACTCTCAAAAGCTGGATGTGAAGTTATTGATGAAGCCAGTTGTATGCTTACATCGATTAACACATGCTCAATGTCACTTCAACACAAATCCAGCTGATTATTACAGCGGAAATCCAAGCTATGAGAACACAGTAAAAGGAGGCGTATCAGACGTCGTGGTAGATTTTCTGATACAGCTAGACGAAATCAACTTCGTGAGGCTACCGCCAAATACTCGCAGAAAAATCCACAAATTCATAGGGACGCTGTCGCTAAATACTCGCAAGCACATCCACAAGTTAATAGGGACGCAGTCGCTAAATACTCGCAAGCACATCCACAAGTTAATAAGGACGCTGTCGCTAAATACTCGCAAGCACATCCACAAGTTAATAGGGACGCTGTCGCTAAATACTCACAAGCACATCCACAAGTTAATAGGGACGCTGTCGCTAAATACTCACAACAACATCCACAAGTTAATAGGGACGCTGTTTCTAAATACTCACAAGCACATCCACAAGTTAATAGAGCTTCTGTTTCTAGATACAATCCCAATAATGAAAAGCGGCTCATACGAAAACAACAAGTTTGGCTCAAAAAAGCCAATTGTGGATTTGCGTACGACCCAAACATATATTAGAGTGATAAAACAGTACACATTGGATCTATGGATGTTCACTGTGACTATTGTCAAGCAAAGAAGTGGAAATGCGAGTCTCCTGGTTTGTGCTGTAACGGTGGTAAAGTCTCTCTCACTCCTTTATGTAAGCTTCCTCACCTTCTTGAGGGCCTGTTAAATGGCTAACATCCTCAAAGTGAGCATTTCTTGAACAACATTCGAAAGTACAACAGCGCATTTCAAATGACATCATTTGGTGCTAACCAAATCGTTGAGGGAAATTTTATGCCTTCATTTAAAGTTCAGGGACAAGTGTATCACTTGATTGGCAGTCTTTTACCTATGCCAAGTGAGGAACACAAATTTTTGCAAATTTATTTCGTCGGGGATGATGAAAAGGAAGCACAAATCCGCTGTGCTAATTTTTCTGGACTTAACATGCCCCTGGTCAAACAATTACAAAAAATGCTCCATGACTGTAACACTTACATCCAGGACTTCCACTCCACAATGGACAGTATTTCAGATGATGACAAAGACTTCAAAGTTGTCATTCACGCAGACAAAAAACCATTACATGCACACAAAGGCAGATTTAATAAACCCACAGTTCATCAAGTTGGTGTTGTCATCGTTGGGCAAACGTTCAACAATAGAGATATTGTCTTGAAAACCAGAGACAATAAACTGCAACGCATTAAAGAAACCCACAGATCCTATGATGCACTTCAATATCCTCTCATGTTCTGCTATGGTGAAGACGGCTATTCTGTGTCTATACCTCAAGTTCATGCTACCAGTAAGTTACCTATGAACAAAACTGTCTCTGCAGCAAACTTCTATTCATACCGCTTATGATCAGACAACATCATGCTAATAATATCCTTTTCTTCCGAACTTTATTAAATCAGTTTTTAGTACATATGTACGCAAAAATTGAATCCGAAAGACTAAATTATATCAGACTAAATCAAAAAAAACTTCTGGCTGAAAATTATGTTCACTTAAAAGATGCTATTTACAAAACGACACTGATTTAACAGAACTTGGTCAAGCTGTAATATTACCATCTTCCTTCACTGGAGGACCTCGCTATATGCACGAGCGTACACAAGACGCAATGACATATGTTCGTCGTTATGGCCGCCCTGACTTATTCATCACATTTACTTGCAATCCTAAATGGCCTGAGATCACTGAAACTCTCCTTCCACGTCAAAAACCTCACGATCGCCATGACCTTATCAGTCGTGTATTTCATCTCAAGATTCGCAAAATGATAGACTTGCTCACAAAGAGTAACATTTTCGGCTGTACAAATTGCTATATGTACACCATAGAGTGGCAAAAGCGAGGTATTCCCCATGCACACATTCTATTGTGGCTAAAGGATACGATTAAACCAGCTCTCATCGATCAACTCATCCGTGCAGAAATTCCTGATCCACAGACTGACCCTGCCCTACACAAAATAGTAAAATCCAACATGATTCACGGCCCATGTGGACCTCATAATATCAACTCGCCCTGCATGATCAACAGAATATGCACTAAGAAGTACCCGTGTCCATTCATCTCACAAACTCAAACCGGAGAAGATGGTTACCCTCAGTACCGCCGGCGCGCACCTGCTGATGGAGGTCATACAATTAACATCAAAGGAGTAGATATCGACAACAGATGGGTGGTCCCTTATAGTCCTGTGCTGTCCCGCTTCTTTAATGCTCACATCAATGTCGAATTTTGCAATTCAGTAAAATCAATCAAATACATCTGCAAGTATGTTAACAAAGGAAGTGACCAGGCAGTATTTACAATACAAAATCAAAATGATGAAATATCTCGATATGAAGCTGGTCGTTACATTAGTAGCTCTGAAGCAGCCTGGCGCATTTTCTGTTTTCCCATTCACGAACGATTCCCTCCGGTCGTTCATCTTGCTGTGCATCTTGAGAACGGACAAAGAATTTATTTCACAGAAGGCAATGTTGCCAATAAAGTACACAATCCACCACAAACGACCCTTTTAGCATTCTTTGACCTTTGCAAACATGATGATTTTGCTAAACAACTTCATTATAATGAAATTCCATCATATTATGTGTGGGCAAACAACATGTTTCGTCGAAGGAAACAGGGCAACCCTGTACCAGGATATTCGGGAGTAAAAAAGGATAATGTACTGGGACGGGTCTACACTGTACACCCGAATAACTGTGAATGCTACCATCTTCGACTACTCCTCAACAAAATCACAGGTCCCACATCTTTCAAATGTCTCAGAACAGTTAATGGTATCCTACATCCGACCTATAAGTCAGCCTGCAGGGCACTCGGTTTATTACATGACGATATCAACTGGGACGAGACACTGCAGGAAGCTGCTCTATCTCGCTCACCTCAAAAGATCCGTGAACTATTTGCTGTCATGTTGGTGTTCTGCCAAATGGAAAACCCCTTAAACCTATGGGAAAAACATAAAGACAGCATGGCAGAAGATGTTAGGAGACAGACTGAAAGAGATCATATACGAACAGAAGTCCACCAGTGGTTAAATTTAATCTATAACAAGTGTCTGCAGTTGCTTCAAAACAACGTCATTGCTATTGGAGGTCAATCTCTTCATCATTACGGTTTGCCTTCACCTTTAACAGAACTCGCACAACTTGCATCAAATCCCGAATACTTGAAAGAGACATCTTACAACACCTCGCACTTGGCCAATATAGTCACAAATAACGAACAGTTGCTAAATAGTGACCAAAAGTCAGTTTATGAGCAAATCATGAGCAGTGTTGCGTCAGCCACTGGCACGGTGTTTTTCCTTGATGCTCCAGGTGGAACTGGTAAGACATTCCTAATAAACCTTCTCCTTGCAAAAATCCGAGCAAAACGTAACATTGCCATAGCTGTGGCTTCTTCTGGCATTGCTGCAACTCTTCTACAGGGTGGCAGAACTGCTCATTCAGCTTTCAAACTGCCTCTAAACCTCAACCATACTGAATCCCCCATGTGTAACATATCAAAGCAGAGCAACATGGCTGAAGTGCTGCGACATTGTCACCTTATTGTCTGGGATGAATGCACTATGGCACACAAAGCAGGTATTGAGGCTTTAGACAGGACCCTCCAAGACATCCAAACACCAACAAACTTATGGGAGGCTTGACAGTGTTGCTGGCTGGAGACTTCCGCCAAACCCTTTCAGTCGTGCCCAGAGGAACACGCGCTGATGAAGTTAAAGCATCTCTGAAATCTTCATACCTATGGCCACAAATCCATGTTGTTACTTTAAAAATAAACATGAGAGTTCATTTGAAAGGCGACAAAAAAGCAGAGGAATTCTCTACTCTTCTGATGAGTATAGGTGATGGTACCTTCATAGAAGAAAACCGTAAAATAAATATTCCTACAAATCTATCTCTCATCGTCAATACCTTACAAAACCTTCTTCAAAATGTTTACCCCGATCTACAAAATCTACACCAAAATGACGTCTCATGGTTAGAGAGAGAGCTATCCTGACACCAAAAAATGACATGACTACAACTATAAACCACATTTTACTTCAAGAACTACCTTCACAAACAAAAACATATCAATCTGTTGATTCAGTTGTAGAAGTAGAAGACACAGTTCATTATCCAGTAGAGTTTCTCAACACTCTAAATCCTCCAGGCACTCCTGAGCATAATCTCATCTTGAAGGTTGGGGCACCAATAATGTTACTGAGAAACTTACAACCACCGAAACTTTGTAACGGCACAAGACTTCAGGTCACATCTCTACAAAACAACCTAATTGAAGCAACTATTTTTACTGGCAGTGCCTCAGGTGACACAGTTTTTATTCCTTGCATCCCCGTTATACCATCTAATCTCCCATTTAAATTCAAACGCGTTCAATTTCCAGTAAGGCTCTGCTTCGCAATGACAATTAATAAGTCTCAGGGACAAACACTACAAAAGGTTGGCATTGATTTGAGGCAGGATTGCTTTTCACATGGCCAACTATATGTTGCATGCTCAAGAGTAAGCTCAGCAGACAGCTTAGTCATATTACAACCGGAGGGCCGAACTGACAACGTGGTATACAGAGAGATCCTTAACAATTAATTTTTTAGATATTTTCCCTCAGTCTAAAAATGTTTACTTTTTTATTAATAAAAATATTCAGACAATATTTCACCGCTGCGAAGCGCGGGTATTTTGCTAGTCTATACTAATAAAAGGCAAAGCCCTCACTGACTGACTCACTCACTCATCACTAATTCTCCAACTTCCCGTGTAGGTAGAAGGCTGACATTTGGCAGGCTCATTCCTTACAGCTTACTTACAAAAGTTGGGCAGGTTTCATTTCAAAATTCTATGCGTAATGGTCATAACTGGAACCTATTTTTCTCCATATACTGTAATGGACGTTAGTTTGATGGCCGTGGGGGGGCTGAGCTGTGTGTGACATCATCACGCCTCCCAAGCAATCACGTGAACTGACTGTGACCGCAGTATGTAGAAAAGAAGGAAGAGCTCCCAAAGAGCACTAAAGAAAAACGCGAATACTTTATTCGTGAGATACAAGTTTAATGAGAAGACATGAGGTATAAGCAAGACTTTGGATCACTTTGTAACGGAGTTAAAATTGCTGTAGCGAGAAACTTTTAAGTGCCGGGTCTTAGCTAACATTAAATAAAGCCATGGACATCGCAACATCACACAACATCACTGACTGAACAAGTACGAGTGATCACTTCAATGCATCAAACCTGTTAAAAAAACGCATTACACAATTGACAAGGTAGGAAAAGAATATGCTCCGAGTTGAGCTCCACAGCTAACACGGTCTTGCGGAAGCAACTTCATCATGCTGCCACCAAATACTCACAGAAAAATCCACAAGTTAATACACACGCTGTCTCTAGAGTTTCTCCACACTCAATGTATTCCTCGCATCTCCTTTATACCCTCTGATCTCCCATTTTAATTCAGATGCCTCCAATTTTCAGTAAGGCTCTGCTGCAAATAATAAGTCTCAGGGACAGATCCTACAAAAGAATGCCATTGATTTCAGGCAAGATTGCTTTTCTCCTGGACAACTATACGTTGCATTCTCAAGAGTGAGCTCGCGCAGCTTCGTCATATTACAACCGGAGTGCAGCCAGAAACTTTTAAGTGCCGGGTCTTAGCTAACATTAAATAAAGCCGTGGACATCGCAACATCACACAAGAGAGCAGCTCATGTGAACTGACTGAACGCAGTACGAGTGATCACTTCCATGCATCAAACCTGTTCAAAAAACGCATTACACAATTGACAAGGTGATGGCTTTATATGTCGTTCGTTTATAAAATTGTGGAGAAGCTGTGTAAAGGCTGTTTCACAAAAAACCAGCGGAGCGTCTTATATGAGCAGGCAGTCAGCTAAAGAAGGGAATCAATAAATATCTATAATCGTAATAAACGAACAAAAAATAACGTATAAGCCACGGATTAAATAAAGGAAATGGGTACCTGAACAGTAAAGTAAGTCTCGAATAGCTACACAATAACTACTGTATAAGAATCGTAATAAACGAACAATAAAACAGTACAGAACCGCGAAGCAAAGAGAAACGATGGCCTTATATGGCGTTCGTTTATAAAGCAGCGGAGAAGCTGTGTGAAGGCAGCTACACAAAAAAACAGCAGAGCGCCACACTCTGAATGTATTCCTGGCATCACCGTTATACCCTCTGATCTCCCATTTCAATTGAAATGCCTCAAATTTCCAGTAAGGCTCTGCTTCGCGATGACAATTAATAAGTCTCAGGGACACTAATACTGTGTGTATATATGTGTATATGTGTGTGTGTGTATGTATGTATGTATGTATATGTATGTGTATATATATGTTGATATGTGTATATATGTATATATATGTAGATGTGTATATGTATATATATATATATATATATATAGATATGTGTATATGTAGATATGTTTATATGTATATATGTATATATGTTTATATGTGTGTGTGTGTGTGTATATATAAATATATGACAGCAACACTTATAACAGTGACAAAACAATTACATTGACAATCATGTTACGTTATTTTTAAAATGTTTCCTTTTCTTTTTCATAAATTCTTTAACACACTACTTCTCTGCTGCGAAGTGCGGGAATTTTGCTAGTCTATACATATAATAGGCAAAGCCCTCACTGACTCATCACTAATCCTCCCACTTTCCATACAGATGGGAAGCTGAATTTTCACATGTTCATTCCTTGCAGTGTACTTACAAAAGTTAGGTATGTTTCATATCCTATTGCAGCACCCAAGGGGGGAAACAGGAATACTGCATATATAGATAGGGGAAACCCCTCCTCACTATTTCTGTATCTTCCAATATATATATATATATATATATATATATATATATATATATATATATATATATATATAATATACAGTGGTGTGAAAAACTATTTGCCCCCTTCCTTATTTCTTATTCTTTTACATGTTTGTCACACAAAATGTTTCTGATCATTAAACACATTTAACCATTTGTGAAATATAACACAAGTAAACACAAAATGCAGTTTTTAAATGATGGTTTTTATTATTTAGGGAGAAAAATCCAAACCTACATGGCCCTGTGTGAAAAAGTAATTGCCCCCTGAACCTAATAACTGGTTGGGCCACCCTTAGCAGCAATAACTGCAATCAAGTGTTTGTGATAACTTGCAATGAGTCTTTTACAACGCTCTGGAGGAATTTTGGCCCACTCATCTTTGCAGAATTGTTTTAATTCAGCTTTATTTGAGGGTTTTCTAGCATGAACCGCCTTTTTAAGGTCATGCCATAGCATCTCAATTGAATTCAGGTCAGGACTTTGACTAGGCCACTCCAAAGTCTTCATTTTGTTTTTCTTCAGCCATTCAGAGGTGGATTTGCTGGTGTGTTTTGAGTCATAGTACTGTTGCAGCACCCAAGATCGCTTCAGCTTGAGTTGACGAACAGATGGCCGGACATTCTCCTTCAGGATTTTTTGGTAGACAGTAGAATTCATGGTTCCATCTATCACAGCAAGCCTTCCAGGTCCTGAAGCAGCAAAACAACCCCAGACCATCACACTACCACCACCATATTTTACTGTTGGTATGATGTTCTATTTCTGAAATGCTGTGTTCCTTTTACGCCAGATGTAACGGGACATTTGCCTTCCAAAAAGTTCAACTTTTGTCTCATCAGTCCACAAGGTATTTTCCCAAAAGTCTTGGCAATCATTGAGATGTTTCTTAGCAAAATTGAGACGAGCCCTAATGTTCTTTTTGCCTAACAGTGGTTTGCGTCTTGGAAATCTGCCATGCAGGCCGTTTTTGCCCAGTCTCTTTCTTATGGTAAGAATAAGAAATCAGGAAGGGGGAAAATAGTTTTTCACACCACTGTACACTCTGTAACTTTCTTAAACAATACGGGATAAATGTTATTGGGTCCTGGTGATTTGTTAGATTTCAGCATATTTAATAAAAATAGGACTTCACCTTCTGCAACTTCCAAATCACTAAGTGCCTCCTTAGTAGTCCAGGATACTGCTAAGTAGTTATCCACTTCCTCACATGTGAAAACATTAGAAAAATTGCAAGTTTAGAACATTTGCCATTTCGCTTTTCACTTCATTTCAATTTCCATTTACTTTTCCTGGTACACTTCACCTCCTCCTGGAATAATCTACTAGTACAAAAATGCTGAAAGAATGTCTTTGGGTTATCTTTCATTTTATCTGTAATAGTTCTCTTCAACTGCCTTTTAGCTTCTTTAACATCCTTTTTGATGTTTGCTTTCATGCTCTCACTACAGTTACCGCTGGTGTTTTTTTAAAATTTCTTACTAATTAAGGGATGAACCTGTCTTGCACTATATGTACAACATTTTAAAATCTGTTTCACTTCACATTGACTGTCTCCACACTTAAAAGACTTATCCCAGTCCATCCTCCTTAGAGTGTTCCGTATGTGCTCAAAGCTTGCTCTACCAAAGTTAAACTTAAACAGTTTTGGTCTCTGCACTCTCCCAGAACACTGAGAATTGCATTATACACTGGAACCTCAGGTCATGACCGTAATTCGTTCCAAAACTCTGGTCGCAACCTGATTTGTTCATGACCCGAAGTAATTTCCCCCATAGGATTGTACGTAAATACAATTAATCCGTTCCGGACCATACGAGCTGTATGTAAATAGATATTTTTTAAAGATTCTTAAGCACAAAAATAGTTGATTATACCATAGAATGCACACTGTAATAGTAAGCTAAATGTAAAAACATTGAATAACACTGAGAAAACCTTATGAACCGCTCGCTGTAAACACTTTTTTAATGAGTTTTAAGCACAGGGAAAAAAAATGAACATTTGAAAAATCCGTAATTTACATAAAAAACTAACCATACACAACCAAGATAACTAACCTTGCATGAGTCAAGCTCTGGCATGAAGGAAGTGAGGAGGAACTGGATGGAGAGGAAATTACAGTTTTGATAGTAAAGTCCCTCTGTGCAATGCATGTCTGACCGAAAACAGTGTACTGTACAGGGACTGAATATACGCATAAATCACCGGCGTATACGAACCGCAAGGGAAATGAAATAGAGCGCAAAGAGTTCACAGTGAATGCACAGGGAGAGACTGAACACGTGTGGAAATCATTGGCGCATACAAACCGGAAGGGTAACTGGCTTGTTCGTCACCCGAGTGTGGTGTTGTGAACAGATGCAAAAGTTTGGTGAACTTTTTTGGTAGTAACCCAATTTGTACGTGGTCTGAGACGTTCGTGACCTAAAGTTCCACTGTATTAGGATCATATTACCATAGCAGTTCTCCTCTACATCCTGAATTCTATCCTGATTATTAGAAAATACTAAATTCAGACATGCTTCCCCTGCCTTGGTGCCTAAAAATGTCACTGATTACATCTAAAACTCCTGCTTTTGTGCAAGGTTAGCCCAGTAATCCCTCCATTTCTTTTTTGTCTATCCTTCCTCTAATGTATAACCATCTATGTTATTCTCATCCCCATCTTTGTTACTTAGTCATGTTTATGTTATTGCTATAATTATTCTCATCTATACACAACTCCACCTCATTAGTTTTATTTTTGATACTCCTATCATTCAAGTAAGCAATTTTTAATGTGGTACTTATTTTACTTTTGAATTTTAGCTGTGGGCTAGCATAGTTGAAAATACATTACTCTTCATCTCTCCATATATAGTTTAAACATGTCCTGTCTTAAACTCCCTGCCCCACCGCCATTTCCTAATTTTATAAATCTGATAGATCCATGATAGACAGGCTGTTTCCGAGTGACCTTAATACATTTTTCTCAGCTTGTAGGATCCTCTTCATGAAAGCATCATTCATATATTATAAAAAGGCTTTGCTACAACATACTTGTGGTGAAGGAAATGTGGCGTATGGCTGGAGCCCTTTCACGGCTAGGAAACATATATAATGGACACACCTGGGGAGAGACCAAATTCAGTTGCATTACCTCCCCCAGAACACTAGAGGGCAGCCCTCCCAGATTGCAGTGATGCCTCAGACTCCCACAGGGCTCCTTGGGGGTTAGAGTTTTGAGTGGCCCTGCTAGGTTCTGTGGGTGCTGCCAGGGGGTGTTGCAGGAACAGCTCAACCCTCTAGTGCAGCACTTTCACTACACCCAGAAGTGCTGCCAGAAGAAGATAACTGGACACCTGGAGCATTTCCTGGTGCCCTATAAAAGGAGCCAGCCACCACTACTCTGAGAGCCAGAGATTGGAGGAGGTGGACAAGGCTTGCTGAAGGAGGAGTGGAGGTAACACAGAGAAAGCAAAAGAAAGAAAAGAACTGTGTTTTCTGCAGGGTTGTGCTTGTGCTTTAACTGTGCTGTACAGGTGGAAAACGGGGGAAGTCGTTTCCCTCATGGAAAAAGAAAAAAAACAAAAATGTGTGTGCTAAACTTGTATCCTGTGTCTGTCTGTGTCAGGAGCGCCCTCTGCAGGCCATAGAACATGATTCTACTGTCTTAGGGAAAATAGATGTTCTTTAGGAAGTCAGCAACCATCAAGCTAACATCATTCAGTGCATTTTCATGAAGTTTAATATCCTGATTATTTACAGGAAACCATTTTCTAAAAGGCCTCATAAACTTTTATGCCTTGATATAGGAGCACTGTAATGACTGCCATATCGACTCTTATATTTAGGACTTTTTGAATTGAAGAAAAGATTCTTGACTAACCAATAATGGGGAGAGGTGGATCTTTATTTGTAAAAGTTATTCCTGTTAGGCTTCGGGATTCCTGTTTATAAAGCTAAAAAATACTGTAACTTCAGAAATAACTATTTAACAATATTTTAGCAAAATGTCATTTCTTGCACAGATTGTGGATACAACTAGATAACTAATGACTGTTTTTTACATCATGAGTAACGTGATGTTTTTAACATTGTCGTTCTATGGCATTGGACATTATTGGCTTCTGTTACAGAAGGTCATGAAATTTTTTCTCTCCATTCAGCATGAAAACATGAGATTAACTATGTTCTTTGTCACAAGTACAAAGTTACATGTGTTAGTTGGGTAAAGATAAAATTGGGGAAAAGACCATCTAGTTGTGCTTTGTGTATTTTCTGCACTCAGAGTTTAAAGCCTTCTTCAATTCCCTTAATGTGATGAGGAACCAAGAGATAAAAGCTTCTTCCACTAGAAGACATTGGAGGCACAGACTATCAAGCATCCCATGTGCAAGAGCCAATCTTAGAAAGTTAATGCTTTAAGTTAAACTCATGTTGGTACGTGCTCTGTTCGAATAGAATATACATTTCTTTCATAGCCATAGACAATGGTTTAGTGGTTTACTCCATGTAAGTTAATATGAGATAGAGCTTTCTTGCTGTATCTGACATACAGTGTGTTAATTGAGTCAGTTGTTTAGAATAGGTCCCAGTGCTAGCAGGGACCAAAAGACCCATTTACAGTATGAAAATGGGATAAGCAAACACTTTTCTGGCCATTTAGAAATGTTCCAGCTGTATAAGCTGTCACACACGTGCGCTTGGGAGGCAGGCTAAGGGCTTAACCGAGGGCAGAAAACAAGAGCAAGTATTTTTGAAGTGCACTAACCTTTCCTTTCCTTCTCCTACAGATCCCCCAAAGGGAAACCAACATAGAATACTTCCTGCATCCCTTGCCTAACCACACCCTCTACCAAGGTCACTTCCGGCCTCAATTATTGGACCCCACGTCTTCCTCCTTGGCTATTGTAAAAGCCCAACTCCTTTTGTGTCTAGTTGTCCCTGTTTTGGACACGGAAACAGACATTGCTCTGGAGCCATTTATTGAAACTTAGGAAACTGAGTTGTTTTCCTTTGTACGCTGTACAATATAGGGGGTGGTTCCCCAAACCTTTTTCTGCCTTCTTTGTGTATCTTTACAAAGCAAACTTATAGAAATGAAACAAGACATATAAGCCTTAAACAAAAATTTTCTTTACTTTGCAATGCCATTTTTTTGTCTATTTCTGTGTGAACTGTTTTACTTTGAATTTTTGCTAAAGTTTTTGAAACAAAGATATTTTGTCCATGGAATCATTTCAACACATCAACCTTTTGGGCGGCACGGTGGCGCAGTGGTAGCGCTGCTGCCTCGCAGTTAGGAGACCCGGGTTCGCTTCCCGGGTCCTCCCTGCGTGGAGTTTGCATGTTCTCCGCGTGGGTTTCCTCCGGGCGCTCTGGTTTCCTCCCACAATCCAAAGACATGCCGGTTAGGTGGATTGGCGATTCTAAATTGGCCCTAGTGTGTGCTTGGTGTGTGGGTGTGTTTGTGTGTGTCCTGCGGTGGGTTGGCACCCTGCCCAGGATTGGTTCCTGCCTTGTGCCCTGTGTTGGCTGGGATTGGCTCCAGCAGACCCCCGTGACCCTGTATTCGGATTCAGCGGGTTAGAAAATGGATGGACATCAACCTTTTTGCCAGAATCCCATGAAGCATAATGAAGCTGCAGAACTGCGGTAATTTTGGGTAAACGCAGCTACAATTTTTTGTCAGAAAACTTGCCATCTGAAAGCATTGAACTGTAAAGTACCACTTGTGCTCCAGAACTCGTCAACGAAAGCAAAAGAACTGAGCTACTGCGAAGTACTATGCTCTTATCTTTTATCTCTGCATGATCACAAATGAAAGCAATTTGAGTTGAAGTTGAGTGGAATTTGGGAAGATTGAGACTGTGATATAATACAAGGCATCTTGGATGATCGCTTGTGCTTTTGCATGAGTTATGGAAGCCCTGTTGTAAGGAAGCAGTCTGTATTGTTGGAGCGTCTCGAATGTGACACAGCTGTTAATAAGAAGTGACTTTTGGCTTACTTGCGTACATGCTGCCTCGTGCTGTTGTGAAGATGTTTAGCATAGCTAAAGTGATATTACAGGGAGTGATTAGAGTACAGACTCAGATCCAGGGAATGTGCTTAAGGATCTTAAAGATCATATAGTGATAATTGAAAGCCTTAAAAACGCTCCCAAAAATTTCTCTGATGTAGCGCAGTAGTTTGAAACCTTTCATGACATGCGTAGTCAGGTCAAGGAGCTCAAGAGAAGAATAATATCAATGCTAAGTAAAGAAAGCGCAATCAAAAAACAGAAATCACAGAAAAATGTAAGATATGAAATGAATTTAGTAGTACTATGGCAACATGGTTTGCTGATATGAAGAGTCTTTTAGCAAGTCCACCTGACGAACTGTTTGTTAATCAATTAAAAGAATTATGACTGCACAGACCAAGACCAAGATTACACAGAATCCAGAGTTTCACAAACCTCTCAGTTGAAGTGTATTCTCGACAGTAAATGTAGCTCACCCTCCCAGCTAAATGCAGTGACACCGTCATCCACTTCAGCAGTTTTAACTGAACGATCAGAACTTGATAGAATCTTACAAAGGATTCTTGTGCTTGAGTCTAAACCAGAAAAGCAGGAACAATTGGGACAACCTACTACTAACGTAGGGGCCCATTTGTACAGTTACAGACATGATTTGGTTGACGTGCTAGTAGTTATATGCTTGCACCTTCTGTCAAAATGATTTATGATCCTTAAGCCCCGCCCATATGACGTCATACAGATAGTCCCGCCCTTTATGATGCAATACCGGAAGTCCCGCCCGTATGATGCAATACCGGAAGTCCCGCCCCTGCTGACATCATGCCTCCCCCCACGTGACCTAGCCCCGCCCTCTGACACCTGATTGGCTCTCCTTTCTGTCAAGGGCCTTTTGATGGATATTTACCCCCCTTGTTGAACCCACCCTGGCACCTGTTATATGCATGCACCCTCTGTTAAAATGATGTATGACCCTTAAGCCCCGCCCCTATGATGGCATACCGGAAGTCCCGCCCATATGACGCAACACCGGAAGTCCCGTACCTGCTGACATCATTCCTCCCCCCATGTGACCCAGCTCCGACCTCTGGCACCTGATTGGCTCTCCTTTCTGTCAAGGGCCTTTTGATGGATGTTTGCCCCCCTTGTTGAACCCGCCCTGGCACCTGATTGGCTCTCCTTTCTGTCAAGGGCCTTTTGATGGATGTCTGACCCTCCTTGAACCTGCAACCAGGCACCTGATTGATTCAGGAAAATGTCAATGGCATTTTGAAGGATGTCTGTCCCCTGTTTGAACTCATCCCACAGCCACCTGCTTAATTAAACAAACTGTCAAGAGCAGCTCCCCTCCTTGAACAGGCGGCCAATTTCTCTCGAAGAAACACGCACAAGTGTTTCAAGGGGAAGAACTGCCTGCTTCTACGTTTTAGGTAAGAACTCCTGTATCTATCTATTATTTAAAATAATCTATGACTTTAAAGATCTAAACCTTAGTTCAGCACTTGTAAAAAAAATCACACAGTTAAATAATAGGCAACAGCACCCTTTTTAAATGGTGTATTTTACAAAAAGCTATCCTCGGTGTATAAAAAGTATTTCCCCAAACTTAGATTTTATTTTTTTAGACATTTATAGGTCTAAAAGTTACATAGCCTTCAACGTGCCGTCATTCTGGGAAAAGGTAAAGACGCTTTGGCAAGCCACGAATACGGAGGACATTTTCCCAATACATGCGGCGCTCGCTTGAAGCTAAAGTGGTGGTGGGGGGTGCGCTTCACAGCCCAGAGATGGCAGAGTAGGGAGGAAAGGAGGGGAGCGATTCACAGCACCTAGGCAACAGTTTTCGTCCGATGTGAAAAATTGCCTTACCTTGGGGAATGCAGCTTGTAAAACAAAGGATGTTTTTAGGAGACATTCCAAAGACGCGGTGCAACGAGCATTGCTTGTGTCCGGTTAAAATGATTGGCAAACATTTGGTATCATAAAGTACTTCCAAAATACCACTTTAAAAAGAGAGATGCTTTAAAATTGGTCTAAAACCTTTTTTCATCCCCATTTAAATATATTCCGGTTCAAATGATTGACAAACAGCCGCTATCATAAAGCACTTTCAAAATACAGCTCTTTTCTCAATAAAAAGAGAGGCTTCCATAACCAAACCCATATCTCCGTTCGCCCTGAGAACGACAAGATGAATTTCAGCCATGACGGTGCGTTTTGACAAACTTCTTAATGGTTTCTACTTTTAACAACTAGAACAAAATGAAAAATAATTATCGTTCATACAGGAATCCCTACAGAAAGCGGGCTGTCTCCGAATCAAGGTAAGTCCCTTTCATGATTCTTATAAGCGTTAAACGAGCATGTTTTTTAAAATGGAGTTTTGAATGCTTTTTTTTATATTTTTAGAGGGTTATATCCCCGTAGAGTCTCCGATTTATTATAAGACCCTTTTTTTAAAATGCTTTAGGTTTGCAAGGTGCTTGTCTAGGAGCTTCAGAGCACTCGTGTGTGTGTGCACAAGTTTGGGCACGCGCATTGTGCGTGTGTGCGCGAGCTAGGGCACGCACTTGTGTCCAAAGTCCGGGCAACTTGTAAACGTCTCCAGTGTATTGTTCATGTGTAAATGAATAGGATTAAGAACTAGGGTGTCTGTTTTGATAAAAGTTTTTATCTTGGTGTAGGGATTGAGGTTTCAGGTAGTTACAAAATAACCTATTTATTTCGAGATTCTGTTTAGCTAATGTAAAATAGAATTTTTTATATGGACAAGCATCTAGCGGAATAGAGTCTGCAGGGTGATAACGCATGAGCTGTGGTTGCATGTGTGGATGGATTGATTTAAAGAGAGAGCACGCATGTTTTTTAATAAACCGAGGCAAACCTTGGAATGCTTAGGACTTTTTGTTTTTGTTTTTAGAAGCTGGTCCTTTACACAGTGAAGAAGTTTCTCAAAGGGCTTCCTCAAGGTTGACCAATCGCAGTAAGTGTCATTTCAGTTTATCGAAGGCATACAAATGTGAAATGAGGCCTTGTACTAAAAAAAAGTTCATACGTTTTATTTACAGACCCCAGTCCCCCGGGTATTTTAACGCAAGTGCTGGACGGTTCTGTAAATCTAAACCTGTATCGTAACCCCTCCTCTCTCTGAGATCGGTGTCCAGTATTCTCCGGCGCACTCTGAGAACTGTGTTCAGTATTCTCCGGCGCCCCCTGGGAGCGGTGTGCAGTATTCTCCGGAGCACTTTGAGAACTGTGTTCAGTATTCTCCAGCGCCCTTTTTTTCTAATAGGTGGCCGCCTTTGTCAGCGCCGCTTCACTCTGAACACGGATATCGGCCTATAAACCATTATTCCCTCCGTCCTGAACACCAACGGAGACATCGACAAAGACTGGAGCGGCTGACAGCACGACTTCGCCAATTACTGGTGGACTTTGTAGAATTGGAGGCTCCTGTGTACAACTCCACACCCTAAATGTGTGTAGACTTGATGCATATGAATGCCTTTTACATCCATCTAACCCATAAATAAAGGAGCCGCTTTATATTATTTTTTATGAAAATAATATTTTTTGCAAAATATTATATTCTGTGTGCATAATTGCATATTATATTCTATGTTCATAATTGATATTATATTCTGTGTTCATAATTGCATATTATATTCTGTGTTCATAATTGTAGCCTTTGATTAACTTTAGGTCATGCCTGAAAACAGTTCTAGTGGAAGCAGTGACGGTAGTGGCAGTGATTGTGAATACTCTGAAGGGCGTAAAGGTAGGAAAAGACCATCCAGTGAAAACCTGAGACTATTAAAAGAGATGTCTGATAAATTAGAATATTCCATAAAGCCCCCTAAAATTCCCACCCCTCCGTGAACTCCTCAAATTGTTCAGTCACCACACCCTGTGACTCATCCGATCGACAATTTTGATCTCATTAATAATGCGCCTCAGGTTCTAAATTCTGATGAAATAGCCGTAGTTAACGATCTGCTGGAGCTTTTGAAGAATACCTCTTCTGAGGCCGGAACGTCTTCAGGTCCAGCCCAACAACCTAAGACCCTAGATCCGAATATAAAAAACCCACAACCTTCTACTTCAGGTACCTCTGGGGCAAGTAGTTCCCCGCTTCAACATCACCCTGTCAGCGAAGCATTAATACAACCTTCTAACTCGCAGCAGCCCTCGCCTGCTGATGCTTTAACAGGGTCGGATACTTCCGAAACAGACTCTCCACAGCCCTCAACCTCGCATCAGCACACGCCTGCTGACGCTTTAACAGGGTCGGATTCTTCAAATCCTCAGACAGGCTCCGGAGTGACTAAGCCGTCCGGGGTAATCTCGAGTCTCTGCTCTCCACAGCCCTCTACTTTGCATACGGACAATCCTTCCTTTCCTTTCAGTAACCTCCCCGCAGCCCTCTACTTCGCATACGGACAATCCTTCCTCTCCAGACCCGCATCCGTCCACTTCTATAATGGAGCGTCCAAAATTTAACAATATCGAGATTAGACACCGTTTCAATTTTTCTGAGGCCTACACACTTGATTCATTCGCCGAGGTTTTTAATCATATACACGAGACCGTTCAACAAATATTAGACAGTTTTATGAACAGTTTGGATCCTAGGGATCTAGTGCAGTTAGAATTACAGGCTAAATCACTCAATCCCAGTGTTTTTTCCCTAACCGCGGGTATGCTTTCTGTGGAGGATTTTTTTAATCAAATTGAATTACTTCTCCAGTGTCACGCTACTATTTTAGCCGATTCCAGTCTGACGCTAATCGTTCAGGTAGTGAGGGTTCCATCTGGGGGATCTAGGCATAAAGCCCATACCCTTTTCAACGATGTAAGCGTTCAAAAGAAACGGAAACACCTATGGATCTCCTTCAACCCGGATGATCAGTGTTGTTTTGCCAGATGTTTGCTGGCTGTATTAAATGCTAGATTCAGAAACAATCAGAAATTGTGTGAACAAGAGGCTCGTCGATTGCACATCAGGGTCGGATTATCAACGGATCAGAAAGTAACGTTTTCAGATATTGAAAAGTTTGAGAGTTTTATGGGAATTAAAATTATCGTCTGGTACCGGGAACCGAGCACTAGCACACTATTAAAATTTGAAGCGTCAGGGGCCAGAAATACAAAGACGGCTTTCCTGTTTTTGCATCACGAGCATTATTACGGTATTTTGAATCTAAAAGGCTTTCTGGGTGTTTCCTACATCTATGATTTTTGCTACACGGGGTATTCTAACCCTTCACGACATCGTTGTGAGCAGCACTGTGATGTCTGTTTATCTACAGACTGTTGCTGGGTTGACGGAGAGGCTTTCCGATGTTCCAACTGCCATCGTTTTTGTCGATCAAGGCTTTGCTTCGAAATCCATAAAACGCACAAATGGAATGAAAAGACACGCAGGTCTGAAAGTATCTGCAACGTCCATAAAGTCTGCCCCCTCTGCAAACTGAGATACACCTCGAAAGACAATTCAAAACCTCAGAAGTATCGAACCAAACACTGTCGCGTTTGTCAAGATGACGGCATCCACGTCCCCAATTACATCCACTGCATGCATTGGAGCGGTCAATCGTGGAGTTGGGCCGGGGAGGACTGTGTCACAGAGTTCTTCCACGGATATCGATGTCCGAAATACCAAGAGTACACGTTCATAGCTCATAATTCTAAGGGGTATGACGGCTATTTCCTAATGAAATATCTCGTCGAGAGCGGGCAAACTCCGACGGTTACAGCTTAGGGTTGTAAACTAATTTGTTTTACAGAAGAAGATTATGATTTGAGATTTATCGACTCATTGAGCTTCTTACCGATGAAATTGAGCGGGATGCCCTAGGCCCTGGGATTCCAGGCTCAAAAAGGATACTTTCCCCATTTTTTTAACACCGCTGAAATTCAAAATTACATCGGACCGTACCGCAAGCCTATATATTACGGCATTCAATACATGATGAGTCGGGAAAGAAAGGAATTTCTGTCTTGGTACGATACGATTAAAAGCGGTACCTTCAACTTTAGACGAGAAATGGCTTTCTACTGTAGAAATGACGTGGTTATTTTGAGATCGGCGTGCATGAAATTTAGAGAGGAGGTGCTCAGGATCGGTAATATCGATCCTTTTCAGTGTATGACCCTAGCTTCTCTCTGCCTGTCCATGTACAGACAAAATTGCATGCCTGATAACATGATTAGAATCATTCCGAGCGATCATTACAAAAGCACTCACAAAGCTTATTCTAATGCTTCTATTCAATGGTTGATGTTTCTTTCCGAGAAGGAAAATATAAACATTCGACACGCCCTGAATCACGGTGAAGTAAATATGGGTTCCTTTTATCTAGACGGTTACGCCGAAGTTCAGGGCGTTCCGACGGCCTTTGAGTTTGCCAGATGCTTTTATCACGGCTGCCCCAAATGCTATGACGCGTGACCTAAACATCCTCTCACGGGGACGCCTTTTGCAGAATTGTTTAAGACGTTTGACAACAAGCTGAAAGAATTGCGTAAAAAAATTAGTCTGATGGTTAGAGTGCTCTGGGAACATCAATGGGAAAGCATGAAAAAAGAGGATTTGAGCTTCAGGATTTCTTAAGACGCTTTGAGTGTCCTGAACCTATCAGCCCCCATGATGCCCTGTATGGAGGGCACACCAACGCTATCAAATTATATCATAAGGTTCAAAGCGCCGAGCAAATGCATTATTACAATTTTACAAGTCTGTACCCTTATGTCAACAAAACAAAAACCTACCCGATCGGCCATCCAACCTTTGTTTTTGAGGACTTTGGGGATCTTAAAGATTACTTCGGGCTTGTTAAAATCACCGTGCTAGCCCCTCGTAATCTGTATTTTCCGGTCCTCCCTTTAAGAATTTGCAGTAAATTGATGTTCACTCTGTGTCGTACGTGTGCAGAAACCCAAACAACTACCAGCCTTTGCCGTCACAATGATCGGGAAAGGTCTTTAACAGGAACCTGGTGCAGCGTTGAAATACTAAAAGCCTTAGATAAAGGGTATAGAGTTTTAAAAATACACGAGATATGGCACTACGAACAGAGCACATCCGATTTATTTGCAGATTACATCAAAATTCATCTGAAAGGCAAACAGGAAGCCTCTGGGTGGCCCTCGTGGGCCCAGGACGAGGCCTCCCACCGTCACTATGTTGACGACTATTTCATAAAAGAAGGCATCTTATTGGAGAGTAAAAACATCGCCTCCAACCCCGCTAAGAGACAAATTTCCAAGTTATTTCTGAATTCTCTTTGGGGAAAATTCGGTCAGAAGCCTAATCAATCGACCACGACATTTGTTAAACACAGCCAAGAATTCTTCGATTACCTGTTCTCAGACATGTACAGGGTGTCCTATTTTGGTTTTGTCAGCGACGAAATCGCTCAAGTGCAGTGGAGGTATGCGGATGACAGATACGTTGTACCCGGTCCCGTTAATGTGGTGATTGCTGCTTTTATCACGGCCTATGCCCGCCTAGAATTGTACGGTTTGCTGGAATGTTTAGGGTCGAGAATTCTGTATCATGATACAGATTCTGTTATTTTCACAGCCTCGCCCGGGCAGTACACTCCGCTGCTCGGGGACTATTTAGGGGAACTCACCAGCGAACTAGATCCTGACGATTTCATAGAAGAGTTTGTTTTTGGGGGTCCGAAAACACACGTGTACAGAACATTCAAAGGCAAGGTCTGCATGAAGGTAAAGGGCATTACTCTCAATCACGAAACGGTTCAAGCGGTAAACCTGTACTCGCTAATGGATTTAGTGCATAGTTTTGTGGAACGCAATCTAGCGAAAGAAATAACGGTTCAGGGCGCGCAGATTCATAGGAACAAAAAGAACCTGACGTTACAAACCCGTCCACTCGGAAAAATATTCAGAGTGGTGTACAACAAAAGGGTTCTGTTGCCCGATTTCACCACTCTCCCCTATGGATACTAAAGAGGGTTTTGACTTTAGACTTCAGCATCCGTTCTCGAAAATAGTCTCGGGACCCTCTTGTTCCGGCAAATTGCATTATGTGAAAAAGCTCTTGGCGCACGTGGACCATGTGTTTTCTCGCCGCCCTGACAATATAGTCTGGTTTTACAGCTGCTGGCAGCCTCTGTACGATGAGCTACTAGCTCGATTTCCGAAAACCAAATTTTTGGAGGGGCTACCCGTCTCCCCTGACCACGTTTACCTGGTGATCGTCGACGATTTAATGGAACAGGCGAGTCATAGCGAAAAGATAAGAGAGGGCCTTCACAAAATATACTCACCATAGGAATCTGTCCATCATTTACTTGGTCCAAAATTTATTTTTTCAAGGCAAGAAAAGTAGAATGATAAATCTGAATGCCAATTACATTACCCTCTTTAAAAACCTCGAGATAAACTGCAAATTACCAATTTGGTGCGTCAAATGTACCCTGGGAGGCTTACATTTTTCTTGGAGGCCTTTGAGGACGCTACAAGACAACCTTTATCTGTTGGTGGATCTAAAAGCCCCTACACCTGGCGAATTTCGTTTACGTACCGAATTGTTTCCTCCCAACTGGCCCGTGGTGTACGTCGTGAAAAGATAAAGACGGGCAATTTTCCGAGTATTTGAGAAAGAGCCGACATGTCGTGCAGAATAAAAAGAAATCTCCCTCTGCTCAAGACCCTACACAGGGGCTCCTGTCGTCGAAGAAAAGCGTTGCTGAGCGAGGCTCCGGACGATTAAATTTACGCTCTGTCAGAAACAGCTCTCAATACTTTAAAAGGCCGCGTCCCTCTGACGTCCAGACAGTTCAAGTTGTTGAAGAAGCATCATTGCTCCGTTAAAAAACTCGGCGATAAAAAACTCCCCGTTAAAAAAAAAAAGCCCTTTTAAATCAGAAAGGGGGGTTTCTCGGTGCCCTATTAAGTGCCGCCATTCCTTTCATTACTAGTTTAATAGGGTCGAGAGTATAAATATGGAATACACATGCAAGATGTACCTGGTCCCTCAACAACAAATGGCTCAATGGCGTCAGAAAGCCCCAAATTCCACCGACCTTTTAAGCGCTACGGAAAGTGAACTGGATAAGCAAATGAAACTCATACTTGAACGCGGTGACTTGAGCGCTGATGCAAAAGTAAAACTTTATACGACCGTCTTGCAAAGATACCTGACCTTTGTGAAAAAAGCGGATAAACAATCCGTTTCTCTGACGTTATTGCTGCCTGACAAGCGCCAGGAGGAACTGTCAGGAGCTCTCAAACAGGCTCCTAGTACCCCAGAAGAAAGGGTGTACAATGAGATTTTGAAAAGTGCTCTGGATAAATCAAAGAAATATACCGAAATTATTTTACAGAAAATGTTGCATCACCCTAATACAACCTACTGGAATGGCTTGGGAGAGTTGTGTTTCGCGGAGAACCTTTACCCGGTACGAATATGGTCGTTCTAATGCAAAACTTAACCGCCTGTCACAACATACCGTCCTATCGTAGACCCAGGGGGTGGAAAGAATTTATTAAGGCCCTGGCCGGTTTGAACATTTCGACCTCTGCCGTGCCGAACATCAATACAAGAGAACTTCTAGAGAGTTTCAAAACTTCTCCCCTGGAAGGTAGTTCTGCCTTTGCTGCCTCTGCCTCGGTCCCTGGTGCTTCCGCTACACCTGTGGGCAAGAAAACCAAATCTCGCAAAAAGAATGAATGGATTCCTTATTGAAATGTAATTATATTTTTGTTTAATAAAATATTACATTTGATTATACAGACTGTCTATTCTTTATTAAGATAATGACAAGGCATAGAACTTTGTATGCAGGGAAGATCCTGAAAACCTCTGGAAGTGTTCTTAGACAAAGTGTTGATAAATTTTTGAACCATATCATCGTTCTTGGTGACTTCATTAAAATACAGGTTCATAACCTCTTGATAAGAACATCCTTTTCCTCTGTGATGTAAGAAAAAAATACAGTGTTGCCCACAGACGCTGGAAAACCAGCTTTGAAGCTGTCGGTATGGTGAATAATTTCTTTACAGTTCCTGTTTAAAAAGCGGTATATTTCCTCAGGGAAATAGATAAAGTCTGGTGGGCAGCCATAAGAGTCAAAAAATTCACCAATTTCGTCTTCTCTGAGATGTATCGCCAACCAGTGCTCTCCGGGTTGGTTTTGACAGTGAGTATTGACGATGATCATGGCCGGGAGATCTGTAAGTATTTTTTCCGGAAGTTCGTCGCACTCCAACACTCCGTAAAACAGATTTCCTGTGTACGGATTACCGGCCTCGATCTGCAGGGTGTTCATGCTTTTTTAGTAATCATAAAGAATGTTTCTTCTCTGGTTTATTTCAATAATGTTGTCAAAGACGGCGTAAACTATTAGATTCACAGTATGGGGTAGGGGCTGTCGAAAACGGATTTCAATTCTCATGTTCCTGGTTTTCACCAAGGAGAAATGGTCTCCGCATTCTTGATCGTGCGTCAAATCAAAGGCAAACAGGGTGTATCTCCGGGAGAAGTCATGACTGATGGCTAGAGGCTGGTCTTTCAAATGCTTTCCGGAGGCCAACACGAGGTTGTAATATTCTCTAGCTGTGATGTCATTCGCAAAATCAGGTTGAAATGGTTTGGCTGGAATCTGCTCTCCGTCCAAATACTGTACAAGGCCAGGAACTCCACCTGGTTATGCTTGAAATTGAAGGGGTTTCTGGCATAATCCCCCGAAAAGGCATCATTATCCACCAGGCCTAGGACCACATACTTGGGTATCTGTCCCAAGAACAGGTTCACCTGATTGCTCACTCGTATCCCAGCTGGCATACTGAGAACTTTCACATTCACTCTTTCCACGGGGTACTTGGCATTGGCGGTGGTAGGAGCTTGGGCGTGCCCTATTTTCACCACCGATGGAACTTTAACTTTCTTGACAAAAAGAGCAGCGGATAAAATGTTTACTTTGTAACGCTCGGCATCTCCGGACATCAGACAGAATTCATTTTTGCTCCGTTTTTATTCTGACATCCACCCCGTTTAGAATTATTTTTTCTTGAAAAAATAGGTCGGAATGAATAGGCCTGAGGAGTTCTACTGTTTTACCCTGGGCCGTATATCCGTTTCTTTTTTTGAAACCCTCATTCAGTCCGTCCAAGGCGGTGTTTTCATGTTCGTTGGCTGTGTCTTTGTAAAAAAGACCCGAAGCAAATAGAAACTTGAGAGTTTCATTGCTGTAATTTAACAGTTCCTCAAAAAGGGCCCTGTACGGGTAAAGGCTGGAACTCTGGGATATTAAGCGATCTCCCAAGGTGACATCCACTTGTGAAAATAAAGCGGCTATCGGATAATTAACCAAGGCTACCCGGGCCCCTTGGCCCGGATTAGCTCCATCGGCATTGACGATTTTCCATCGGATGTGTAGAAGCGTATTATTCAGGTCCAAGTACTCTTCCCCATTCCCGGTAATCAGAAACTCCAACGGGGCGACTTCCGATAGAGCTGAGTGAGGGGGGACCTTGACGTAGATGCTTTTTTCTACGCTAGTCTGAGTATAGGGTACTGTAAACAATTCCAGTTCGGATATCACATACTCTTGAGACATTCGATGAACGAAAGACATCTTGAGCTAAAAAATGTTTTTCGATTTCTTTTTTCTGCGGGACTAACCCTTGTGGTGTAGAGAAGAAAATGATGTAAAAGCCAAACGGCGCGTCTTTTTGAGGACGGGTCCGGCTCATGATCCGGACGGTCTCTTATGCTTAGTTTTCCTCATCACCATCAGACCCGACCCTGATTGATTTTCTTCACTTCCTCGAGTCATCACTCCCGACATGGCCCCTGCCACCACGTCTTTGACAATATTCTTAGCAGCTGATTTAATGTGGGGTTTGACAATTTCGAATCCTCTTTTTAAGAGAGGCAAAGCCCGTCTAAACAATCCCCGAAATATTCCGCCGATCCCAGAATCATACATCACGGGGGCCCCTGAAAACCCGGGGAGACCGTTGCCCGCTTGGACTTCATTAAAATGCACGTAGGGGCTAGGGTCCAGGTAAGATCTCATCTCTGTATTATTCGTGTATACAACTTTTACAGGGTCTGAAATGTAACTTAACAATGACTTTACCAAACTGAAATGGAACCGGTTTGTTCTGATCCGTCTTTATTTCAACGGTCAAAGTATCAAACTGACTCTTGCTGACCAGAGCGTAGTGCGGCCTGTCGTAAGTGATTGTGGTAATCTTATTCATCTCATCCTCAATATGTACGCATCTCAAGAGAGGGCGTAGCTGTCTCCGACTCTTTGGTGAGACACAATGTCGCTGTAGACGTACAAGGTATAAAACCCCGCTCTGATATCTGCGGGGTATGGAGCTTCATTCACCAGACCTACACTCACGTCCCCATGAGCTCCTAAAAGCCTCGCCAACTGTCCCTTGACATGCAAAGATTCATCCTTCACGCTGCTTATGACGTAGAATCTTCGCTCAATAGCGCTGTAGCAGAATCTCATGGTGTTTTCAGGTATTGGAGTGTTGGCTGAACTGCCCTCGACGGCTTGGGGTTCTTTCACCAACACTTCATTCATCTTGGAGGTCACTTTCTCGAGGCTAGCGTAATACCCCGACGGAATAGTATATTATTTAACTATTCGCGGGGACACCACAATAAAATTATTATTCGGTTTATCTAGGGTATTCCAGGTGTGCGGATACTGAATTTCGGCCAATGCAACTTCCCAGGGGCCCTGTAGTTTGATGGGGGCAGCTAATTTGACGGCAAATTCGGCGATGGTGTTATTAGGGAAAATATCCCGCCAAGAATTGCTGGGAAGAATGACGTAAAAGCTTTTTCTCTCCATTGTGAAAACCCTGTGAATGAAATATTATTTTTTCATTCTCAGTATTTAACGTCTTGCGTGTAGCTTTCAGGGATCCAACTGTTAAACTTTTCGGGCCATCCGAGCCATTTCACCAAAATATGCTTTTTTCTACGGATATGTTTTTTTGCCAGAATCTTTCCAATCCTCAAGACGTCCGGCCCTCGAATCTTTTGTAACTCCGTGTCGTAAAAGGAACCTATCATGTTTTCGCTGTCATAATCCAAAGTAATAATAAAGAATAATAAAACGGTAAATACCTTGTCTGAAAAGGTTTGTTTGCATCCTTTAGTAAAAGGATTCCGGGATTTTGACACTCTCACCGTATCACCGACTTTGAACTTATATATTGAGTTTCTTTGGGGTTTAGTTAGGCCGTATAAGGTTTTAAAGACTTTCCAAGAATTGGAACTATTCACCTCGGCGGGGGGCATTTTTATACCTCGGTGATGATTCAGATTATAAAATTTCACCAAGTCCTGTAACCCTTGCAGATAGGACCGGGTATTCCGGGACCTTCTCAAACGGTCCTTCAAATAGATTCTGCCTCTTCGGACACTTCACTGGGGCATCGGGCATAGATTCCATTTTTCTTCACAGAGTCATTAGAAAATGTTTCGCTTTTTTATACAGCCCTGTCAGAAAGGGTGGACGGCAGGGTCTGGATAGAAACTTGCCTGGATTTGTCAGGACATGCCCCGGGCATGCCCGTTCAAGGAGGGGGGCTGCTCTTGACAGTTTGTTTAATTAAGCAGGTGGCTGTGGGATGAGTTCAAATAGGGGTCAGACATCCATCAAACTGCCCTTGACATTTTCCTGAACCAATCATGTGCCGGGGGTGGGTTCAAGGAGGGACAGACATCCATTAAAAGGCCCTTGACAGAAAGGATAGCCAATCAGGTGGCGGGGGCGGGTTCAAGGAGGGTCAGACATCCATCAAAAGGCCCTTGACAGAAAAGAGAGCCAATCAGGTGCCAGAGGGCGGGGCTAGGTTACGTGGAGAGAGGCATGACATCAACAGTGGGGCGGGACTTCCGAAATTGCATCATAGGGCGGGACTTCCGGTATGACGTCATAGGGGCGTGGCTTAAGGGTCATAAATCATTTTGACAGAAGGTCCATGCATATAACTACTCGTGCTCATACAAAATCAAGTTGAATGTCAGACGGCAGTCACTGAAATGGCTGAAATGTTAGCCCAACAAAAGGAAGTTCCTGCTCCTGCACCTCCTGCAATGCGTGGTGAATTACCATACAGACAAGGACAAGTGCCTTTATTTTTAGGTAATTCGTTGATTTATGCAGATTTCATCAGGGGCTTTGATCACACTGTAGGAGACGTATTAGAGAACCCTCAAGATAAGTTAAGATTATCTAATTCAATATACAAGAGGTTCCCCTCAAGATATGGTTAAAGGCTGTTCCCAATTGTCACCAGGAACAGGCTATGCAGAAGCCAGAAGGTTGCTTGACAGTTATTATGGTGATGAGTTATACACAGCAGACAAATCCTGACAAAGCATTGAAATGGTCTCAAATAAAGCAAAATGATGGGGTGGCTCTGAGAGATTACACAACCTTCCTCTCTAGCAGTATGAACACTATGGATGATATAGGGGATGGTAGGGAATTCAACAACAATTCAAGTGTGCATGCTATGCTCACAAAACTCCCCTCTTCTTTGCGAAGTGAAAGGAGAAGGTATTGAGGAAGAAATATTATTAACTGTAATGATTATAAGTAGTTAATTCACAATACAAAGGACAGTATTATGTACTAATCATGCTAAAAAAAGCTATATGATTTGTTCTTCATTTATGTAGAAAAAGAATTAAGCTTGTGCACAGACTAACTTGCATTCTTTTATGAGAAACTGCTGACCTCTTGAAACTAACACAACACCCTGTGATATTATAAATCAGCTGTGACCAGTTTCTGAACTCTTGCTTAAAACTATTTGAGCATATTTCTTAAAACTGTGAGTGCCCTGATAACTCAATGTGCACATTCCAATTCAGGGAGTCGCAAGCTATTGTAATTTATGTATAACCTCAAAATGAACTGCCATATATATTTTTTTTTTTGTTTAATACACAAACTAGGTATAAAGAGGGAAGCCCCACGTTAGGCTGCAGGCTGTCTGATCTGACCAGTTAGTGGCACTAAGCTGAGAGGGGCTGCAGCCTCTTTGACTCACCAAGAATAAAGAAATTGCTTTTTACTTTAAATTGGTGTTTGTCACCTGTCGTCTTCTGACTTTCTTCGACCACAGTATGCTTAGAGCTTCAAGAAAATAGAAGGAAAGCAGGCATTCCTGAACTAATTACCTTTTTGCTTCATGAAGCTAAAATGCTGTTGCACCCTGGGCATGAAGCCATTTCACAAGGCTGCAGTTACACAAAGAAAATAGAAAAGACCAACAAGGGTAGGTTTCCTCTGAAGTGTGGTCAGAGATCAGGAAGTATTTTTACTACAGGTATTTCCAATGCTGCTAAAAAGGGGATTCGGGAAACCTTGGTCAAAAAGACTATTACTGCTGTCTGTGCAATTAAAAAATCTTGTGTATTCTGCAATGGCCAGCATACTATTGCTGAATGTAGTAAAGTCAAAGAGCTGCCACATAAAGACAAAACTGACTTTTTGAAATCTAAAGGTTTATGTTTTTGCTCTCTCAAATAGGGGCACCTTGGTAAGAATTTCTTTATTTGCAGAACCCAGACATCTTGCACATCAAAAAGAGGATGAAGCAACATCTAAAGTTACATCCAGTGTGTCAACATCAACTGAAGGGGAAACCAAGAAGGGAACTTTTGCCTTTACAGGGGCTGGTAAAGAATGCACACTGTATGTGGTTCCTGTCAAGGTAATATCTAAGAAGAATCTAAGGCAACCTATTCAAAGTGTACTCTCCACCAGTGATATTTCAGTTCTGATATTAATTTTAGTTTTTATTTTATTTTATAAAATTTATTTTTATTTTTATTTCATTCTAGTTTTCATTGGAATTTTTATTTTTATTTAGTTCTGTGTTTAAAATTTTAGTTTTTATTTTATTTCGTTCTGGCCTTTTTATATAATATTAGTACAATTTTAGTTTTTTTTTTCTAATTCAAGACCACAAATGCTGGTCTACACATATTTCAATGCATGTTATGTTTCAGTCAACAAAATACACTCACAGTTCATGATGCTGTTAAACACAGCTTGACCATCAATGAGTAAACAAATTAAGTGTCCTAATGAATACAGTCAGCAAGATCAAATGTTTCAACCCAAGAAACCAGTCTGTGCAAGCACACTGCTGTTAAGCTTTAAACAAGTACGCATTTTGAGAGATTGGTTCATGCTGCAACGACATCCATTGCACAGATGGCCACACAGTGAAAATATTCGCTTGACGAGCGCCTCTAATGCAGGTGCACAGACAAGGGTCCTTGGCACTATGAGGAGCACCAGCAAGACTATGTTAACGATGTCTGCTGCCAATACTGAAGCTGTGACATGCGGTGAGGTTCGTGAGGCACTGACTCCTTCAGAATCAGATTTAGAAATATATGAACCCATATCTTATTTACTATTCGACTGGCAGCATGCACGTTGACATATGTTTAATATCTCATCAGCATTCTTTACAAACATATTTGGCTAAAAAAGAACATTGCATTTATAGCAGTGAGAGAGTGCGGTGAGAGCGCATTTGCTCTGCACCCTCCATATATTCTATATTTGCCGTTGCAATTTCACAATTTATACTCATTCAATACAAATTAAAGTATAGAGTTGTGTACAAAAAACGGATTTCAATTTTGACCTTAACTAAAATATTTAGTTGTTTTTAAAAGATTTTAATTCTTATGCTTTAATCAATTTTAATACAGACTGTTCCACAAAAGGATAACAAGAAATGCAAACGAATATTTTATTTATGGGCAAAATTTAGTCTTTAAATATTGGATTTTTTTTTCTTAGTCTGATTCCATCTTTTTATAAAATTGAAAACCGTTTATGGTTTTACCTTTATTTGTAAATGAAGTCCATTCGTCTATCCATTTCCATGAAAATCTCCTTCACTTTCTTGTAAAGGTCCTCCTTGTTTTCCTTTAGTTTTAAAAGTCTTAATCTTCCATTTTGAAGTTGGAAGAAAAAATAAAAATAAACGGACCGCTGCAGTGCACTTGACTTTCTGATATTGCTAACTTATTGGCGTGTCTGCGTAGAAGAACAGCAGCAACAAGCACCCATAGACATATATAGATAGACGCTGCAGTCACTGTGTTGCCCAGTCAACAAAATACGTCAGCGCATCCGCCATATTGCAAGTGGCAAAAGTGCCATTTAAACTAATACAGGTAGACGTGGAAACCGGGTTTTCTGATGAAAAACCAATAACGTTTAAAACAGTATCGTTTACATACAACAGATTTTGGTGAACCGTTTAAATGCAATATCTATATCCATTTATATACTAATAATGGCAATTATTAAATAATAGTAATAATAATTATTATTATTATTAAATAATTCCTCCCATATAAGTAACATTTTTTGGACTGCCTTCTTCCATCTCCAAAACATTTCTAGACTTTGTCCTGTTCTTACACAACACAGTACTGAAGTATAGACGATGATATCCAGCAGACACGTGTATACCCTTTTACAATTTAACAATTTGCTGAGCCTTTTTCCAGGTTTCAGACAGCACACCATCCGGGCAATCCATAACTGTCTCAGACAGTTTGATCGACATTGGTTCCTCCGGACCTTGTCTGATCACCCACGGTTGTCCTGGAGCTAGGTAAGAGAGTACCCTTATCGGAGATATCCATCTGAGCACCATTGGCGGAGACAGGGTTATCCGTCTGATCATCAGCGGAGACGGCGGAAGACCATCCTGGACCTGGAGAATGGAATCCGCAATCTGGCTCGAGGTCTCTTGACCAGAGACTGTAATCGGGTCATATACTAAAATACCGGATGTCAGATTCTTGGGGTTCTTGAAGGCTGTCAGTCCGGACCAAGTTATAGAACTGGTAAAATTCAGGCCATGAAGCCTCAGGCCATGAAGTCTCAGACCACGAAGCTTCAGGCGGTATCCCGGAGGGTGTTACGCCGATCCCCGTCATTTCAAAGTCTGTAGCTGCCGACATGCTGGGGAGCTTTAAATGGTCCTCCTTTTGGTCTTCTGATTAACAGGCTGTGTATTTATGATTAAAGGGGAGGGCGTGGCTTAAAATAAAGGAGGGTTTTCAGTGGCATCATCACTCGATTTGAGTTATGTTTCAGCTCTCATAGTCCGTTACTTGACCGCCGTTTCAATTGGCAGAACTCAGTCCTTCAATACTAAAGCCGGCGGACAGTTTTCCTTGTTGTCCTCCGATAACAGCCATGCTTCGCACAACTTAGACCGAGGCTCAGCTTCAAGAAACTCAGGCAATAAAAACATCTTTTAACCCTTCTCAAACGGTCCTTCAAATAGATTCTGTGGAATGGACACTTCACCGGGGCATCGGGCATAGATTCCATTTTTCTTCACAGAGTCTTTAGAAAATTTTTCGCTTTTTTATACAGCTCTTTCAGAAGGGGTGGGACGGCAGGGTCTGGATAGAAACTAGAAACACAGTACTGAAATATTGGTTAATGCCCTAGTCACTTCACATATAGATAATTGTAATGCTATTGTATTTGACATCCCACAAAAATGTATCCATCGCTTACAACTTCTTCAAAATTCTGCTGCCAGGATAATAATCCACTGAACATATTACATCTACCTGTATTCTCTCTCAACTTCACTGGCTCCCTGTTAAGTACTGAATACAATACAAAATACTACTCTTAACATTTAAAGCTTTCCACAGTCTTGCTCCCCCCTACCTCGCTGATCTCTTACAGATTTACACTCCATCTCACTCACTCAGATCCTGTAATTTGAGAGTATTCAGTCTGGCAATATGTTGCAGCCTTAGTTTGTGGAAGACAGACACAACTAAAGACATGAGCATAAAATGATGGTTGTCAATTTCAAACTGTGTTTCCTCAATGTGCTGATGTGTGCATCATCTGAACCAATCTCAGCTCAAACAAACTGATTGATCAAAGATACACTGACAGCTTGCCCTAATGTCGACTGTTGGATAACACGCTCAGCTACTTTGACCACCTTGAGTGTACCCTCAGAAGGAATCATCAGACCTCCTTTGTTTTTTAATGTGAGCAAGTGGTAGCTTTAATCATATGATGGGCATTAAGCAAACTCCTGTCAATCATGAATAATCCACTGCATCCACTGAACAGTGTCATCTCCAGGATCGTTCCTCCCCCACACTATGCGACTCTTCAATTCAACCTGGGGGAGTAAATGCTAACATTACTCAAAGTTATTGTCCGCTTTTTTTTTTTTTTTTTTTATTTATTTTTTTCATTTTTATTACTATTTAATTTAATGTTGTTTCTTTGTATCAGTATACTGCTGCTGGATTATGTGAATTTCCCCTTGGGATTAATAAAGTATCTATCTATCTATCTATCTATCTATCTATCTATCTATCTATCTATCTATCTATCTATCTATCTATCTATCTATCTATCTATCTATCTATCTATCTATCTATCTATCTATCTATCTTTACCTATGAAATGTAATCCTCAGGAATCTGCTTTGGAGCATACATTGGTTTGCACAATTCCAAACAGCACATGCATGAGGCATCTTTACCCAATTACTTCACTCCATAGCAGTGCCACTCGCAATATGGTGGTGACTTTGACGTATGATGCTGCTGGTCATGTGGCGTCTAGTAATTCTATTTCTATGCAAGCACCCATTGGATTCACATCCGCCCAATCCAGTGCGGCATGGTACCATCTGCCTTACCTTGTGCCTTTTCACTGCGGTTTTATATCTGATCAGCAAGACTAAATATGTCACACACATTCATTAAAGATATTAGCCAGACTGTGGAAAGTCAGGGTGTATAATAAACGTGTCTGCAAACATTATATTGGTGACACACAGAGAGGCAGCTACAGGCACACGCCAATTGCATGCATTAACCCAGTGTATGAGGGATAGCGCAGTCCACACAGTATAGAAAACAAATTTACAGCACAAACCAGTGGACAAATTTATTTTATGTTATCATTATTTATTTATTTTTTTTACTTTTCATGCCTTCCCTGATCGCACATTCCTGTAACTGAAGTGCAGTCATGGTGCCAGATCCAGTTGGTCCTGCACTGAAACTCCGAGACTCTTTTCTTCTTCTCGCACACTGAATTTGCTTTTATTATCATCTGTGCTGCAATTAAAGTATTTCCACAATTACTTTCTTGATTTCTACCCGCAAACATCTGTGCAAAACTTGCCATTAGCAACCACATGTTCTTATTGCTCCAACCCAATGAACGAAATGTGCTCAACAAATAAACAACGGTCCTTTACGGAAGTTGCGTCACGTGACTATAGCAAGCCCAAGGAACAAGATCACTGCATAGTGAACAGCGCAACATCACTGAACGCTCAGGGTGACTGAACCGGATTGAAGAAAAATGCAATTGCTATTTTTTTTTCATTTTCACTCAATTTTCGTTCTTATTTTAGTTCATTCACATATAACTAGTTTTTATTTTTATTTAGCTTTAGTTTCTCTGTTTGCCTTAATTTCATTTCTCCTTTTTGTAAAACGAAAAACAATATTTTTAGTTCTAGTTCTCATTTTCGTTATGAAAATATCACTGCTCTCCACTGTGGGATGCCCTCGGGAGTTGCAGATACCAAGGCCCAAAAGGCTAATTCATGCCAGTCTAGCACCAGTTTCTACCTATCAGTCCTATCTGACATCAACTGAGAAGTTGACACTAGGAAACCTGCTGCCAGAAGATGCAACAGAGTTGTTCAAATATCAAGTACTTTTAGATCATCTTAAGCTTGAAGAGGCTTGCTTAATAGCTGATTCCTTTTTAAACTCTGATACACCATATTCAGATACAATGGCAGCTCTAACATAAAGGTATGGCCAGCCTCACCAGTTAGCTTTAAATAAAATAGCAACAGTAATGTATGCGCCTGATGTCCAGCCAGGAAATGCAGTCAGCTTTGAAAGGTTTGCCTTGAAGATTCAGGTGTTAGTGGGTCTTTTACAGACATTGGGCCCAGAGGGTGACGCTGAACTGAGATGTGGTTCTCATGTAGCCCGGCTCCTTACTAAACTCCCACAAGAACAGCGTGCATTATTCAGAAGATAAGTGTGTCATAAAGCAGGCAAAGTATACACACTCGGCTAGTCCAGAAGACTAGGGAGAGCAAGGTATTTTGTCCATATTGCAATAATGAAGAATATTATCTGAGTCAATGTCCTACCTCCATGAAGTTTAATAAAGAACAAATGATTAGTTGGATTAGAACTAATAACACATGCTAGAGATGTGGTAGTAACCACCAAGCAGCACAATGTACCTTAAAGAAGCCATGCTGCTTAAGCAATGGAAGGCATCTCCAAATCCTCCATGTAGTGAATGACTGTACACCTAAAGAAGACCCTACATAAAATCTGTCAGTTAGTGCTTCCAATGAAATCCTATACCTAGACCATCCAGAAGGCTAAGGTTGTGTCCTTCTTAAAGTTGTCAGAGTACTTTTGCATCATAATGATTGGACTTTAGATACATATGCCATTCTAGATGATGGGTCTGAGAGAGCTATTCTGTTGCCAGCAGATGTACACACATTGAGACTTGAAGGGCAACAGCAGGATCTAACATTAAGAACAATTCATCAAGAAAAACTGTTCAGTATCCTATCCCCAATTTCACAGACTCAAAGGAGCTACCCTATTTTGAGAGCATTCACTGCTGAGCCAGGCAGAGCACACCTACCGTATTGCCAGTCTTCAGCAAAAGTATAAGCATTTAAAGTACCTACCTCCGCAGCCTATCCACAAAGCCTGTCCCTTACTATTAATGGGTGCTGATCACTCGCATCTGATTACACACACACACACCAAGCACACACTAGGGTCAATTTAGAATTGCCAGTCCACCTAACTTGCATGTCTTTGGACTGTAGGAGGAAACCGCAGTACCCGGAGGAAACCCACACAGACACGGTGAGAACATGCAAACTCCATGCAGGGAGGACCTGGGAAGCAAACCCGGGTCTCCTAACTGTGAGGCAGCAGCGCTACCCACTGTGCCACCATGCCGCCCTGCACAACTAATATAAAGTTCCAAATCTCAGTTTATCACAACAAATCTTTTGTAGCCAATACCTACAGTAGGTAACATGTATGTGTGAACAGTGCAAACTACTTACAGTGACAAGATATACTGTACACTGACAGTATAATACTGCATATTCACTTGCCCTCCAAATAGCACATCTGATAGAAAATAACATTAGAACAAGGCAGCCTGTGCAGGTACAAGAAGTCTCACTTTACCTTGGCTATCTGTGTCTAAGCATGTTTGGTTAAGACATGCTTGTTCTTCACTCAGTGAAGTGATGGTTAAGCTTCAGCAGGAGTTGGCTCTCATTTTTCATGTACAGTGGAACCTTGGATTGCGAGTAACTTGGTTTGCCAGTGTTTTGAAAGACGAGCTAAAATCTTTAATAAATTTTGACTTGATAAACGAACGAGGTCTTGCAATACGAGTAGTCCGTATACTCAAGGGCATGGAGGAGATTCCAGGAGATAGGTAGTTACTCTAGGAGAGATGGACAGGGCCATAGAAGGTCCTTAAACCATTAGCAGGATCGGTATCTGCTCCTTTGGACAAGGAGGAACAGGATGAGCACTGCCAGAGCCCTACAAAATGACCTCTAGCAGGCCATTGGTGTGAATGTCTCTGACCAACCAATCAGAAACAGATTTCATGAGGGTGGCCGAGTGCTCTGTGCTCACTACCCGGCACTGTATAGCTCAATTAACATTTGAAATAGAATACCAGAATTGGCAGGTCCACCACTAGTGCCATGTGCTTTTCACAGATGAGAGCAGGTTCACCCTGAGCACATGTGACAGATGTGAAAGGGTCTGGAGAAGCCGTGGAGAACATTATGCTGCCTGTAACATCATTCAGCATGACCGGTTTGGTGGTGGGTCAGTGATAATTTGGGGAGGCATATCCATGGAGGGACACACAGACCTCTACAGAATAGACAATGGCACCTTGACTGCCATTAGGTATTGGGATGAAATCCTTGGCCCCTATGTCAGACCCATATGCTGGTGCACTGGGTCCTGGGTTCCTCCTGTTGCACGACAATGCCCGGCCTCATGTGGTGAGAGTATGCAGGCAGTTCCTGGAGGATGAAGGAATTTATACCATTGACTGGCCCCCACGCTCACCTGACCTAAATCCTATAGAACACCTCTGGGACATTATGTTTCGGTCCATCCGACGCCGCCAGGTTGCACCACAGACTGTCCAGGAGCTCAGTGATGCCCTGGTCCAGATCTGGGAGGAGATCCCCCAGGACATCATCTCTCGTCTCATTAGGAGCATGCCCCAGCGTTTTCAGGCATGCATTCAAGCACATAGGGGCCATACAAACTACTGAGTACAATTTTGAGTTGCTGCAATGAAATTTCAGCAAAATGAACAAGCCTGCTGCATCATTTTTTCACTTTGATTTTCGGTATATCTTTGAATTCAGCTCTCTGTAGGTTGATAATTTTCCTAACACGTTATCCAGTCCATATCAGTACAGATATCCAGCATGATTTTTTCCCATTGAGATCTGATGTGTTTTGAAAGTGTTCCTTTATTTTTTTTTAACAGTTTACAATCATTGTGTTGCTCTAGAATTATATGACGTTCCTGCTGTATCCACCGCGGATCTTGCCAGGTGATGCACTGGAGTACACCCTCTGGTTCCCTGACTGACAGTTTTATTTCTACCATCTGTTCTACTCCTGGATACCTTTTTGCTGGACCATGGGCAAGGGGTGAAGGAGTTAACTTTGACAACCTCCATTCATTGAAATACTCAAGTGTGAATAAGACCAATCTAACAGACCGTGAAATACCATCAAACAGCTTCATGAAGATGGTTTTTATGAATGTTCGGTCCGCGGCCAATAAATCTTTTATTTTGAATGACTTTTTTAAATCCCAAAACATGGACATGCTAGTGACTCACTGTCTCTCCATGATCTTTCTCCTCTTGATTGTAACTTTTTTAGCTCACTAAGAATTGCTGGTCAGGGTTGTGAGCTTGCTTCTCTTTTTCATATTCGTTTTAAATGTCGACTTATGTCTGTAGACAATTTCTCCAGTTTTGAAGCTCAGCTGTTTAAATTTGAGCTTATCAATCCTGTACTGTGTGTATTTGTTTATAGACATCCTAGATATAAGGATTTTGTCCAGGAGTTCTCTGAGTTCTGATCTTTCATGGTGTCACGTTCTGATAGATTGCTGATTCTAGGAGATCTGAACATTCATGTCTGCTGCCAACAAAACCCCTGGTTAAAGAATTTCTCGGTCTTGTGGGCTCTTAACTTCACTAAGGTGGTTTCTAGTCCCACACAACAGAGAGGTAATATATTGGAGTTAGTTCTATATTTGGACTATCTGTAAATAACCTGGAGATTTCTGATGCCAGACTTTCTGATCACTTTTCAATAGTTTTTGAAACTAAACATTTGTGTCCACCCATCAACTTCACAACCAAAGCACTACTCCTGTCCTATAAATGCTGTTACAGGTCTATAGTTTTATGATATTTTCTCAGACATTCACTCTTCTTTGGAGACAGAAGCCTTCCCTGTTCTGATATTTGTGGTCTGGTTAAGCATTGAGAATTTACTTACAAGGATACACTGGATCTGGTTGCATCCTTAAAGTTAAGAAGAGCCAAGGTTAAAGTCAGAGTTCCACCCTGGCTAAACGACACCACTAGTGTTCTCAGGCAGGAATTTTATACAGGCCAAGTTTAGGTGGAAAAACGATAAACTTCTGGTTTCTTATGAAAATTCTCAGAACTCACCTGAAGTACTACCAAGAGGCTGTGATATTAAGTGAGATATTTATCTCATTTAATTGCAAATGCTGCCTCAAGACTTAGGGTGCTTTTTAGCACCATGAATACTCTCTTACATCCATCTGTTAGCAGCTTCGATTAGAATATGTCAGAGACCTCTGAGCTGTTTTTCAGTTTCTTTATACTTAAAATTCAATTAATTAAATCTAGCATTATTCATCCAGGTGTGCCGATACTAGCTCCCTTTTGGCCAGTGCATAGCCATCTTACTGTTTTTCAGGCAGTTTCCTCTCCTCAGCTAACCGATACAGTCTGCATATGAAACCTTGCAATTACCGTCTAGATATTTTACCATTATGTCTGTTTAAGGATATTTTCAGTCATTGGTCTAATTCTTTTGGCTATTATTAACAACTGCCTAAAATCTGGTATAATGGGATTAATAAAGTATCTATCTATCTATCTATCTATCTATCTATCTATCTATCTATCTATCTATCTATCTATCTATCTATCTATCTATCTATCTGTCTGATATAAGACAACTTTAAACATGCATATTCTGCCACTGCTGAAGAAGCCTATTCTTGATTCCACAGTTCTTTCAAATTGCATGCCTATTTCTAAGCTCCTATTACTGTCCAAAATTATGGAAAAGGTGGTTTCTTTGCAGTTATCTTCATATCTGGAGAATGAAATGCATCACATAAATTGCCAATCAGTTTTTAAAAAACTTCATAATACAGAAACTGCTTTGTTGAAGATGACAAATGATATTCTATTAACCTTGGACTTGAGTTCTTGTGCTATTTTAGTTCTATTGAATTCAGAATTCAAGGTTGTACATTGAAATGGTTTGAGTCCTACCTTAAAGATAGATTTATGTCAGTTAACATAGATATGGTGACTTTTCTCAGCCAGCACCTCTCACACAAGGTGTCCCACAAAGTTCCATTTTGACCCCTCTTTTATTTGCCCTATATCTGCTTCCCATGGGGACATCTGCATTTTGGGCTGCATGTCTCAAACCAGGGAACATACCCTTAACTTCACTGACTTCTCTCTCTCTCTCATTCCTTCCTAGGGCATGAAGTGGAAGCAGAAGCAGACAATGGCTGACATTGAGATGAATCGCATTGCCGTCGTCGTAGAAGAACTCCAGGCTCTCGACAACCAGATCCAGAAACTCCTATCAAGACGGAGGTACCTAAGGGATATGAATGCTTGGCTGCTGGAAAAACCATCCCCGCCATCTGAAATCGATGCAACACGCCGGGTTTCAGTAACATCGACTCCACGTTGTGCTGCTCACCTCCAAGGCCAAGTGAGCTTCACCCTCGTGCCTCATCGGAGCGACGATGCCACTGATGAAGACCTCTGCATGTTTCAGCTATGCAAGCGGGGGTTCAAGGCTAGAACACCTCCATCGACACAGGTGAGCATCTTGACCCAGAACCGGTTCGACCTCCAGTTTGCCTTTAACAGCGGGTGATGTAATCATGATGGGTGATTCAATTGTAAGAAATCTTAACATCACATGCCCTAATCAGAAAACTTACAAACATTCCAAGCAATGAATCCATTTATAGTGGTAACTACCATAGCAAGGAAAATGTAAATAGTAAGGTAGAAAAATGTAATACTAAGTTGAGAGCTGCTGTTGACATAGTTGCACCTGAAAAGACAGTTAAAAAATCTTCTAGCATTGTTATACCATGGAAGACCCAAAGAGTGTCTGATTTAAAGAGAACATGCCGTAGAGCTGAACGTAAATGGAGGAAAACTAAATTAACTATCCAATATAAGATATTGAAGGTTGAGAGGCGCTGCTATTTTTCTAAGAGTATAAATGACAATGCTAGTAATCCCAGAATCTTATTCTCAACGATTGATCATCTGTTAAACCCAGGTAACGCAAAGGAATGCCTCCAAAATACTTCCAGTAAAACCTGTGAGGCTATTGCTGTATTTGTCAATCAAAAAATTAATAATATTAGAAATAATATAGTATATCTCCCCAACACTGCAGATCCTCCTAAGCCCCAGTACTCTGTTATAAACAAATTAAATTCTTTCACCAGGATAGATTTACCTGATTTACATAAAATAATTTCTCAGCTGAGACCCTCCACCTGCATCCTTGACCCAATACCAACAAGTTTTTTCAAAAAAGTATCAGGCGTGCTAATTGATAATATTCTTGACATTGTAAACTTGTAATTAGATACGGGGATCTTCCCAGACTGTCTTAAGACTGCTGTAGTTAAACCCCTACTCAAGAAGAATAATCTTGACCCCTCTGCTTTTGAAAATTTTAGACCAATTTCTAACCTGCCTTCCTTAAGTAAAATTCTAGAGAAGGCAGTCATTATGCAGCTAAATGACCACCTCAATAAACATGCTATTCTTGATGAGTTTCAGTCGGGTTTTATTTATTTATTTATTTGTTTATTTTTTGAAGTTTTATTAATTTTATTGCAATCCATACAAATCAATCAATTTTTTACAAAAAGAAAAACTGAGTTAAGGTTAAATCGATCCCCACCCCTGAAAGAGAGAGCAAGGCAAACAGCGTGAAATTTAAGGCTTGTAAACATACCTAAATTAATAAATTTGATAAGCCAATAGAGATGAACGCAGAAGACAAAGAAATACGGAAATATTTGCTTCCTCTGTGCTTTAAGAGCTTATTTTAAAATATTACTGATTAGATCCTGCCATGTTTTGAAAAAAGTCTGTACAGATCTTCTAACGGAGTATTTGATTTTTTCCAATTTCAAATAGTATAACACATCGGTTTCCCACTGACTTAAAAAAGGAGAGTTTGGGTTCTTCCAGTTTAGCAGAATAAGTCTCCGTGCCAAAAGTGTAGTGAATGCAATCACAATTTGTTTGTCTTTCTCCACGTTATACCCATCTGGAAGAACCCCAAACACAGCTGTTAATGGGTTAGGAGGGATTGTGAGACCAAGGCTGTCTGAGAGGTAATTAAAAATTTTGGTCTAGAATGATATTAATTTGGTGCAGGCCCAGAACATGTGACCCAGTGAGTCTGGGACTTGATTGCAGCGTTCGCAGGTTGGATCGTGCCCTGGAAACATTTTGGAGAGTTTTAGACGAGACAGATGTGCTCGATATATAATTTTGAGTTGTATAATTGTATGCTTTGCGCATATGGAGCTCGAGTGAATTCTCTGCATTGCTACTTTCCACTCCTTTTCTGATATATTAATTGCAAGATCTTCTTTCCAGTGTCCTCTTGCATCTTTGAAAGGGAGGGACTGTAATATGATTTTATATATTGCAGAGATGGTGTCTGAGTCCTTGAGACTGAGCAATATTTTTTCCAGCATGGATGAGGGTGCAAGATGAGGAAAATCGGGAAGGTTCTGTTTAACAAAATTCCTGATTTGAAGATAGTGAAAGAAATATGTAGCTGGAATGTGAAATTTGGAATGTAATTGTTCATAGGATGCAAAGACGTTGTCTATATAAGATCTCTAAGCAAGTTAATTCCAAATTTTTTCCAGATATTAAAAACTGCATATGATTGTGAATGTTGAAAGAGGTGGTTCTCTTGCAGAGGTGCCACAGATAGCAGCTTCTCCATCTCGAAATGCTTTCTACATTGGTTCCAGATTCTAAGTAAGTAAAGCACAATTGGGTTATTAGAATATTGCCGATAGTGTGTGTTTATTGGAGCACAGAGCAGGGAATATAAAGAAGTACTGCAGGATTTTGCTTCTATTGCGGACCAAGCCTGTGTATGTTCTTCTATGGCCGTTAATGATATGGCAAGGATTAATAATCTACTGTCTGATCTATTTGTTTAAAATACGGGTTTTTATCATCATATATTCTCATTATCACTCATTATGACTCGGGCGCTATCTGTTTATGTTTTATTGTGCTTAATCACTTTTTCTTTTTTTTTTCTTTTATTCTCTTTTATTATCTAATTATTTTCTCTTTACCCTAAACGAGACTGTTCAACATCATACCCTTGGTTTATTGTTATTGCTATTATTGCATTAAGACTTATTTATGCTTATTCTGACCATTTTCTAACACCATTCCCCGGGTTTATTATCCGGGTGTATTATCTTAATACACTAAGATTGCTGAAGATTATATATATTCTAAGTGCACAGTTTTTTAGACTATATTGGTAATAGATATCTCTATCTTTTAATCCTAAAATGCCGTTGTGTGGGGGCTTGTTTTGCTTTGGACGTGCTCTGTCTCTGGATATGTCAGAGGACTGGGACTGTGTGAAGTGGGTTCTAGCCTCACGTGGGGAGGCAAAATTTTAAGGGGGGGGAGAGAAAGAGAGCAGGCTTGATCTATACCTAATTTATCCTTTTGATCTTTATAATTATAACTACCAATGTAATAATAAGCTGCATGGGAAAAAACAGAAGAGAGAGTAGGGGTTAGTACAATTTTAGAGTCACCATGAATAGTTATGATAATTAATTGAAAATACAGAGTACCGGGAATAAATTAAAATGAAGTTATGAGAAGGCCATGTTAAAGTAATGAGTTTTTCGCAGTTTTTTAAAGTGTTCCTCTGTATTAGCCTGGCGAATTTTTTTACGTTCCCTTCTAGTCCGACTTCACTTGCACCCATACAAAAGAATGTCTGTTGAAAGTGCAGGGCGAGGAGCTTGAGCTGAGTGGGCCGTTGGTTGATATGTGTCGGCTGCCTAGGCCACGTCACGTAATGGTCAGAGCCCCACTCGAGGAGGAGTTAAGCCTGCTGGATACCCTGTGTGTCTCCAGTCTGGAGCAGCCCGAGACTTGCAAGGGATGGATTCTGCAAGAAGTGACGCTGCGCCTAGAACAGCTAGAGATGCAGGTTGACGACATCGCCCGTAGTTTTCTCAATTGGGATGAAACTGTCCACGACCTCATCGATGCTACGGCCGCCCGAGTTTCCGGCGAGGCAGTTGTGAGGGTGCAGCATCTTGAACAGTCTTTTGCGCAGTGTGTGCAGTGCCTGGAAGCCAATATGAGAGAGGAGATCAGGAAGCAGGTGCAGGAAAGCTGGCGTGCTGTAACACAGCCACTGGGGCAGCTGACTCCTGTAACAGGGACAGTCATACTTGTCCATTGCAGTGCCGCGGATGGAGTATCCTAAGCTGGCCCATCAGTGTGCACCCACAAGCATTGTCGACTTTGTAGAGGAGGTCGACTTGTTCGTGGAGCTGCATCCTCTGAGTGAAGCCGAGCTTGGGGATTCATGAACAAGGCACTCAGCGGGCCGGTGCGCTCTTGGTGGTTTGCTGAGTGGCACAAGTGTAATACCTGGGCGGAGTTTCACGCTGCCTTTCTGAAAGCATTCCTCTCAGATGAATACCAGGTGCTGTTGGAAGAAAAGGTCAGGACCTTTGTACAAAAGCCATCGCAGAGTCTCAGGGACTTTGTCTTTGAATTCCGTGCGTTGTGCCTGAAGTGGCGATCTGACATGCATGACGAAGAGATATTGTGACGGGTCCTTGATGCATGTGACCCTTGGGTGGCAGCTACTCTGAGGGGAGTCGTGAAATTGGTAGATGAGCTGGTGAAGGTGGGGTCCCAAGTGGAAAAGGACTGAGCGGCTATCGGAATTAGTGGGTCTCGAAAGGGTCCCACATCTCGAGAAATCCCCTGTCCCAAACCACAAGGAAAAGCTCCAGTGGATCCCCGTGCCGATCTCACCTTGGTGAAAGCCACCTTGCCCCTTTTAGTGGTGCCCGTACAAGTACGAGGAGTCACTGGAGAGGCAGTCATAGATACAGGGTGCACTTATACCCTTATGAAATACAGCTTGTGGGAAAAGCTTAAAGTGCCTTATGAGTAGTTAAGGGAAAGTGTAAAAGTAAAATTCAATGCCCTTATTACTTGGAATGGACTCTCTTGTGTAGGTAGGTCTTACCATCCATCTGTCATGGTTGGAGTACGAGTTGCCGGGGGGGAGGTCCATTGGTTTTGGACGAAGGCTCAAAGTAATCTGGTTTGGCCTAACTTCTATTATTACCTCGCGCAGTTGGTGGACGAGCCAAGCCCAGTAGAAAAGGCAATTCTTGAACAGCCGGGGCTCGTTTTGCCACTGCTTAGGAAATGGTGCTTTGTGTGGACAGAGAAATTGAGTCAGACTAAGGTGGTGTGTCACCACATTCACACAGTCGACCCTATCCCGGTTTGGCACAGAGCCTTCAGAGTTTTACCACTGAATCAAGGAGTGGATTGACCAGATGTTGGCGGATGGGGTCATCGAGCCTTCCACCTCGCCGTGGGCCATCCCTGTGGTACTCATTCTGTGTGGACTATCGGGAGCTGAACAAGAACACCTTGAATGATGCTTACCCCATGTTACTCATTCATGACATCTTGGAATCTTTGCATGGGGCAACGGTGTTCAGCTCCATACATTTGAAGTCCAGGTATTGGTAGGTGAGGATAGAGAAGTGTAGCATGGAGGAGACCACCGTCATCACCCCGGAGGGGCTGTTCCAGTTTTGGATAATGCCCTTTGGACTTAAAAATGCAGGGGCATCATTCCAACGGCTAATGGAATGTGTCCTCCAGGGGCTCATTGGGAAGACCTGCTTTGTTTACATAGATGACATCATTTTATTCTCCCCATCTGTCCAACAACATCTAAAGGACCTGGACCACATCTTCCAGCGACTCCATAAGGCTCATCTTACACTCAACACCAAGAAGTGTAGATTTCTACAAGACCATCTGACCTTCCTTGGCCATGTGGTGTCGGTAGATGGGGTTCGAGTGGACCTAAAAAAAATTAGGTCCATTTTAAACTATCCAGCACCCCAGGAGGTAAAAGGTCTCCAACGCTTCCTGGAGATGGCTGGGTGGTTCCACAAATTTGTCCACGGGTTTGCCGACATTGCTGCCACTTTGTTCCAGCTGATGAGGAAGGGATCCCCTTGTGAGTGGATGCCAGCGTGCCAGGACTCCTTTGAAAGACTCAAACAAGCACTGACACCACCAGTCCTGGCACAGCCTGATCCATCATTAACCTTTCAGGTCCACACTGATGCGAGTGACCTCTGGCTTGGTGACGTTCTCCCTCAAACAAGTCAAGGAGAGGAGAGGGTGGTGGCCTATGCCTCACGGTCACTAAAGGGCGCCGAGTATAATACAGGGAGTGCAGAATTATAAGGCAAGTTGTATTTTTGAGGATTAATTTTAATATGGAACAAACACAGTGCTATCAGTCAATCCAAAATGTTAATAAACCTGAAACCTGAATGTTTCACAATGGAAATGTGAGTGTGAACATCATCAGGGGAATACATATGTGCGCACAATTATTAGGCAACTATTAGTGTGCAGATTTATTATGCAACTAAAGGAAAAATGAAAAATTTCCCATCTCACTTGTTTATTTTCATCTGTTATAGTGAGAATAATAAACAAACACCTCAAAATTTACAAATAAACATCTCTGACATTTCAAAAAAAATAAATCAATCAATCAATGACCAATATAGCCACCCTTCTTTCCAATAACAGTCATAAGCCTTTCCATTCATGGAGTCTGTCAGTTTTTTTGATCTGTTGACGATCAGCTTTTGTGGAGCAGTGACTACAGCCTCCCAGACACTCTTCAGAGAGGTGTATTGTTTTTCTCCCCCGTAAATCTAGCGTTTAAGAAGTGCCCACAAGTTCTCGATAGGGTTTAGGTCAGATGAGGAAGGGGCCATGTCATTATTCCTTCATCTTTAAGGTCTTTACTGGCTGGCCACGCAGTGGAGAACTTCGATGCAAGTGATGGAGCATTGGCCTGCATAAAAATCATGGTCTTTTCCTGTATCACTGTTTGAAGAAAGTGTCTTCGAAAAACTGGCAGTAGGTTTGGGAGTTGATTTTGAGTTCATCTTCAATGCAAAAAGGTCCAACTAGCTCATCTTTAAAAATACCAGCTCATACCAGTACCCCACCTCCACGTTGGAGTGGAGCTCTGTGCTCATTACTGATCCACAGGTCCATCCATCTGGTCCATCAAGAGTCACTCTCATCTCATCGGTCCATAAAACCTTTGAAAAAAATCTGTCTTCAGATATTTCTTGGCCCAGTTTTGACGTTTCAACTTATGTTTCTTGTTCAGTGGTGGTTGGGTTTCAGCCCTCCTTACCTTGGCCATGTCTTTGAGCACTGAACACCTTGTACTTCTGGGCACTCCAGGTAGGTTGCAGCTCTGGAATATGAAAGTACTGGAGGATAATGGGTTCCTGGTAGCTTCACGTTTGATTCTTCTCAAATCTTTGGCAGCTAATTTGCGTCTTTTGTTCTCAACACGTTTCTTGCGACCCTGTTGACTATTTGCAACAAAATGTTTGATGGTTCTGTGATCACACACCAATATCTTAGCAATTCCAAAAGTGCTGCATCCCTCTGAAAGACTTTTTACAATTTTTGACTTTTCAGAGTCAGTTAAATCTCTTTTTTGGCCCATTTTGCCTGAGGAAAACTAGATGCCTAATAATTCTGCACACCTTGATATAGGGTGTTGATCTCCTTAGGCCACACCCTCCCTCATTACACAAATACACATCACCTGACGTGCTTAAATCCAATAAGCATTCAAGTTAATACAGCTTGGAGTTGGAATATACGCATTAAAAATGATGATATGGTCAAAATACTCACTTGCCTAATAATTGTGCACACAGTGTAATTCCACCACCGAGAAGGAATGCCTCGCTGTCGTGTGGGCCGTGGAGAAGTGTCATCACTTTCTGGAAGGAACTTCATTTGAAATCTGCACTGACCATAGGGCTTTGACCTGGGCATTCAATTGCCCGAAGACCACGTCTAGGCTAACCAGGTGGGTATTACCCCTCCAACAGTTCATGTTCAAGGTGTGCTATTGGAAGGGCTGTGCTAATGTTGTGCCCGATGCATTATCACAGGTTCACAAGCCTGCACCCGTAGTATGTGTGGTATTGGTCTCCAACCCTTGGCCTGATCTTCCCCTCAACATGCAGAAAATCGTTCAGTCTCAAGCAGCCAGTTCTGTATGTCAGGGGTTGAGAGAGGGCCGGGGGGAGGCCTGACCGCATACATTATAGGAAACTTCAAGGGGCACTCTATTGCTGTGTTCGAACAAAAGATCGGGGTTACCATTATCAGTTGGTAGTGCCCGAGACATATGTGACCAAGTTCCTACAGTATTACCATGATAGCCCGATCGGTGGTCACCTTGGATGTACGAAGATTCTGTTTAAAATCCTGGAGGTGGCATGGTGGCCGATGATGGGCAAAGACGTCTGGTCCCATGTCCAGACTTGTACCATCTGTCAGCAATACAAAACCCCACCTGGTCTCCCCTCGGGACAGCTTAAGCCAGTAACCATCACTACCCACCCCGGGGAAGAGCCTAGGTGTGGACCTAATGGGACCATTTCCTGCCAGTAAGGACCGGAAGACCTACTTGATGGTGGTTGTGGACTATTTTACCCGATAGGTAGAGCTATTCCCTAGGGCTAATGCCACAGCCAAGAAGATATGTTCCACCCTGAAGGATGAGATCTTTACCTGATGGGGGGTGACGAAGAACATCATCACGGGCCGGGGCCCGAAGAGGCCGAAGACTTTTAGAAACAATAGGGGGTGGATCAATGGAAGACAACAGCGCACCATCCCCAATCTAATCGCACTGAGCGGATGAACCGGACCCTGAAGACAATGATAGCATCCTTCGTCGGAGACCACCATCAGGAGTGGACAAAATGGGTGCCTTAGCTGCGGTTCACATTGAACACAGCGGTGCACGAGGTTACAGGTGAAACCCCTGCATTGTTAGCTTTAGGTAGACAACTGAATGGTCCATTGGAAAGAATAATTGAGCACAATCCACCCAAACCAGACATAGCAATACATGATCACTTATAAACTATACAACAAATCAAACAACGGGTAAAGGAGAGGATGGTGAGGTCCCTTCCCTTCCCTAAGGTAACCTTAGATCCTCAAATAAGTGTCTCCTTACAATTCCAAAAGCAAAACTTAAAAGAAGTGGTGAGGCGGCCTTCTGCTGTTATGCACCTAAAATCTGGAATAGCCTGCCAATGGGAATTCGCCAGGCTAATACAGTGGAGCATTTTAAAACACTGCTGAAAACACATTACTGTAACATGGCCTTCTCGTAACTTCACCTTAATTTAATCCTGATACTCTGTATGTTCAATTCATCATAATAACTATTCATGGTGGCTCTAAAATCCGTACTGACCCCTACTCTCTCTTCTATTTCTTTTTCCGGTTGTTTGTGGTGGTGGCCTGCACCACCACCTCCTACTCAAAGCATCATGATGCTCCAACATTGATGGACTAAAAGCCAGAAGTCTACATGACCATCATCATCAAGTCCTTCTGTGAGAACCCTAAATACAAAGAGGACTGTTTCATTTATGTTAGGTAAAATGCCCAGAGGGGACTGGGCGGTCTCATAGTCTGGATTCCCTGCAGATTTTGTTTTTTTCTCCAGCCGTCTGGAGTTTTTTTTTTTTTCTGTCCACCCTGTCCATCGGACATTACTCTTATTCTATGTTAATTAATGTTGACTTATTTTATTTTCTTACTGTTTCTTTTATTTTTCTGTCCTTCATTATGTAAAGCACTTTGAGTTACATTTTTTTTGTATGAAAATGTGCTATATAAATAAATGTTGTTGTTGTCCCAGTCCAGACAGTCTCAATCGTACAACCAGAGACATAAGCTTGTAGAATTCTCGGTTGGGGAGAAATTATGGATCAGGACTCATCGCCTCTCCAAAGCATCAGATAAGTTCACGGCTAAACTGGCTCCAAAGTGGTTCGGCCCGGTAACTGTGGTCCAACGGAAGGGTCCGGTGACCTACGCTGTAGAGTGGGGATTGCCAGGGACTAAGAAAGTAGACACCATGAAGATCACAAACCTCATGCCTTGGTTCCACAGTACACCACGGCCTTGGGGTGGGGATTGTAGTAGTGCTACTATGAGTTAAAACTGCATCTACCAGCAGTCTCTGCAGGGGCTGTTGGGCTCAAAGGTGGTCAGAGGGGTTTAAAAGGATGGCAGGTGTCCAAGGGAAAAAAAAGTGTTTTTTTGTTGTTGTATTTTGTGTTTTGTTTACCTGTCAGACTGCCTTCTGTCAATTAAGCCATATTTAGTCGCTGTGTCCTGGATTGTATTCGTTGTTGTGGTCTGGATCGTCTGTTTACCTGTGTGCTAAGGACTGATTGTGGATTCACGGCTTTCCCACAAGTATAGGAGCGCTCCTGAACCATCCATCCATCTTCATCCTTACAGTGTCTACCAGTAGGACTGTTTTTTTAATCCATTACAACATACAGATCGCTGGACTTACTCTCTCATTACATCTGGTGTGGTATTACATGGACTTTGCTGTGTGGAGTTATAATTCATTATATTCTTTAATTGTTGTTAGTTCCCAGTGTGCTTAATTTTGTCTCTGTTTGTAAGTGTGTGTGGGTTGGGCCAAGGCTGGGAGCGTTCCTGGGATCCGCTATAAAAATAAATCACCGTCATCTTGAAGGTGTGAATCTTAGCGGCACCAGACCGTTACAATGTGCTGACATGGTAATATTATCTTTATGGATTGAATCAGAAGAAGTGAGAAGTGTGTTGTGCTACTGCTGTGTCAGAGTTAATCAAAATGCAAATTTTGCTCCTTTGTTTATTGATTGCCGCTATGGTGCTGTGCGAGAATTTTTAAATCTTTTTTCTCTTTAGAAAGGTTTCTTTTCTCTTTTTTTACCCACACATAAGCAAAAGTACCCAAGTGTTTCAGGAAGAGTTTGAAACCTCACTTGTTACTTGTATTTCTTGTTGTCACTTGTATTCAAAACTAGTGATGGTGAGACAGGGCAGAAAGTAGTACCTGCAACTGGCAAGTCTGTAAGTGAATAACCAGAGTTGTAGCATTGAATAGTTTAAAGTAACAGTGATTGCTTTGAGGGAAGAAGTTGAGGCATATAAAAAATAGTTGGATAGATCACCACTTGGCACTTGAAAAGTAACTCCTTACCCCTGGTAGAAAGCAAGGACATACATGTTCATCTCTCAGAAATAAATATTTGTTTTAAGTACAGGTAGGCAGCCGACTTCAAAGCAGTTAAGATAGGGGCTCATTGGTACATAAACAGGCATCTAGCAACAGAGTGCCAATCAGGTACAAGCAGATGTAGAAATAGACAAGTGAATAAGGAAATAACTAGTGGCTGATATCAGTAAGCCAGCCTGTTCCACCATGATAGGTTACATTAATTAAGGAATATTTAAATGAAGGAAATTGGGGGCAGGGAATATAGGACAGGTCAGGTTTAGAACTGTACATGAGAAGACAAATAATGGTGTAAAAAGTAAAATAAGTAACACATAAAAATAGCTTGCCTTAATGCTGAAAGTATCAAAAATAAAATATTAGAGTTAGAGTTGCATGTAGCTGAGCATATTTATGATGTTATAGCAGTAACAGAAACCTGGCTAAATAGCAAAGATGGGGATGAGTATAACTTAGAGTTCTACACTTTTTTAGGAACTTCAGGCAGAACAAAAAAGGAGAAGAGGTTACCATTTACGTGAAGCAGAATATAATTGTCTTTTTAGTCTTTTTCCATTGGATGATGAGCCCCATCTTAGCAAGACCATCAGGATTTGTTTATAAAGCATTAGAAAATGAGGCCTACTTTGTGTTACAGCTTATCACTACCCAATCTGCGGTGTCTGCCCGATCTGCGGGTGCATGCGCACAAAGACAACCTGAGCCGCATGCACAGAGCTTTACTATTATGACCGTGCCCGATCTGCGTTTTTTTACTTTGCGACATGAGTCCCCATCCCCGATTTGTCTCACAAACACGCTCCCTGCTTAATGAAAATTGATTTCACAACTTTGCCTAATTTATACTGCGCCTGTCTAATGTTTTATGACACATGTCACCCGTCAGGTTTGAATTGTATTTGCGAGTCTTGTGTTGCTGTTTATCTCTGTCTGTAAGTGGACTTCTTACTGGAAAAGATGCCAACTTTTGACTTTTATAATGTCTTGGAAGAAGATTTGTCTCCTGAAAAATTTAACACCAGTCAAATTAAGGGGGAGCGAAATGAAATGAGACGCATGTCTGTGAATTTTATAATGGATGCGTACATCCATGGACACAACTTTTTGTAAGTACATCATATTGATGGAAAAGGCAATAAGGAGTTTCATTTTTAGTTTCAATACAACCTTCGTAATCTCGTGGTTTAAACATAAAAGTAACAATATTTTCTGTATTAGTGTTAATGGATGTATGTCATTTATTTCGTAACACCCTATTAGCATTTGGTGGTGTGTTTCTTTTAACATTTGTCCACATTTTTTATCTTAAAGTGTGAACGGCATGCTAATAATTAAGCAAAACAATGTAATCTAGGTGTTGAATTAGGACTAGAATTAGGAGTGCACGACTGACACTCGACTGGTGTAAAGTGTGCCCTACAAAGCCATCAGTATTTTTTATGTTGTGTCACGCACAGGCACATAGGGAGCAGCTTAAGGACCCGATGCGCACCGTGACATGTTGTGTTAGGGGACAACGGCGGGGTACTAACCTCTCTTTCTTTATTTCCTTAGAAAAAATAAAGCACCACCACCGTGACTTTACCTGGACTCCTAAAGAAACCAACCACTTCCAGGTTTCTTCCTTCCCTCTGGTCCCCTCCTGATGACGTAATTTCTCCCTTCCACCACCACGGTTTCTTCCCAGCATCCCATCTGTTCACTTCCGTTTCCACCTCATAAATTGTCTGCCTGACAACTCCTGATTTGTCTGTTAAGTTGTACAAGAACCTGACTGACCATGATTTCCTTACAGTATATGGGGACGGAACCCCAAACCTTTACGATTGTTTTGTGGTCTTTTCTTACAGTTGATATCAGATTACATCAATACGAGAATATATCTATACTAATAAAAGGCAAAGCGCTCACTGACTGACTGACTGACTGACGACTGACTCACTCATTGACTCACTCATCACTAATTCTCCAACTTCCCGTGTAGGTAGAAGGCTAAAAATTTGGCAGGCTCAATTCCTTACAGCTTACTTACAAAAGTTGGGCAGGTTTCATTTCGAAATTCTACGCGTAATGGTCATAACTGGAACGTATTTTCGTCCATATACTGTAATAGACTGCAGCTTGATAACCGTGGGAGGCGGAGTTTCGTATTAAAGCATTTAACCAATCACATTTCAGCCATCATTTGTTGCCAGGCAGAGAGGCTTTCACAATCCATTGTGCAGGCACTCTAACACAGAATAAATGTTGATTAACCTGTTGCTTCAACCAATCAGATTTTGAGTTGGTGTCAGTAGAGCCCTCTAGCAGGTGTACGGCAACGTCACCGTATTCAGACCCATTGATTGGATAGAAGCCGATATGAGGAACTCTACGAGGCCACTGAACACAACGCAAACGCTCTGAGCGAAAGATCGTCGCGTGCACTACGGCCAACTCCATGGCAGGATTCTGGACAATATTATTTGCCAGACAAAGACCAGATTTCAAAACCATGAAAACTTGATGTTTGTCATGCTCCTTGAGAAGTTTCGGGAATACAAGAAAAATTTCACGCATGCAGCCTTCTCCAGTTTAACACAAGAGCCACGGGGCGCTTTTTGATCTGTCTCGGCTAAAAACAGAACTGACTGTAATGTATGCCATGGATGATTTTGTAGGAAAATCTCCCAAAGATCTCCTTGACTTCCTTCATCAAAAAAATCTGAATGAGAGCATGGGGCAGTTGTTCACATTGGTATATTTGGCGGTGAGCATTCCCGTGTACACTGCTTCTGTCGAGCAGACATTTTCAGTCCTAAAGCGAATTCAAACTTATCCCAGAAATACCATAGGGCGAGTTCGCCTTTCAGCATTAGCTTCGATGGCGATAGAAAGGGACGTTTTGATGGAACTGAAGCGCACGGATAATCCGTACGACAGAGTAATTGAACTGTTTTTGAGGAAAGAGAGGAGGGTGGATTTTGTTTACAAATAATCCGAATTTTTGGTGAGTAAATGCTGCGATTTTCCTAAATAATATTGCAAGTTTATGAGTTATTATTGATGTTTTTTATGTTTGTCACGGCTGTGGCTGCAGTAGAAAGGAACTTGTTCACCCCTGGTTTGTCTATTCAGTAAAAACATTTATTGTGGCCATAGGAGTTATTATATATATATATATATATATATATATATATATATATATATATATATATATATATATATATATATATATATATATATATATATATATACTGCTCAAAAAATTAAAGGAACACTTTTTAATCAGAGTATAGCATCAAGTCAATGAAACTTCTGGGATATTAATCTGGTCAGTTAAGTAGCACAGGGGGTTGTTAATCAGTTTCAGCTGCTGTGGTGTTAATGAAATTAACAACAGATGCACTAGAGGGGCAACAATGACATGACCCCCAAAACAGGAATGGTTTAACAGGTGGAGGCCACTGACATTTCTCCCTCCTCATCTTTTCTGACTGTTTTTTTCACTAGTTTTGCATTACGCTATGGTCAGTGTAACTACTGGTAGCATGAGGCGAAACCTGGACCCTACAGAGGTTGCACAGGAAATCCAACATCTCCAGAATGGCACATCAATGTGTGTCATTGCCAGAAGGTTTGCAGTGTCTCCCAGCACTGTCTGAAGGGCATGGAGGAGATTCCAGGAGACAGGCAGTTAGTCTAGGAGAGCTGGACAGGACCATAGAAGGTCCTTAACCCACCAGCAGGACAGATATCTGCTCCTTTGGACAAGGACAAACAGGATGAGCATTTCCAGAGCTCTACAAAATGACCTCCAGCAGGCCACTGGTGTGAATGTCTCTGACCAAACAATCAGAAACAGACTTGAGGGTGGTCTGAGGGCCCAACGTCCTCTAGTGGGTCCTGTGCTCACAACCCAGCGCAAGTGGAGCTCGATCGGCATTTACCATAAAATACCAGATGAGAGCAGGTTCACCCTGAGCACATGTGACAGACGTTGAAGGGTCTGCAGAAGCCATGGAGAATGTTATGCTGTCTGTAACATCATTCGGCATGACCAGTTTGGTGGTGGGTCAGTGATGGTCTGGGGAGGCATATCCATGGAGGGACGCACAGACTTCTACAAGCTAGACAAAGACACCTTGACTGCCATTAGGTATCAGGATGAAATCCTTGGACCCATTGTCAGACCCTACGCTGGTGCAGTAGGTCCTGGTTTCCTCCTAATGCACGACAATGCCCGGCCTCATGTGGCAAGAGTATGCAGGCAGTACCTAGAGGATGAAGGAATTGAAACAATTGAATGGCCTTCACGATCCCATGACTTAAACCCAATAGAACATCTGTGGGACATTATGTTTCGGTCCATTAGGCGCCGCCAGGTTGCTCCTCAGACTGTACAACAGCTCAGGGATGCCCTTATACAGATCTGGGAGGAAATGCCACAAGACACCATCCGTCGTCTCATTAGGAGCATGCCCCGACGTTGTCAAGCATGCATACAAGCTCGTGGGGGCCACACAAGATACTGAAAAGCATTTTGAGTAGCAGAAATTAAGTTTTTGAAAAAATGGACTAGCCTGCCACATCTTCATTTAGCTCTGATTTTAGGGTGTCTACACAATTGAGCCCTCTGTAGGCAGAAAAGTTTTATTTCCATTAAAAGACTTGGCATCCTTTTGTTCCTAAGACATTGCCCTGTCGTTATTTGTATAGATATTCAACTTCATATTGAGATCTGATGTATCTAATGTGTTTCTTTAAAATGTTCCTTTAATTTTTGGGAGCAGTGTGTATATATATATATATATACTCTAGCGCTGACGTCTGACATTCGATTCCCGAGAGGGGGTGTAGTGAGTGTGTACGCCTGATGAGCCCAGAATTAGGGCATTATTCGACAGTAAAACTATTTCAATATATTCAATATATATATATCAGCGCTTCCCGATTCATTTTACCCACGCACCCCCTTGGCTTGAGAAGAAGTATGAAAAAATATGAGGTTAACACAGAAAAACAGATCACCAATTGAAGCTTTATAAATAATGGATACTTTATTCGCCATCAATAATTTTTTTGGTAAAGCCATACTCAGTGTAATCCTCCTTCCATTTTCAAATTTCTTCGCGACTAGCCATGATTAAATGAACGGTAAAAAAGTAAGAGCGAAGCGAGGGTCACTTATTGAGGCAGGCAGGCAGGCGACAGCTCAATAGCTCGCAGGCTTGATGTAGTGCGCATCAAGTCGATCTAAAATGCATGATCAGAAAAATATATCTTTTCAAGTTCTATTTGGATATAAGTAGGTTCTATTTAGTCAACAGAAATATCTTTGGTAGGGATGTAAGTTGTAAGATGTAAGTCTTTAAATCATCTATGATGAAGAAACATTTATGCAATGATGACTAAATTTAACTTACATTCCTACCAAACATATTTCTGTCGACTAAATAAAAATTACTTATATTTAAAATTAAAATAGAACTTGAACAGATACGATAGTTCATAATACCCACGAAGCACTAAGTGCACGTAAGAGCAGGAGTCATCCATTTTAACAAGCAGCGTATTTCACTGATAAGAAATAGCCTGCCATTTAATTATTTAGGAATGGATAGATAAATTAAGATTTTGTACAAATGTTTTTCATTTTTCTTCCTCGATGGATTCTGACACCCCCAGCAAGAGCTGCTCGAACCTCAAAGGGTATATATATACAGTGGTGTGAAAAACTATTTGCCCCCTTCCTGATTTCTTATTCTTTTGCATGTTTGTCACACAAAATGTTTCTGATCATCAAACACATTTAACCATTAGTCAAATATAACACAAGTAAACACAAAATGCAGTTTTTAAATGATGGTTTTTATTATTTAGTGAGAAAAAAAATCCAAACCTACATGGCCCTGTGTGAAAAAGTTATTGCCCCCTTGTTAAAAAATAACCTAACTGTGGTGTATCACACCTGAGTTCAATTTCCATAGCCACCCCCAGGCCTGATTACTGCCACACCTGTTTCAATCAAGAAATCACTTAAATAGGAGCTGTCTGACACAGAGAAGTAGACCAAAAGCACCTCAAAAGCTAGACATCATGCCAAGATCCAAAGAAATTAAGGAACAAATGAGAACAGAAGTAATTGAGATCTATCAGTCTGGTAAAGGTTATAAAGCCATTTCTAAAGCTTTGGGACTCCAGCGAACCACAGTGAGAGCCATTATCCACAAGTGGCAAAAACATGGAACAGTGGTGAACCTTCCCAGGAGTGGCCGGCCGACCAAAATTACCCTAAGAGCGCAGAGACGACTCATCCAAGAGGTCACAAAAGACCCCAGGACAATGTCTAAAGAACTGCAGGCCTAACTTGCCTCAATTAAGGTCAGTGTTCACGACTCCACCATAAGAAAGAGACTGGGCAAAAACGGCCTGCATGGCAGATTTCCAAGACGCAAACCAGTGTTAAGCAAAAAGAACATTAGGGCTCGTCTCAATTTTGCTAAGAAACATCTCAATGATTGCCAAGACTTTTGGGAAAATATCTTGTGGACTGATGAGACAAAAGTTGAACTTTTTGGAAGGCAAATGTCTCATTACATCTGGCGTAAAAGGAACACAGCATTTCAGAAAAGGAACATCATACCAACAGTAAAATATGGTGGTGGTAGTGTGATGGTCTGGGGTTGTTTTGCTGCTTCAGGACCTGGAAGGCTTGCTGTGATAGATGGAACCATGAATTCTACTGTCTACCAAAAAATCCTGAAGGAGAATGTCCAGCCATCTCTTTGTCAACTCAAGCTGAAGCGATCTTGGGTGCTGCAACAGGACAATGACCCAAAACACACCAGCAAATCCACCTCTGAATGGCTGAAGAAAAACAAAATGAAGACTTTGGAGTGGCCTAGTCAAAGTCCTGACCTGAATCCAATTGAGATGCTATGGCATGACCTTAAAAAGGCGGTTCCTGCTAGAAAACCCTCAAATAAAGCTGAATTACAACAATTCTGCAAAGATGAGTGGGCCAAAATTCCTCCAGAGCGCTGTAAAAGACTCATTGCAAGTTATCGCAAACTCTTGATTGCAGTTATTTCAGGGCCTGGAATTTTTTTTCTCCCTAAATAATAAAAACCATCATTTAAAAACTGCATTTTGTGTTTACTTCTGTTATATTTGACTAATGGTAAAATGTGTTTGATGATCAGAAACATTTTGTGTGACAAACATGCAAAAGAATAAGAAATCAGGAAGGGGGCAAATAGTTTTTCACACCACTGTATATGTGTGTGTGTGTATATGTATGTGTGTATATATGTAGATATGTATATATATATATATGTGGAAGTATGCATGTGTGTATATATATATATATATATGTAGATATGTATGTATATGTATGTGTGTGTGTGTGTGTGTGTATATATATATAATATATATCACAGCAACACTCATTACAGTGACAAAACAATTACATTGACAATCATGTTACGTTATTTTCAAAATGTTTCCTTTTCTTTTTCATTACTTCTTTAACACACTACTTATCCGCTGCGAAACGCAGATATTTTGCTAGTCCATAATAAAGTTAGCAAATATATAATGATGAAGGCTAAATTACACACAAGAGTAGCAACAGCTAAATTATTACAAGAAAGTGAGATGCAGATACTAGCATTAAAAAAATTGTTAATGAAGCATCTCAGAATCCCACGTTTTAATTGCTTTAATGTTTTTCCATTTTTTTTAAAGTTATTTCTAAGATATTAATGTCTGTACTGAAAGATGTAATAGAGGGTCTAAAATTCTGAACTTTACACTTGTGTATCAGAAATTTCTGAAGCAAGGAAACCACAGTTACTGCATTTTCTAACATTTAGTCTTCAAAATTGCATACAGAAGAAGAACAATACTTAAACTGTGATAGATTGTTTTGTCATTCAAAACAGTAACAGAAATAAATCTTTATAAAAATTTTTGGAATAGGAACAGAATTAAAAGAAATGTGAGAGGGGGATTTGTCTTCATTTGTACAAAAACTACCTTTTGGGAATATATTCATTTTATACTTATGAATTAATTTGTTAGTGGGGTACTATTTATTTATAGTTTTGAAATGTATTACTTTAACCTTGTTTGGTAGAAAAAAATTCTATGGCACAAAACAGGCAATTTTAAAATTCATTATGTCCAAAGCCATCAGAGAAGGTGTGGTGTGCGTCTGATGTGGCACAGTGACAGACTGGGCACCTGCTGTTGTCACTTGTCATTAGCTTATCATTTAAGCTGTTGGTTTAAGAGAAGTACATACACATACATTTAACTAAATATAATGGAGAAGGCTTACTCCCTAGAAATAATTTATTTCTTATTGCTGAAGTAAGAAAAACAATGCCCCTTTATTGTATTTTTTTTCTTGACCCTACAGGATGCTGGTGCTAACCAGCCTTCCATGTGGCTAAACAGTCCATAATCCCATAATGCCAGCGAACCAGAATTCTGAGACACAACTTGATGTTCTTTTCTTCTGCTTTTAAGATTCCCAATTCGAGATGATGTGAAGTTCAAGTTAGATTAGCTATTTCTACAGGTAAGATTACTGAGGCTTTCAGTTTCAGAAGTAATTTGGGCATAATTCCTGCAAAGCCTCCTCATATTTATTACTTGATCTGTAATATTCTGCAGCCTTGAATACTGTACCGTATGTTTGTTCACTCTGTTCAGTAACTAACACAGGCTTTTTAATTTTAGACAGGAACGGTTCAGAGTGTGAATCCTCACAAACACAGAGACTGAGGAGCATCAGTCCCAGCAGTCACTAAACAGGGATGTTGTTCCATTTTGTAAAATAACATTTATTTTCTTAAGTTACTGTGCTTTGTTGTTGGATTTTGAAAGAACCAAGACTTAATTTAACTAAGACAGGAAAGAAAAATGAAGATGTTTTCATGCAAGTACTGACACCTGAGCACATCACATTAAAAGTTCAGATATACAGAGATTATAACACAATGTCTACTGTATGCATAATGTAAAAGAAAAAAAACGATGCACACATCACTACATATAATGACAATTAAGTTAGAGTTCTTTCAAAATCCAACAAAAAACCACAGTAATTAAAAAAATATTATTAGTTAGACTTTACTCTAAGCAGACCTTTATCTGTTGTGATGGTTTACTTTGGTAATAATTGATCTACAGATGAACCAAGAAAGGAGGCAGAACAAGTAAGGGTACACTTTATAAATGTTTGAACTCCATGAGTGAACGTCGTTTATCAACTGTGTTTATATTTTTAACAGTAACAGTGAAGTGGAAGAGTCCAGCCGTGTTATGGGACAGCAATTAAACAAGAAGGAAGGAGAGATGTGTGCTATGTTGAAGTAGTGGCTGGCTCTGACACAGCTCCCCACAGTGCAGACAGTAATTTCAAATCACAATGCACTTTTTAGTAATATTAAGAAGGCAAACATATGGGAGATGTCATAGACATGAGGGACTTTACTGAATATTAACTGGGCTAACCTAGAAAATAATGGAGCACAAGAGAAGGCATTTATAGACTGATTTTTTAACATAGTATGTTAAAGCACCAACATGGGGGAAGGTGGTCTAGAGTCAATATTTTGTTATAATCAGGATGGAATTGAGGGTTTACAGGTGATTAAACTGCTAAGGTCAAGTTACCATAATATAATACAGTTTTCAGTGTTTTGGAAAAGTGCAGATGCAAAGACTAAAACTGTTAAGTTTAATTTTGGTATTTGCTGCAGAGTCTAAACGGGATAAACTGAAATGAGCCTTTAAGTGTGGAGACAGTTGAGGAGCAGTGGAGCAGGTCTAAAATGTTTTACACATAATGCAGGACAAGTACCTCCCAAAATTTAGAATTAGTAGAAGAATAAAAGAACTGCAGTGTTGAAAATGAAGCTGCAAAGGAAAAAAAAACATCTGTATAAGGCATATAAGACTAATAAATCTAATGCCAATTATAGACCATTTTAGAGCATGAGGGAGACCATTAAGAAGGATATTAGGAACAGTACAAAGGAGTTAGGGAGAAATACTGCAGGTAAGGCAAAAGATGATCCAAAGAAACTGTTTCAGTATTTTAGAAGAAATAGAACAGTCAAGGGCGAGATGAAGTGCATCAGGAATAGTAAAGGGAAATTAAAAATATAGACAGTGGAACAGCAAATACATTTGCATTTTACTGTGATCTTTACATATAAGAAAGTGGATAAGTTCCCAGCTGTAACAGAGACTACTAAGGAGGCACTGAGTGATGTGGAAATTATAGTGGAAAAAGTACTGCTCAGAGTAATTAGGCTGAAATCAAATATAGTAAATCACCAGTATAAACTGTGCGTACGCACAAAAATGTTATGTACGAGCGTTTCCACACTCAAATCATGATGTACTGTATAAAACCTAAACTTGGCATAAAGCCACGCACATTTCCACAGTAGCTCATACCCTGGCATACGCAATTTCTGTGCTCGGTTTTGCAGACTGGTGGCACCCAGCGTCAAAGCAGTGCTACTGTTCCAGTCTGGTTTTCCTTTCTTTTTTAGATTCACATCCCTGACATAGCTTTATAAATACACTGAAATTAACCGCATATTGTTTATTAGTTTAATGCATCTGCTTGTAATTAACCTATGACAATATAATGGTCCACAGAATGGTCAAACTATTCTTTTTTTTAATTAATTTTATTGCAATCCATACAAAGAAATCAAGTTTTTACAAAAAGAAGAATTGAGTTAAAAACAGATCGATCCCTACCCCTGAGAGAGAGAGCAAGCCAAACAGTGTAAAATTTAAGGCTTGTAAACATACTGTGGACCCGGCCCGGACACAGACAGGCGGACATGTTGATAATCACCACCACACGTTTATTATATAAAATATTTACAGTTCAAAAGTGCCATACAAACCCCAACACAGTCCTGGCCACACAAGCCTTCTCTTCGGGCCGCCTCCACACTCTCTTCTGCCTCGTCCTGCTTCCACCCGACTCCAGCCTCGAATGAAGGGAGATGGCCCCTTTTATATGGTCCCGGATGAGCTACAGGTGCTTCCCGGCATTCCCCGCTGGACATGCCCCAGTGTGGCGGAAATGCCGGCTGTTCTCCCGGAAGTTCTCTGGGTGTCCCTCTTCTTCTTCCCCCCAGCACTTCCTGGTGTGGGGGAAGTGCTGAGGTCCAGGGTCCCCAAGGCATTGGGGTGCCCCCTGGCGGTGACCACGGGTCCCTACAGGGTTTGGCTTCCAAGCTCTCTACCCGTGGCCCCCAAAGCAACCAGGATGGCAGCCCCCACGTGATCCCAGTTGGGCGCACACCCACTTCCGGGTCGTCGCCCCTGGCATCCCTGACAATACCTAAATTAATAAATTCTCTGTGCTTCATGACCTTATTTTAAAATATTACTGATTAGCTCCTGCCATGTTTTGAAAAAAGTCTGTACGGATCCTCTAACTGAGTATTTGATTTTTCCAATTTCAAATAATATAACACATCGGTTTCTCACTGACTTAAAAGAGGAGAGTTTGGGTTCTTCTAGTTTATCAGAATCAGTCTGCGTGCCAAAAGTGTAGTGAATGCAATCACAATTTGTTTGTCTTTTTCCACTTTAAGCCCCTCTGTAAGAACCCCAAACACAGCTGTTAATGGGTTAAGAGGGATTGTGAGTCCAAGGCTGTCTGAAAGGTAATTAAAAATTTTGGTCCAGAATGATATTAATTTGGTGCAGGACCAAAACATGTGGCCCAGTGAGGCTGGGACTTGGTTGCAATGTTCTCAGGTTGGATCACGCCCTGGAAACATTTTGGAGATTTTAGTCAAGACAGATGTGCTCGATATACAATTTTGAGTTGTATAATTGTATGCTTTGCACCTGCCTCCTCCTATGTAGAGTCTCGCTTGGTAGTCTGCCGTGTTCTTCATCTATTTTAGTAATTTTGCTTTTTATCTCTGCTACTTTCTTGGCTTCAGATTTATTTCTGTGGGGAAGATATGAGATAATCTGTCCTTTGAAGAAGGCCTTAAGAGTTTCCCAGAGTATTCCTGTAGAGATCTTGGGTGATGTATTTGTCTCTAGAAAGAATTTGATTTGTTTGGATATAAATTCCGTACTATTCTCGTCAGCTAATAGAAGCGGGTTGAGGCACCATCTGCGGGGTGAGTGTATGAGGCTTAGTAATTTTAGCTTCAAGATCATAGGTGCATGGTTAGAAATAACAATAGCATCGTATTTGCAAGATTTAATCATAGGCAAGAAGTTATTGTCTATAAAGAAGTAATCAATCCTTGAGTAGCAATGATGTACTGGTGAGTAGAAAGAATATGTTCTTGAATTTGGGTTTAAAAACCTCCAGGGGTCTGATAAGTTGTGATCAGTTATAAACTTTGTAATTATCTTTGCGGTGTTAGATGCCGTTCCCCCTGTGGAGGAAATCCTATCTAAAAGTGGATTTAGAATACAATTAAAATCCCCAGCCATTATAACTTTATGAGTGTTCAGATTGGGAATGGATGCAAATAAATTTTGTATAAATTCCTTATCATCAACATCAGGTGCATAAACATTTATCAAAATCATTTTACAATTAGATAAGTTGCCCATGACCATTACATATCTCCCTTCAGGATCCAATACTACATCTGATGTTACAAATGGTACTTTTCTATGTATGAGAATTCCCACACCTCTAGTTTTCTTCGTAAAACTAGAATGGAACATTTGGCCCGTCCAGTCTTTTTGCAGCCGGAACTGATTCTTGCTTAGTAAGTGGGTCTCCTGTAAAAATACTATTTTAGCATTTAGACCTGTTAGGTGAGAGAGTACTTTCTTTCTCTTTAATTCATGATTCAGGCCTTTAACATTCCAGCTTACGAAGTTAACTGACTCATCATGGAGACACTGATTCTGAGTTTTTGATGTCATTTTATAGTCTTAACTGGAAGTGAGACAGCTTCGGCTTTAATTTCCTATTTCCCCTAGAGTTGTTGCCATGCAGCTTATTATTACGTTGGTAGTTATAATTATAAAGATTAATAGGATAGATTAGGTATAGATCAAGCCTGCTCTCTTTCTCTTCTTAGTTTAATGCATATGATTGTAATTAACCTGTAACAATATAATGGTCCACAGAATGGTCAAACTATTCTGCTTTAGCGTTGTTACTCTCACTGCACCTTCTTCTTCTTTCAGCTGCTCCTGTTAGGGGTTGCCACAGCGGATCATCTTTTTCCATATTACTCTCACTGCACCACTCAAAGTTGTATTTATATCACTGTATCTGAATGTGGAATCACAGCTGTTCAGAAACAGTTTCATCCCAAGAACTATAAACACACTCAATCAGTCAATCAAGTGCTCCTTGTAGAATTGTTTGCAGTTATAAGTACAATTACCTCACTGTAAACTTGCAATACAGTTATAATATTGCACAACCTGAGCCACTTTATAAAGCGCATATTTACATATCATGACAATATCATTTTTAAGATGAAATGCAGCAAAATAAAACTTTAACTTAATTTAAATAATCTATATTGTTAATAAATAAACATGTGATGACACAGTGTCGCAGTGCTAGCAAGGAGCTGGCGCTCCATTTTACGGATTGTTCCTACCTCATACTGTATTCTTGCTGGTACTGGCGTGACACTGGATGGATCGAATAATTTAACATGTACTATGAAGATATTTCAATGTTCCTTCAAAGTTTTGAAGAATCGGCGTTCTAAGCTAACAGATGGCTTAACGTCTATTACAGAGCTGATTGTGTGGCGATTGGGTATTTGGAGAAAGAAAAGTAAAGACAGAAATTGGGATTTAGTACGTTTGAAAGAGACAGTACTGCTGCAATAAATTATTTCATCGAAGATAGCACACGGCGCAGCAAGCATCTTGCGTGAGGCATGAACAATCAATGCGCCACCATATTCCCATGTTTAATAATATGCTTTAACTCCTATCATCATGAAAATGATATCAAATATACATCTTGGTATTTTAATTATCCAGAGAGCTGTAGAAACTAGTAAATTAAATGATTTGACGATTAATTCATAAACTATGTGATTAAAGTGGAAATTTAGAGATTAAAGTTGACCTTTTGTGCTTTTTTCCCACTGTGTACCTATTTTTTTTTCTCTGTACCCTAATAAGCTTTCAGATAACACTCAGACGGTGGGCTACGATTCGCCCTTTCATGGCGACTTTGATATCTGACAACTTTTTTATTTCAGGCACTGTGTGACTTTGTGAACTTGAGCTTTAGAGTTACTCCGATACTTAAGTTACTTGGTCAACTTCCTTTTGTTGTTAATACCACTGTTTAAACCAACAAATAGTACGTTTTTCCTTGCCTCCACTTGGTATTCGCTGAAATTCTTCTATTTCCCCCTGTGCTTTTGCCATTGCCTTTTCACAGAACACAGAACTTAAGGGCTATTTATATTGATTTGCATATTCAAAGAGGTGTAATTCTGAGAGGACAGCGGGCGTGTGCATTACTTTTCACGCTGACCGGGATTTATGTAGCCAAAGTATGTGGAAGTTGGTGAACACATAGATTTATGCATCTGGATTTTTTTGTGCATAAGCACATTTTCACTTTTGTCCGTACGCCATGTTAGAGCGTGAATTCTACACACAGTTTTATGCATGAGGCCCCAGGACCAGATAATATTTATCCTTGAGTGCTTAAGGAAGTTAGTGAATACATCTTGTCACGCTTGGCTCACAGATTTGCACAGAAACACAGGAGGATGGAGATAGGATCTTTATTCAAACACTGCAAATGAACATTTGTCTCTTTTTCAAAAGTTTAAATGTACTCTCCATGACAAGATAGCGATGACAGAGAGAGAGAGAGAGAAAGAGAAAGAAGCAAACAATCAATTTCAATACTGACAGGTACTTACTTTTGGTTTTAAGTAGAGACGTTTACCACACGACAGAGCCCAAATAAGGTAAGGAGCAATGTGAAGGTAGTCTGTCAACATTTTCAGGGGTTTTCTCAGGAGCGTTTCTAATCTCTAGAGGTGCGATCAGCCCCTCAGCTCACAATACATAAACACTTGACTCATATATTTAAGAAGTCACTACGCACTGGTGAAATTCCTCCCCAGGCCAGGAATGTGGTAAATATAATCTCATTATATAAAGAGGGTTATTGGGCAGATCTAAGTGGCCACATACAATTGCTCTCTCCTGATTCTTATCTAGTTTTGAGTTTTTCTAGTATCCTTGTCACTACCGGTAGTATGAGGTAATACCTGCAGCCTATTCATGTTGCATAGCAAGTCCAGCTCCTCCTTTATGTGAGCCATCACAAAAAGGTTTGCTGTGTCTCCTAGCATAGTGTCAAGAACATGGAGGAGATAACAGGAGATGGATACACAAGGACAGCTGGAAAGGGCCTTAGGAGGGCACCAAACCAGCAGCAGGACTGGTATCTGCATCCTTTGTGTGCGAAGGAACAGGAGAAGAACTGCACTGGTGTGCACTCATAAACAGATTCCATGAGAGTGGCATGAGGGCCTGACAATCTCTAGTTCAGGGTCTCCTCTCCTGGAGGACCACAGTGGCTGCAGGTTTTCAGTCTAAACCTTTTCTCAATTAGTGACCTGTTTTTGCTGCTAATTAACTTCTTTTGAATGAATTTTAATTGACTTGCTCTTAAAAACTCAGATCCCTTAATTGTTTCTTTTTCCTTAGTTAACTGCCAAACAATAATGAAATCAAAAATGAGCCAAAACATGACCAGCAAACTGTGTCTATCATACAATATCTGAAAATAAAGAAAGATGAAATGTTGATCTGCTCAGGTTCACAAAACATTTGAACAGTGCTCTTACAAAAGAGAAAATCAACAATTTTGGAAATGTATGCTATTGCACAATGAGAGCAACAGCAAGCCATGGAATTAAAGAATGGGTTTAATTAACAAGTCTCAGCACATAACTAAGCAGCTGGTTAGAGTAAAATTGGTTGGAGTTTGAGGTCTGGACTTATTGGTCTGCTGTTGGTGCCATTTAAGGAAAGAAATGAACCAATTCAGAGGAACAATGAAAAATTTCAGGGGAACAAATTTCAAAAAAACAAATCGATTAAAATTAATTCAAAAGAAGTTAATTAGCAGCAGCAAATACATGTCAAAAATTAAGAAAAGGGAGAAACCAGGGTAGGGGACCCCTGCTCTAATGGGACCTGTGCTCACAGCCCATCACTGTGAAGCTCAATTGGCATTTGCCAATGAATACCACAATTGGCAGCTCTTTCATTGGTGCCCCATTCTTGTTACAGATGAGAGCAGGTTCACACTGAGCACATGTGACAGATGTGCTGAACATTATGCAGCCTGCAAAATCATACAGTAGGACTAGTTTGGCGATGGATTAGTGATGGTCTGCGGAGGCATATCCTTGGAGGATTGCACAGACCTCTGTGCTAGGCAACAGTAAGCTGACTGGTGTTAGGTACTGGAATAAAATCCACAGACCCATTGTCAGACCTTACACTGGTGCAGTGGGCCCTGGTGCAGGACAATGCCCAGCCTCATGTGGCAAGAAGGTGTAGGCAGTTCCTGGATGACAAAGGCATTGATGCCATTGACTGTCCTGCACATTCCCCAGACCAGAATTCAAATAAGAACCTTATGGGACTTTCTGTATTGGTGTGTCCAACATCACCAAGTAGTGCCACAGACTGTCACTGTCCAGGATCTCACCGATACCCTGATCCAAGCCTGGGAAGAGATCCCCCAGGACACCACCTGCAGTCTCATGAAGAGAATGTCCAGATGATGTCGGGAGTACATATGGGCATGTGGGCGCCATACACATTACTGAGTGACATTATGAGATGCCATGATGTAACTCACGCAAGTTGGATCAGCTTGTGATTTCAATGTTTGACTTTGATGTTCAATGTGATGTTGAATCCAGCCCTCAATGGGTTAGTGATTTTGGTCTCCATTGATTGTTGTTGCATCAGTTTACTCCCAATGAATTACACAGTATTACTTAGTGAAGCTTTTCTAATTGAATATTTTGTTCATCTAGATTCACTGTATGATTTTAGTACAGTGGCGTCTCCCTGTTAAGTGCCACTTTAAGCAGGACTGAAAATTTCTGACGTGTTAAATTACCAGTAACTACTTCCACATAATTTAAAGAACTTTATTACAAAACATGGGTAAATTAAAAAAAAACATAATAAACTTATTATACTTATCTAAATATATTTCCAAAAATACCATTTCATTTACTTTAAACCTATATCCAAATAAAATGGTCAAAAAACTGTTGCCCCATGTCCTGCTTGACAGCAATCATCTAACCCAATCCCCTTCACCAAACTTAAAACTAGAAGCAGGACAGAATAATAGAGCACATACTTATTGTACAGAAAGGCATGGCTAATCAATAATTAATGCGGGCATTTATATATTATTATGCTAGGGGGCTTTGCTCACCAACCGCCCCCGGCCTGCACTACGCACCAGCCAACTCACGTTTCTGCCGCTCCCGGTGTGAAGAGGAGGGCTGGACGCACCCCAAGGAGACGCGATCACTCTTCCGAAACCCCCTCTTAAAACAGTGATACAATGGGAAGCCAATAGTTTTGTTTTTTTTTTACCCTGGATTGCTGCTGCTGGCTTGCTGCCATGCTGCGTGATTAGCATCTCGTGCAGCCTTTCGAATATTTAAAAGCCTGTACAGCAGCTGTCCTTTTGTCTCACTACCTTGTCTCTCTTCTCCCCCATACATCCTCTGCATACTTCTGTCATATCACCTATGTCCTTATATTCAATCTCTTTTCGCTTTTACCTTTTTGTCATTATCACATTGCATTTTGATTCCGTGTTTGGAATTACATTGTGACAACACAACATATAACTACCCATGAGTGAATATTGTGTCATTCTCTTTACACAAACTATGTTTGACAATAGCATTCACACAAATGAGAAATGATTGAACCGTGTGCATGGTTGTAAATGTTTTAGATGTGGGCAGGACTTTTCCAAATCTCTTTGCATAAAGTCTTGTCTTGCGAGGCTTGACATTTTCTCTTGAGGGATTTTACTTTCACCAAACAACTTTTAATTTTCTTGGATACGCCTCTTCATTGGGAAGAAACACTACTTCTCCTTGGTGGCAACACGAATTATACGATCTACAAGTCTCTGACTTAAAGTTTAAATCCGAACAATATATTCAATCTCTTTTTGCTGTTCCATTATTTCACTGAGTAATAATTTCCATTTGTTTGTGCTAATGCCATCTTTACTATCATTTTTTTGAGACATTCAAATTTTCGCATTATCTCTAACCTGCTCTGCAAGTGTATCGTGCCAACGTTTTTGAATTCTTTACAATGTTCTATTCAGTCATCTACTCTTTGTCTTTTATTTCCGGACCCGGGCGTGGTTAAATCTCTTGTCACAAAGTCTTCTCTTGCAGGATGTGAAAATGTCTCTCTTCAAAAGATCATGTCTCATCAAAGGATAAAAAGTCTTGTCTCCCAAGATTTTTTTTATTATAATACAGAGATGAATATCAGTTACATTAAGTGTGCCCTTAATTTTTTTAGCAGTATATTTTTAATAAATGATTTGGATAGGAATATAAATAACAAGCTGGTTAAGCTTGCAGATAATACCAAGATAGGAGGAGTGTCAGAAAATCTGGAATCCATCGAATCATTATAGAAGGTGTAGCCACAGGAGTGTAAGGAGAGATCAAGCACGGGAAAAACACATGGTGAAAGAAATCTTTCAGTCCAAAATGTTTTAAAATATTTAGTGAAAATTCAAAGCAAGCAATCCACACAAGAATGAAGAAAAAAGTTGTTACACATGTAGAATAAAAGGCAAAAAAAGGAAAAAATGTATCTTCTCTAAACTTTTCTTGTAAAACTTTAGTTGTCTCCAGTGTTCTCCCCAGAAATTTTTTCCAGCCAGGTGGCATGAAAAAGTAGCCGGGTGGGGCAGGATGGGGAAATTTGCACTCTTTTTATTAGTTAAATTATCATTAATTATTTTCCAATGCTCAATATGACTTTCTTTTTTAAGGTTTGACACTTGTTCCAGAATATTTTTATTAAATTTAAGAAGTATCCAATTCAGGATCCTGCAACACTAACAAAAATTTTAAATAACAATTGTTATGACAATCCAAGAGGCACAAATATTGTTGCTGTCAGGAAGAAAAATGAAAAACAATGAAAAAAAGTAAGGGAAACCTAATGACGAAAAATTTAAAAATATTCTTCAAAGCCAACTTGCATATGCCGAAGGTGTCTTCAGTTAAATATTTATTCTTCTTTTCTTCCTAGAGGCCTAGTTGTCTGCAGCTTTTCCATAATGAAAGTCTCCAGGATCTGGGCCCTCCAAGGAGATCAGCATGAGATTATTTAGCGTGCTTTGTTTCATGCAATTTCTCAAACATGTCTTGATCATTTTAAGGGCAGAAAAACCCCTTTCACATTCAGCTGTGCTTACTGGGATCACTAGCCCAATATGAGCTAGTCTGGCTAAATTTGGAAACGACTCTTTGAGCTCTGATGTCATTGCCATTTTTAGTAAAATCTGTTTTGGACTGAAGTCTTTGTATGATTGACTGCTGATCATTTTTGACGCAACTGTCCATTCTTGCCTGCTATTTTCATATTTTAAAATTGGAGGGTTACCATTTTTGGAATAATGATTGAAAAGAATTTCAGCAGACTTGCTTGAATCGTGAGTTTCTGCATTGAAAACTTTTGAAAAGCTGGAAATAATTGGCTTGTCAGGGAATCTTGCATTTAGGTGCTTGACAACTGTCTCTAGGTATTTATCATATATTGCAGTTTTGAATGACATTACATCACTCTGTGTATAAACAATGTGGAGATCTGACCATTCTTCTGCCAGACAATGATGAAAGCTTTGAAAATATCTCCCAGGAGTGTCTTTCAACTCCATGATGGACAATTATGTGGCGAGCAAAATTGGCTCAATTTTGGTAAGATTGACATCTTGCATTTTCCAAGCCTTAGATAAGTTGGACAACAAAGGTAATACGTCTGAAAGCATCATTAAAGAGGAGACAAAATTGTACGTTTTAACACTTCAGCTGTGATGTCATTTTGTTCAGTGGCCTCTCTTTCCAGTGCAGCTATGACACTCATCATACACTGTCATAGTGACTGTACTGCAAAGTCATGCAGCCATCTAGTGTCACTGGCCATTTTCATCTTAATCTGGAGAATGTTCAGAATATTTTGAATTTCCGTTAAACCAGCCATCCTAACTGAAGAGTTTTAGAAGAAATAGAACAGCTGCCTTAAGAGGTCATTCAGTTTTGTTAAATAAGGTACAGCAGCTGCTGCTTGGGCACTTGCAAGGGCCAATCGGTGGTTTACACAGTGGCAGTTGACCAAGAGTCCAGATGTTTTATCTTTAAGCAGTTGTGGCACACCTTTCTCTATCCCAATCATAACAGCCGCTCCATCTGATCCTAGTCCAACCTGATGAGCAGTTTTCAAGCCTAGAGTGTCCATTGTTGCACTCAGTGGTTGGTTATAGTCTCCGCTTTGCCATCGATCATATTGTAGGTTGATACAAAACTAATTCTGACCTCTTTAGTGACCTGGCAAACATGTTTAATCTAAATAATTAATTGTTTTACAACTGAGATGTCTGTGGTTTCATCACACAGAACATTGAAAAATTTTTAGCGTGTATATTTTTCAGTATGTTAGATTTTATTTCTGATGCTAAGACAATCCAGCAGCTCTTGCATTATTCCTTCAGTGGTGTAATGTGCATTTTTACCAACATTAAGATGTTGGAAAAAGGAATAACCCATTTCTTTACAGTGTTCCAACAGCTTTTCAAACAACGTTGTATGTGGCAACTCATTTTTTGCCTTCTTTACGAATTCTTGTGCATGGCACGTTTACCCAAGATAACTCCCTCCTTGGGGGATGTTTGTTTAAATATTTCATGCACAATGAGCACCACATACCATTTTCATTGACCATTAGCCAATCAAAATCTTTAAACCATTGTTTATTTATGCTGGATAAGCGGCACTTAAATTTATTGATTGGCAGAGTGTGTGCTGAAGACATTTCCCCAGAAGGACCAGCTTCTGCAATGTCTTTGTCTGAAATTGCCACATGAGGAGTTGACGCTGCACCTTCATTAGTTTGTGGCATCTCTTTTCTGAAATAACTGAGCAGTGTTGTTTTCTGAACACTTTTTTTGCTCATGTTGGTAAAACGTTTGGAAAAAATTAAAAGTACTTATGAATAAGACTTTTGAGTGGGAAAGTGAGAGCCTGTTGGTTATTCAGTGCACACTTGCACTACGGCAGGGCAAGATATGAACAAAAAGGAATGGCAAATGGGTCACTTTAACAAAACTACGGAAGCGTATTAGGGACACGGTGAAGAAAAAAAAAATACAGGCACAGTGAAGAAAAAAAAAAATATATGTCGAGAATAAAGTCAACATGTTGACTTTATTCTCGACATTTCCACTTTAATCTTGAAGTTTACGACGAGAATAAAGTCAACATGTCGACATAGTTTATTTTGTCATTAAAGTAGAATGTCGTAAACTAAACTTGATCTAAAAATCAATGTTTAATTTACTAGATTTTCTCAAACCCCATCATAAGGTAAGGTAGTACATTAAATGCTGTGTTAAGTGTACCCCGACCAAGTTGTTAATTACTACGCGCATCTTAAACGGACTCCCTCTTGCACTGAGGTGGCACTGGGAGGGATCGCCGCACACAATGCATTCACTTGATGATATTCCTGCTCTCTGAACATTTACAATGCTAAGATAAATACTTGATATCATTTTCATGATGAAATGCATTAAAGCATGTATTAAACATGCACGGCAGTGTGGCGGTAGTGCTGCTCCCTCACAGTAAGGGGCCCCCAGGTGTACGTTCAGTGTAGAGAAATTTATAGCAGGTGTGACGAGGCTCCAAAAAACTGAATGTATGAATGGGTATCGCACAGGTTTAACTTAAATATTGTGTAAATGCTGGGTTCGTGATCTGGTGGTTGGAGACACGAACACAGGATTAAATGGATGTTCTTCTGAGCGGGCTTTCTTTATTGCATGCATGCTGTCTCTGTCTGATGTCCCAAAACCCCAATTCCTATCCTTCTTTTTTCTTTCTCCACATAACCAATCAATCATTAGATCTGCATCTGTCATCTCACAATGTCATGCGAGGTGGCAGCCGGGCGCTCAACTAAATTAGCCGGGCGCTGACGCTAGGGAGAACACTGTATCTCTATACTTAAAGATTCTTAACTTCTTCTTCTGTGCACTTTAAATGCACGTTGCGGCACTTTCAATTAAGTGCTTTGTCTTACATGTTTCTTAGCACACAAAAAACACACACAAGTTACGCAAGGCACAAAAGGCACAGTTTAAAACCATGTGCCCTCTACACCTTACACATGGCAAGGCTGGTCACTAACTGAGAATAATGTTTAGTCAGAGAAGTTAGAAATAGCTTGAATATACCAATTTAATTTAACTTATGAGGGTTATAGGAACCTCCCATAGATTATGCACTATCATTTAGTAAAACATTTATGATTCTTATGTAACTAGAAAATGGCTCTTGCAGAGGGACTTGGACAGCCTACAGATTGGAGCAGATTTGTGGCAGATGAAATTTAATATAAGTAGATGTGAAGTATTACATGTAGGAAGTAAAAATGTGATATTTCAATGCATAATGGAAGGTCTGAAAATTGAAAGTACACACCATATGATAAGGATTTAGGAGTCTTAGTGCTATCTTAGTCTTAGTCTTATGCTATCAACTTTCAGACAGTGTTCTTTAGCCATTAAGAAGGCTAACAGAATGTTTGGTTATATAGTACAATATCTAGAGTACAAGTCCAATGAGGTTATGCCGAAGCTTTATAATTCACTGCCTAGACCTCACCTGGAGTAATGTGTTCAGTTTTGGTCTCCAATCTAGAAAAGAGACATACCAAACAATTTGTATTTTTAGCACTGTGCTAGAAAAAGTCCAGAGAACAGCAACTAGGGTGATTCCAGGACTACAAGGAATGAGTTATGAGAAAACACGAAAATAGTTGAGCTTTTACAGTTTAAGCAAAAGGAGAATAAGAGGAGACATGATTGGTATTCAAAATTATGAAAAGAATTAGAACAGTGGATTGAGACTGTTATTTTAAAATAAGTTCAACAAGAACACAGGGACACAATTGGAAATTTGTTAAGGGTAAATTTCAAACTAACATTAGGAAGTTTCCTTCACAAAGAGAAACACGGACACATGGAACAAGTTACCAAGTGGTGTAGTAGACATAAAGACTTCAGAATTTGGCTTAAGAATTAAGTGGATGGGACTGCAGAGCTTTGTTGGGCTGTGTTTGTCTAAACTTTCTAATGTTCTAATGAAAGAAAAGGGATTCTGAAGTGCACCGTAACCATTAACTAGAAGCCAGGGCAAAGACTTCAAAACAGGAGCTTTGTGGCTGTGCTTTTTACTTTTTATATGATTCCTGCAGCATTTGAACAGCCAGTGAATAATGCATTGCAGCAGTCAGTCTTATTAAAACTAAATGCATGGTTTAATTTTTCAGTATCCTGCTTATCTAGGAAGCACCTTCATTTTCCAACATTTTTAAAATGCAACAAACATATTTTAGATGGTTTTGTAATGTGTGTTTTAAAAGACTTACTGGTGTGATGATTTTGGTTAAATTAATCTTTGCTTAGACTAACAATGTTATAACGCACCAATGCAACAACTCCATACAACACTAGACATCCTCTTTAAAGATTTGGTATCGTAAAAAACTGCTTATCTGTACCTTGCACGTTTATGTCTCTAGTTATCATATTTGTATAATGCATGTGTTTATTAATACATTGTATTATTATGTTCCTTAAAACGAGTGAACCTTGATACAAGTCCTTGTCTTCCTACAACAGAGAAAGGTAAGGTAAATAAGGCAGTAGCCTTACCAAATTATTTGATTAATTTATGTGTATTGCTGTAGGCAAAACTGATAAATAACAAAGCAACAATTTCTTTTTCAAATACTACAGTACTAAAATGGAGAAATATGCTGTGGGACTTTAACTAGGAATTAGTTTAAAGTTTCAGTTTTACCATGAGAGCGGTTGCTTGAAATTGTATATTTTCCTCTTTTACTCATTTGACAGCCACTCGGATGCCCAATGCAAGTGAGTGAGATGTCAGGCAGAGTGCACATGCTCAAACAGCAGCGCCACTGTTCTGCTTCTTTAGGTAAGAGTGCAAAAAAAAAAATGCGTCACTTCTGTGGAAATAAATGGAAGGGGAAAGCAAATATGTAAGCATAAATAAGATTGAATTAATTGAATGACATTATTTAATAAATAAAAATGTACTAAATGACTCTTAAATTAAGTAAATAAAAACTGCAAAGTGCTCCAACTTAGTTGCTGAATGTCCCAGAATGTTTGCCATGTGTACATTGTCTAACGCTAGTTAAGGGTCGGTGGTTCAGTAACAAACAGTCCTCTGGAAATTCTGCCATTTTCTGCTCACCTGCTTCGGCACTGTATCTTCTGCAAGTTGTGCCCTTTGAAATGATTTTCCTAATAATTGAGTTAGCGTGAGGCATCCAGCATTTATGGCATACAATGTCCTATTTCGTTGTGGGTTTTCTGTAATATAAGAGAAGGATGTTTAGCTTCTTCTGGAATAGCAGCTTTGTTGAGTCTGCTTCTAATTCTCACTATTCAATCTTGAAAGACTGGGTCCAATTTAAAGAATTGTCTGTTCTTTTTCATACTGGAATTTTTTTAAAGCCGTATTTTTTTCAGTATATTCTCGTGGTTGACTAAGGAGGACAAGCTCTGTTTCAGCTTTACTCAGGTTCTCTGTAGAATGTCAGAAAGATGAAGGATCTGATTGTAGACTTTAGAAGAAATCAGCAAAGGCACCACCGCCACCCTCTCAGTATTAACAGCACTCAGGTGGAGAAGGTGGACTTTTTCAGATAACTCATTGCCCACTGCTCAGCAACATAACCTGGTTGAAATATATTGACACCTTGGTAAAGAAAATATGAAAATGTCTAAGAGATTCCAGGCTGCTCTGCCAATTACTACCAATTACCAGTTACTAAAGAACTTCTATACATTCACCATCCACCAAGTATTCTGACAAGAAGTGTTACTGCCTGGTTTGGGAACAGCAAACAGCAGGACCAGAAAGCTCTGAAGAGAGCGGTGCAGTCAGTTAAAAGCATCAGTGGGTGTGCACTGCATGACCAGGACATCTACACCACGCAATGTTGGAACAGGATAAAAAAAAATTATCAATGGCACCAGCCATCCCAGCAGTGGCTTCTTTTCTGTGCTATGGTCCACTTCAGAGAGACTAAGAAAGAGCTTTTTACACAGCGCATATGCATCATGAAAAGGAAAGTGTCATTACATTATGCCTTATTATTAACTCACTTATATTAAGTTATTTATTTAGCTATTATCTATTATTTATTACATATTTAAAATTATAATGATTATTTTTGATGTTTATAAAGACATGTATTACTGCTGTTGTCATTTTATATTCTTCTTAAAGGCACAGTCTTTGGAGTTGAGCAACTAAGCATTTCACGACATATTGTACTGTATGTATATTTTGCATGTGATGAAAACTTTTCATTTCAATTGAGTCTTAAAATAAGAAGGCAATTAAAATGAAGGTGAAAAGTCAATTACAAGCAGAAACTGGTCACTGATTATGAAAGAGGCAGTAAGGAAGACCTGCAGCCACTGCCACCCTTGAGAATCAGAGTTGGATATTCCTGCTATAGGCTAGGAATTTCTTTTAACTGTGACTTTGTTGACAACAAAAGTTTTGAAAAAGTGTGTTTTCACTTGAAATAATGTAAACACAGTGATGTTATAAGTTCAAAATAAAGATCCTGAAAGGAGTATTTGAAATTCTCTTTTTAGTATCTTATCTGGCTTTACTGCCACAATAGCTGGTCTAACTATTCTATCTTGGAATTATGATGTACTTCAATGGTGCAGCTTTTGATTTCCCCATTAAGAGTGAACAATGTTTCTTACATTTTTCATTAATCAAGTGAAAATATGTAACGATGCCATAAACATGTTGACTTTCATCTACAAAATGATAGATAGATAGATAGTGTCGAGGATGCCAGGGGCGACGACCTGGCCGGGACGCCTTCAGGGACCGGAAGTGGGCGTGCGCCCAACTGGGATCACGTGGGGGCCGCCATCCTGGTTGTTTTGGGGGCCACGGGTAGAGGGCTTGGAAGCCCAACCCTGTAGGGAACTGTGGTCACCGCCAGGGGACGCCCCAATCCCTTGGGGACCTTGGACCTCAGCACTTCCGCCACACCAGGAAGTGCTGGGGGGAAGAAGAAGAGGGACACCCGGAGAGCTTCCGGGAGAACAGCCGGCATTTCCGCCACACTAGGGCGTGTCCAGGGGGGAATGCCAGGAAGCACCTGGAGCTCATCCGGGACCAGAAAAAAGGAGCCATCTTCCTTCATTCGGGGCTGGAGTTGGGTGGAAGCAGGACGAGGCAGGAGCAGAGAGTGTGGAGGCGGCCCGAATAAAAGGCATTGTGTGGCCAGGACTGAGTTGCGGTTTGTGTGGCACTTTTGAACTGTAAATATTGTATATAATAAACGTGTGGTGGTGATTATCAACATGTCCGCCTGTCTGTGTCCGGGCCGGGTCCACAATAGATAGTGTCACGCTTGGGTCACAGATTTGCACAGAGACACAGGTGGCTGTAGAAAATAGGAATTTTATTCAAACACTGCAAACAAACATTTGTTTCTTTTTTTTCAAAAGCTTAAATGTGTTCCATAACGAGTCAGAAATGACAGTTCTGCTAGGAGTAGAGAATGTCAGAGAGAGAGAGAAATAAAAGCAAACAATCAATTCCAAAACCGACAGGCACTGCACAATGCTTTTAAGTTAGCGGAGTATTGCATGAGGCTTGTATTACACGCGTTATAATGCAAGTGAGAAGGTAAGGAGCAATGTGAGGGTAGTCTGTGTTTCAGGGGTATTCCCAGTGGCGTCTGTGTCCTCTTGGGGTGCGATCACCCCTCCAGCTTACAATAGATAGATAGATCAATAGACAGATAGATACTTTATTAATCCCAAAGGGAAATTCACATAATCCAGCAGCTCTGTCTTCTTCAGGAATAGACAATAAAATTGATCTGCTAATACTCAACCTTCGGTCAGGTGGATCCATCTCTGAAACAGAGGGCTTGAAGATCTAATTCTATTGCTTGATCACTAAGTGAAGTCTCTTGGTAATTGGCTATATAACACTCAAATCTTATTTTTCTTTAGATGACACACCGTGGACCACACCCTGTCATCACTGCAATTCAGCCTTGCTTTGGTTTGTTTGATATCATAACCCTTCTCTATTATGTCTCTTGTGAAAACTTTATAGTCTTCATGTAAAACTGAATTTTTATTCAGTTTACTTTTTAGGGCAATAGCACACTGTTCTGCAATACACATTGTTTAGTAATTTTAGAACCGTTCTAAAGTTACAAATTGTTTGGTATGTTAAGTGTCTCATGTTTCTATTTGTTGCAAAGTTGTTTAGGTCCTTGTATGGTCTACTGATCAACCATCCAAGCATGAGGTCCTTCTTCTCTGAAAGGTATGACTTGCTATAGAAAAAAGTGTTTAGAATTTATAGATTAACTTCAGAATCTATTAATAGTAGACATACCTTCTCAAGATATGTGCACATTGCAGTGTCATCCTACTGTAGAATATTTTTTCCCAGTCAATGGAACAGAGACAAGCAGAAAGACCTTCAGCAAATAATTATGGGTGTTGTTGAGACCACATACTTGCTAATCTGGTTTAGACAGCATTTTTTTTTTTTTTTTGAAATTTTATTAATTTTATTGCAACCATTCCATACAAATCAATCAATTTTTACAAAAAGTAGGATTGAGAGCAAATCGACCCCACCCCTGAGAGAGAGAGCAAGGCCAACGAAGTAAAACTTAAGGCGTGTAAACATACCTAAATTGATGAGTTTGATAAGCCAATAGAGATGAATCGAGAAGAAAAAGAAATACAGAAATAATTGCTTGCTCTGTTCTTTAAGAGCTTATTCTAAAATATTACTGATTAGATCCTGCCATGTTTTGAAAAAAATCTGTACAGATCCTCTAACTGAGTATTTGATTTTTTCCAATTTCAAATAGTATAAAACATCTGTTTCCCACTGACTTAAAAGAGGGGAGTTTGGGTTCTTCCAGTTTAGCAAAATAAGTCTGTGTGCCAAAAGTGTAGTGAATGCAATCACAGTTTGTTTGCCCTTCTCCACTTTAAACCCAACTGGAAGAACACCAAACACAGCTGTTAGTGGATTAGGAGTGATTGTGAACCCAAGGCTGTCTGAAAGGTAATTCAAAATTTTGGTCCAGAATGACGTTAATTTGGTGCAGGCCCAAAACATGTGACCCAGTGAGGCTGGAATTTGATTGCAGCGTTCGCGGGTTGGATCTTGCCCTGGAAACATTTTGGATACATAATTTTGAGTTTGAATAATTGGATGCTTTGCGCATATGGAGATCGAGTGAATTCTCTGTATTGCTATTTTCCACTCCTTTTCTGATATATTAATTGAGAGATCTTTTTCCCAGTGTCCTCTTGGATCTTTGAAAGGGAGGGACTGTAAAATAATTTTATATATTGCAGAGATGGTGTCCAAGTCCAAGAAATTGAGCAATATTTTTCCAGCGTGGACGAGGGTGCAAGATGAGGAAAATCGTGCAGGTTCTGTTTAACAAAGTTCCTAATTTGAAGATAGTGAAAGAAATGTGTAGCTGGAATGTTAAATTTATATTGTAATTGTTCATAGGATGCAAAGAAGTTGCCTATATAAAGATCTCTAAATGTTTTCCAGATATTAAAAACTGCATATGTTTGTGAAGGTTGAAAGAGGTGGTTCTCTTGCAGAGGTGCCACTGATAAAAGATTCTCCATCTTAAAATGCTTTCTACATTGGTTCCATATTCTGAGTGAGTGAAGCACAATTGGGTTATTAGTATATTGCCGATAACTTGCATTTGTTGAGGCACAGAGCAGGGAATATAAAGAAGTACTGCAAGATTTTAGTTCTATTGCGGACCAGGCCTGTGTATGTTCATCTATTTGTGTCCAGGTTTTATAGCTTGTATGTTTGCTGCCCAGTAATAAAACTGGAAGTTAGGTAGAGCCATGCCACCTTCTGCCTTTTGTCTTTGTAGGGTGCTCTTTGATACGTGGATGTTTTGAGTTCCAAATAAATGAGGTTATTGTTGAATCTAATTGCTTAAAAAATGATTTATTGATGTATATTGGAATGTTTTGAAATAAAAAAAGGAGCTTAGGAAGAATATTCATCTTAACAGTGTTAATTCTTCCAGCTAGAGTGAGATGAAGGGTTGACCATCTATGCAAGTCTTGCTTAATTTTTTCCATGCAGATGGCAAATTTTGTTGATAAAGAGCTTTATGTTTACTTGTGATGTTTACCCTAGGTATTTAAACTGTTCTGCAATGATAAAAGGTAGGGTGTCTAATCTAATATTATATGCTTGAGAATTCACTGGAAAGAGTACACTTTTATTCAGATTAATTCTGAGACCAGAGATCTTTTGAAATTCTGTGAGTGCTGTTAAGACTGCAGGCACAGAATTTTGTGGGTCTGATATATACAGTACCATATCATCTGCATAGAGAGAAATTTTCTGTTCCAGTTCCTCTCTGATAATCTGATCAGCATTTCGAAAGTGTATTTCCAGTGGTTCAATGGCAATTGCAAACAGCAGCGGTGACAAGGGGCATCCTTGTCTGGTACCACGTTCTAGTTTAAAGTAGTCTGAACAAATGTTGTTGATACAAACTGAAGGTTCTGGATTGGTATACAGTAGTTTGATCCATGCACAAATGTTCGGGCCAAACCCAAATTTCTCTAATGTAGTAAAAAGGTATTTCCATTCAATCATGTCAAATGCTTTTTCTGCATCCAATGATAATAATATTTCTGGGGTGTTTGACTTAGTTGGTGAGTATATTACATTAAACAGGCGTTGAAGATTTGAAGATAAGTGTCGACCCTTGATAAATCCAGTTTGATCTTGTGATATTACCAAAGGGAGCACTTTCTCCATCCTTCTAGCTATGTTTTTTGAGAGTATTTTAACATCATTATTCAAAAGTGAAATTGGTCTGTATGATGTACATTGTAATAAGTCCTTATTTTGTTTAGGAAAAACTGTGATTAATGCTTGGCGAAAAGTTTGAGTTTGATTGTATCTGGCTTCTGTAAATGTTGCTAATAGGAGGGGAGCTAGCTGAGCGGAGAATTTCTTATAAAATTCTGCAGGGTAGCCATCAGGGCCTGCTTCTTTCCCGCCTTGAAATGACTTTATAGCATCTAGTAATTCTGATAATGCCAGAGGTTTATCGAGTTCCTCCGCACTAAAATGTCTATTTGTGGTATCTGTAATGTATCCAGAAATGCATTAGATTGTGTGTTGTCTTCTTTAAACTCAGTAGAATATAAGGATTTATAGTAGTCTCTAAATGTGTGCATTATATTTTTGTGGTCGATGATTTTGTCTCCGTTCGTTTTGGTGATTACAGGGATTGCGTTGCGGACTTCTTACTTGTGAATTTGTTGAGCTAAAAGCTTATTAGCTTTCTCTCCGTGTTCATAGTAATGATGTCTGGATTTATAAATTAGTTGTTCAGTTTCTTTAGTTGTCAAGAGGTTTAGTTCTGAATGCAGAGCCTGTCTTTTCCTATGTAGAGCCTCGCTTGGAAGATTGGCATGTTCTTCATCTATTCTAGTAATTTCGCTTCTTAGCTCTGATACTTTCTTGGTTTCTAATTTATTTCTGTGGGAAAGATATGAAATAATCTGTCCTCTTAAGAAGGCCTTAAGAGTTTCCCAGAGTATTCCTGCAGAAATCTCTGAGGATGTATTTGTCTCTAGGAAGATAATAATTTGTTTGGATATAAATTCTGTACAATTCTAATCTGGTTTAGACAGCATTTTTGAATAAGAATTCCATTTGCTCATTGTTTTGAGGAGAACTTTAGCTCTTCTTCCATGAAGGTGTAACTGTTATCAAAGATTTTCAATGCAAATCCTTACTGTACCATGCAGTCCATGGGTTCACAGGGGCAACTAAGTGACAGATATCCCATCTTCCCACACTTGAAACAAAAGGAAAGGTGGAACGGTTTATCTCTTTTACGGACGGCAGGTTCAGGAGCTTGTCAGGGGGGCTCAGGAGCTGCCCCACGCACCTGTTGGTTATGGCGAGTGAACCGTTCCGATCGCCCTAATATGCAAGCCGCCCAATGACGCTCTACTATTTTGATTAAGGTGTCCATGTTGTCATATGGTTGTTTCCGGACTTGCTGGGCGATATGATCAGGGAGGGCATGTACGAATGTTTCGCAAGCCAGTAACTCACCCATTTTATGGGAGTTGTTTATGTCGGGCCATAGCCAACGACAAACTTTGTTCCAAGCCTCGAAAGCCTGGGTTCGTAGCGGCCGATCGGGATCAAACTGCCACTCCCTCCATTTCCTCGCCTGCCTCTCCGGAGATATGTCGTAGTACTTGAACACCTCACTTTTGAGAGCATCATAATCAGCAGCCTGCTCCTCAGTTAAATTGTAATAGGCCCTCTGCGCCGGTCCCTTCAGGTCATGTGTTCCGCTTACCATTAAGCTTGAATACCAAAAAATAGGTTTCAACGTCATTGTCCTCCGTCAGGTTGGTTAACTGAGTAGGTAATGACCGAGCTGCCTCCGCCCGTACAGAGATGGTAGAGAAATTTTATCAGACTCTCAAACAAATGCTTCACAAGGTAGTCAATGAGGATGGAAGGAATTGGGATCAGCTCCTACCCCTTGTCCTTTTTGCCTATTGGGAAGTCCCACAAGCCTCTATGGGGTTCTCCACTTTTGAATTATTGTACGGGCAACAGCCCTGGGGCATATTAGACATTTTAAAGAAAGTATGGGAAGAAGAGGCCCTTCCCTCTACAAATATATTGGAGTATATCGTGCAATTACGCGATAGATTTGGTAAAATTTTGCCCCTCCTTAATAGTCACATGGAATAGGCTCAATGATCACAGGTCCGATATTACGATCGAGGCATGTCTCTCTGGCAGTTCCGCCCAGGAGAGCAGGTCATGGTTCTAGAACCTACCTCCCACTCTAAGTTACTAGCCCATTGGCAAGGTCTATATGAAGTTAAGGAGAGGAAAGGACTCATCGACTATTTGGTGAGTCAACCCAATCATCGACCGAGGAAGAGGGTTTATCATGCAAATCTGCTGAAACCGTGGAAGGATAGGAATCCTAATCTCTACACCAGTCGGCCCCACTCGCTCTTTGTTCACATGAGTGGCCTTAACTTCGGTGTGGATTTAATTCCTGGACAGCAATGGCAACTGGAAACAGTTATCCTGTCCGTCCTGGAGGTAGTGAGTGAAAACCCTGAAAGGACCTCTCTGATTGAGCACGACATTTTGTTCTCGGGGTTGTAGTCCGAGAACATCCGTATCGCCTTCCCGAGGGATAAAGAGCTGAAGTGGAGCTTGAGATCAAGCACATGGTGGAACTAGGAGTAATAGAGGAAAGTCATAGTCCCTGGTCCAGTCCCATTGTCTTGGTCAATAAGCCTGACGGGAGTTGGAGGTTTTGCAATGACTTCCGTCAGCTTAATCAAGTCTCCCAACTTGATGCTTATCAAATGCCAAGAGTGGACGACTTCCTCAAGAGGCTAGGACAAGCCCGGTATTTGACCATGCTGGAAATGACAAAGGGGTACTGGCAAGTTCCTTTAACGGACTCCGCAAAGGTTAAGACCGCGTTTAGTACCCCTAGCGGACACTGGCAGTATCATGTCCTTCCATTTGGGTTACATAGGGCTCTGGCAACATACAGTGCTGCCTACCTGGATGACGTGGTCATCTATTCTAGCACATGAACGGAACACCTACAGCAGATAAATGTGGTATTTCGGACACTTGGTGAGGCCAGACTTTGGATTAATCCGAAGAAATGGTTCTTTGGATTGATCGAAGCCAAGTATTTAGGCTACCTGGTGTGTCACGGTACCGTGAAGTCACATTGCTCCAAAGTAGATCCCTTTTTGAAATGGCTTAGGGGCCATGCTGAGCCAATGTGTCGATGTTGTGGAACACCCCGTCATGTTCCTGAGCCGGAAACTGTTGGACTGGGAGACCAGGTATGCGGCAGTGGAGAGGGAGGCTTTGGCGATTAAATGGGCAATTACTCAGCGGAGGTACTACCTGTTGGGCCGGGAATTCACCCTTGTCACAGACCATACACCTTTACAATGGATGGCTGTGCACAAGGAGTGGAACCTGCGGGTCACCCGGTGGTTTCTTGACCTCCAGCCAATAGCTTGTTCATCGTCGGGGCTCTCTTCATACCAATGACGATGCCCTTCTTAGGGTTCACGACCTCTCAGCCAGGGTTTCCCGACCCGATGGGACTGGGCTGATGGGGGGGCCTTGTCACAAGCATGCGGATGGGAGGTAGCTAAACGGCTTGAGTAAGGGCAATTCTGAATCAGACCAGGATGTGGCACACATCACTGACTCATTTTCTGCCTTTCCTGCAGACCATTCATGGGAGATTCCACCTGGCACTCTTGACATCACTTCCGGGTCCGAGCCTATGGAAAAAGATCTTGCCGGCTCCGGCCTCTGTGATGTCATTTCCGGGCTCGAACCTATGGCTGAACAACCCTATGAGCCTGACCCCTCTGATCTCACTTCCTGTCTTCCCCTTTAAAAGCCTCCACCTTTTCCCTATTCCCTCAGTTCTGTTTTGGACTTGGTTTTGTGCACATCAGTGCTGTTATACATTTTGCAACTTTGCAGCCCAAAACCTTTTTATGACTCTTATGTCTGGTTTTTGTGACAATATATATTTCACAGACACAATTTCCAAAAAAGTTGTGACACTTTGTAAAAATGAAATACGAAAATCTGTAATTAAGTAGTTCATTTGAACCTTTATTTAACAGCCAAAAGGACAAAAAAAAAAGATTTTCAGTGTTTTCACCGCAAACTTAATCCTATTTGTTAAACATAAACAAACCTAGAAATCAATGCCTGCAACACATAACCACATGGGCTCAGGAGTACTTTGGAAAAACATTGTCGCTTAACAGATTCCGTTGCTGCATCAAGAAATGCTCCCTGAAACAGTATTATGGAAAGACGAAGCCATACATTAATTTTGTGCAGAAACATTGGTGAATTATCTGGGCTCAAGCTCATCTGAGATGGACCAAAAGACACTTGAAACATGTTTACTGTTTACCGCATACAAGATTTGAGCTGCTCAACAATATGTGGTCACTGTTGTTTGATTCTCCTTTTCATGATACACCAGACATTACACAGATCTGAACTGCAGGCAGGCCAGTCAAACACACAGACTCTATGTCTACGAAGCCACAGTTTTGCAATTTGTGCAAAATGAGGCCTGGCATTATCCTGTTGAAATATACAAGGAGTTCCTGGGAAAAGACATTATCTTGATGTCTTTCCAAAATTTCAATGTAAAATTGAGACGGTTATGGTTGTTATGATGGTTATGGGACTGCAGTCAGCACCAGAATTTGGGTCGAGGATCGTGCAGTGCCTTGACGGACAGCCAATTGGATCCTCCGGCTCAGTGCTGGTAAAATTGTTTTGGGTCTTCCACTTGACTTTTTTAATCCATAACCTTCAGGATCATTTAAGAAATTCCAAATGACTGTCGTACTGCGTCCCACCTCAGCAGTGATGGCGCGCTGTGAGAGACCCTGCTTATGCAGTTCAACAACCCGACCACATTCAAAAGGGAGAGTTTTTTTGCCTTTGCCATCAGAACGTGTGACTACCTGACAGATAATGACAATGAATCCACATCTTTGCACAGATTTGGCCTTTTAAAGGCATGTGGTCCTAAAATTTTGATCAGCTGTAAAACAGCCTGTTTCAATTTAATCGTTATTTTCAATTAATTGAATGCTCAAAAAATGTTTTGTCTCACTCCCATTTATTCTTGTTGCATGTTGAAGCTCTACTTGGAACCTTGTTAAGATCCAACTATGCAAAATATGATTTTTTGCCATTTTACAAGTGGTCTTAAACTTTTGATCGGGACTGTATATATATATATATATATATATATATATATATATATATATGTGTGTGTGTGTGTGTGTATATATAGTATATATACTGTATAAATAGTATATATATATAACAACTGAAAAGTTGTGAGTGCAAAATTATGCATCCCCTTTGCTATGAAACCCCTAAATACTAACTAGCTCCAGCCTCACTGGGTCACATGTTCTGGGCCTGCACCAAATTAACATCATTCTGGATGAAAATTTTTAATTACCTTTCAGACAGCCTTGGTCTCACAATCCCTCCTAACCCATTAACAGCTGTGTTTGGGGTTCTTCCAGAGGGGCTTAAAGTGGAGAAAGACAAACAAATTGTGATTGCATTCACTACACTTTTGGCACGCAGACTTATTCTGATAAACTGAAAGAACCCAAACTCTCCTTTTTTAAGTCAGTGGGAAACTGATGTGTTATATTATTTAAAATTGGAAAAAATCAAATACTCAGTTAGAGGATCCGTACAGACTTTTTTCAAAACATGGCAGGATCTAATCAGTAATATTTTAAAATAATCTCATAAAGCACAGAGAATTTATTAATTCAGGTATGTTTACAGGTCTTAAATTTCATGCCGTTTGGCTTGTTCTCTCTCTCAGGGATGGGGATCGATTTGTTCTTAACTCAATTTTTATTTTTGTAAAAACTTGATTGATTTGTATGAATTGCAATAAAATTAATAAAAAGGAAAAAAAAAACAAAAAACCCCTAAATAAGATCTGGTCCAACCAATTAGAAGTCAGATAATTAGTTGATTACGGCACACCTGTGTGCAATCAAACTGTCATAAGTATCACATGATCTGTCACATGATATCTGTATAAATAGACCTGTTCTAAAAGGTACCTGACTCTGCAACATCATTAAGTAATTAACATGAAGACCAAGGAGCACTCCAAACAGATCAAAGACAAAGTTGTTAAGAAGTACAGATCAGGGGTTGATTTATAAAAAAAAATCCCATACTTTGAATATCCCACTGGGCACCAATAAATCCATTATAATAAAATGGAAAGAATATGGCACCACTACAAGCCTGACAAAACAAGGCCACCCACCAAAACTTACAAACTTGGCATGGAGGGCATTAATCAGAGATACATCAAAGACACCAAGGATAACACTGAAGGAGCTGCAAAGTTTCACAGCGGAGATTGTATTATTCTGTTCATAGGAACACTTTAAGTTGTACACCCCAGAGACCAGGGGCCTCATGTATAAACGGTACGTACGCACAGAAATGTTGCGTAAGAACTTTTCCACGTTCAAATCGCGATGTATAAAACCTACACTTGACGTAAAGCCACGCACTTTTCCACGGTACCTCATACCTTGTCGTACGCAAGTTCTCCGCTCGGTTTTGCAGACTGGCGGCACCCAGCATCAAAGTAGTGCTAGTGTTCCTGTGTGATTACACCTTATTTTCCTGACGCGGCTTTATAAATACACTGAAACTAACCGCATATTGTTTATTAGTGTAACGCATCTGATTGTAATTAACTTGTAACAATATAATGGTCCTGGGAACAGCCATAGTATTCCAAATACCATAACTGCTTTAGCGTTGTTACTCTCACTTCTCCTTCTTCTTCTTTCAGCTCCTCCCGTTAGGAGTTGTCACAGTGGATCATCTTTTTCCATATTACTCTCACTGCACCACTTGGGAGTATTTATATCACTGTATCTGAGTGTGAATCACAGCAGCAGCTGATCGGAAAAAGAATTATCGTTATACAGTTTCATGGACACGCTGTCTCAGCCACTGCAAAACGTTTTAAAGCCTTTCCTGTACAGACCTCGCGGTTCAGAAAAAAGTTTCATCCCAAGAACTTTAAATGCACTCAATCAATTGCACCTTGTAGAACTGTTTGTACTTATAAGTACAATCACCCCACTGTAAACTTGCACTATAGTTATAATATCGCACAACCTGAGCCACTTTATAAAGCGCGTATTTACATATGATGATAATATCATTTTTAAGGTGAAATGCAGCAAAATATGTTTATTAAATTATACAGATAAAACTTTAAATTCATTTAAATAATCTATATTCTTCACTGGGAGTGTCGTTAAGGATAGAATAATTAAACATATACTACGAAGATATTTCAATGTTCCTTAAACGTTTTGAAGAATCGGCGGCAAGCTTACAGATGGCTTAACTTCTATTACAGAGCTGATTGTATGGCGATCGGTTACTTGGGGAAAGAAAAGCACTGACTGCAGTGACGGCTACGTCAATATATATTGAATATAAAACAGAAAGAGAAAGTAACAACACAGCTAAAAATGCCGCGACAAATTTCGGCAAAAGTTAAATGCTTGTGTCATGAGCACGAGGTGGCTAAGCAGTGTCTGCAACGGACGTGGCCATCCACCGTGCATAAGCTACCTTACCGACATTGGTGGGCGAAGGAGCCACCGATTCTTCCTCTGCCCAGTGCCACCACAAGCCTAGAGCCGCCCCTGAGAACTGCTGCAATAAATTATTTCATCGAAGTGAAACACATGTTTAATAACGTGCTTTAACTCCTATCATCATGAAAATGATATCACGTATACATCTCAGTATTTTAGTTATTCAGAGAGCTGTAATATCACGAATGTAATGGATTCTGTGTCCAGTTGGAGGAAGAGAGCCGGTTTAAGAAGCAAGTAGTGATTCACACACATAGAGCACATAGAAGATCAAATACAAAACAAAGCATTTAACGTGCTACTTTAATTACGATGTGATTTGGGAAACTGGTTAATTAAACGATTTTAAGATGAAGTTTATGATGTTCTACTTTAATGATAAAATAAACTACGTGATTAAAGTGGAAATGTCAAGATTGAAGTTGACATTTCGTGCTTTTTCCCCAGTGGGTGCCTTTTTTTCTCTGTACCCTAATAAGCTTTCATATGACACTCAGACAGTGGGCTACAACTCGGCTTTTCACGGCTAATTTGATATGTGACTTCTTTTTTATTTCCGGTACTGTGCGATTTTGTGAACGTGAGCTTTCAAGTTTCTCCAACACGCTATGTCACTCGATCAACTTTATTTTGTTGATTATACCACGGTTTATTTGAACAAATAGTATGTTTTTCCTTTGCCTCCACTTGGTATTCGCTGAAATTCTTATATTTTCCCCCGTGCTTTTCCCATTGTCTTTTCACAGAAGGCTGAGCTTAAGGGCGATTTATATTGATTTGCATATTCAAAGAGGCGTAATTCTGGGAGGAGTTGGGGCGTTACATAAAGCACATGCACAAGCGTTACATTTTTCACGCTGATCGGGATTTATGTAGCAGAAGAACGTGGAAGTTGGAGTACGCACAGATTCCTGCATCTGGATTTTTCTGTGCGTAAGAACATTTCGGCTTTTGTGCTTACGCCATGTTATAGTGGGAGTCCTATGCACGGTGTTATACATGAGGCCCCAGGGCTTTATGGAAGAGAGTCCATAAAAATATAGCTTAAAGAAAAAAAATAAGAAAACATATTTAGAATTTCCTCAGCAACATGTGGACAAACACATAGAAGAAGTTCCTCTGGTCAGATGAGACTAAAATTTTACTTTTTGGTCATAATGGGAACAAAAGCAACACTTCCCATCTACCCAAGTACACCATTCCCACAGTGAAGCATGGTGGTGGCATTTTCATCAGAAGGGACAGGAAGACTGGTCAGGATCGGTGGAAAGTTGGATGGCACTAGATACAGAGTTATTCTTGAGGAAAACCTGTTTCAGTCTGCCAGAGATTTAAGACGGATGAAAGTTCACCTTTCAGCCGCAATACAGGGCTATTCTTGAGGGAAACCTGTTTCAGTCTGCCAGAGATTTGAGGCTGAGACGAAAGTTCACCTTTAAGCCAGACAATGACCATGAACATACTGCTAAAACTACACTGGGGTGGGTTAAAAGGATCCATTCAAATGTCTTGGAATGGCCTAGTCCAGAGGTGGCGAACTCCAGGCCTGGAGTGCCGCAGTGGCTACAGGTTTTCATTCTTACCATCTTCTTAATTAGTGATTAATTAGTAATTTTGCTGATGATTACTTCTTTTAATTAACTTGACTCAGACCCCATAGTTGTTTCTTTTTATTTAATTAGCAGACAAACAATAATGAGACACAAAACAATCCACCACATGACCAGCTTCCCTGTGCCCATTACACAATATCTGAAATTAAAGAGAGGTGATGGTCTTGGTAAGGTTGATCTCTCAGGTCACCAAAACATTTTGACGGTGCTCTTAGAAAGAACAGAAACACAACAGTTTTCAAAATGTGTCCTGTGGCAGAATGAGAGCAGCAACAAGCCATGGAATTAAATAACGGGTTTAATTAACAGCAAGAATCAGCTTCTCATTAAAAAAGTGATTGGAGTGAAATTGGTTGGAGTTTAAAGCCCCAGTTTAGCTGGTCATCTGTTAGCCCGTTTCACATATCATTTCTGCTTGGCTGTCATTTAATGAAGAAAGGAATCAATTCAGTGGGCTGAATTCTTTTTCTTTTAACAGGGCTATTAAAGTGATGGGGAACAAGTTAATTAGCAGTGAAAACTGGTCACTAATTAGAAAAAGGGTTAGAAGAAACCCTGTAGCCACTGCTGTACTCCAGGCCTGGAGTTCACCACCCCTGGCCTAGTCAAAGCCCAGACCTCAATCCAATTGAGAATCTGTGGCATGGCTTGAATTTTGCTGTACACCAACACAACCCATCTAATATAACTTAAAGGAGTTGAAGCAGTTTTTTCCTTCAGGAATGGGCCAAAATCCCTGTGGCTAGATGTGCTAAGCTAATAGTCATTTCCCAAGAGACAATATTTTGCACCTTGCAAATGGTAGGCATGTTATGTAAATGAAATGCTGCTAACCAAACTCTCTCCCACCTAGAACCCCAAAAACCATTTTAATTCCAGCTTGTTATACAACAAAAAAGGAAAAACACTATGGAGGATGACTACTTTTACAAGGCACTCTAAATATGTTATATACAGTTACTTATTATAAAATTTTACAGTCCATTAATTTTGAGGGTTTTTTTTATGACAAAAAGCACATGTCACATTTGTTACTGAATTCTAAGCCCGTAGGGGAACTTTCTTGAAACTGACCAGACACAATAAATCATTTTCTTGTGTTTTATAAATATGTGTGGTGAAGTTAACACCCCACCCCCCTTTTTCCATCACCAAATGTGAGCCCCCAAAGATTTGCAATGTGAACAATAGCTGCTGTGCCACTAGATCACACGGTTTTGAAATACATATAGCAAATAACTGGGTTAAAAGTAAACAGAGATGTTTATTTTGATGGATTGTACACTCTTTTCTGCTTGGCTGAGCAATTGTGCCCAAAGTGTACAATGTCTGCCTCTTTCCTTACACTCAATACTTTTGCAATAATCACTGGCTCCTTATGACTGTACACTGAGCAGATTAAATTTACTCCTTAGGACATGCAGTATTAAATGAATACCTATAATTTTTATTTTACTTCTTTCAACTTGATTAAATACTTCTCACACACTTAAACTTTTCCTCAGTAGCTTCACTGAATGGCCAGAGCACAAGTGTGTACAACACATACAGCAGCAAGCAACATCTTAAAAAGGCAATACTTCTGAGAAATAATGCATTTAATAATCTTCTTTAGTCAATTACAGTCATTGCTCAAATAGAATCTGCATCAGTGTCTGAAGCATGCACCCATTTACCTAAACTTCACCTCTCGAATGACTGTGCCCTATGTGGCTACCTACAGTATGTTGCCTTATTGTGTGATTGGTTCTATATGTAATAACACATTTTTTTTAGGTATCATGGGTATTTTATCTTCAATTAAAATAAGTTTTGAGTTAGGTTACTTGGCACATTTACAATTAGTTTTGCAGAACCGATTAAATTAAAATATATACATTTGGCTTATCTGCTGGTGATACATTTTTCATAGTATTTTAGTTAAAAAATCTGAGAGTCAGATTATCTGTAGATGGACCTGTTGGTGAGTACAGTTGTGCTTGACAGTTTGTGAACCCTTTAGAATTTTCTATATTTCTGCATAAATATGACCTAAAACATCATCAGATTTTCAATCAAGTCCTAAAAGTAGATAACGATAAACCTGTTAAACAAGTTAGACAAAAATATTATACTTGGTCATTTATTTATTGAGGAAAATGATCGAATATTACATATTTGTGAGTGGCAAAAGTATGTGAACCTCTAGGATTAGCAGTTAGTTTGAAGGTGAAATTAGAGTCAGGTGTTTTCAATCAATGGGAAGACAATCAGGTGTGAGTGGACACCCTGTGTTATTTAAAGAACAGGGATCTATCAAAGTCTGATCTTCAAAGCACATGTTTGTGGAAGTGTATTATGGCACGAACAAAGGAGATTTTTTGAGGACCTCAGAAAAAGAGTTGTTGATGCTCATCAGGCTGGAAAAGGTTACAAAACCATCTGTAAAGAGTTTGGACTCCACCAATCCACAGTCAGACAGATTGTGTACAAATGGAGGAAATTCAAGACCATTGTTACACTCCCCAGGAGTGGTCGACCAGCAAAGATCACTCCAAGATCAAGGTGTGTAATAGTTGGTGAGGTCACAGAAGACCCCAGGGTAACTTCTAAGCAACTGAAGGCCTCTCTCACATTGGCTAATGTTCAGGTTCATGAGTCCACCATCAGGAGAACACTGAACAACAATGGTGTGCATGGAAGGGCTGCAAGGAGAAAGCCACTGCTCTCCAAAAAAAGCATTGCTGCTGCTTGTCTGCAGTTTGCTAAAGATCACATGGACAAACCAGAAGGCTATTGGAAGAATGTTTTGTGGACGGTTGAGACCACTATAGAACATTTTGGTTTAAATGAAAAGCGTTATGTTTGGAGAAAGGAAAACATTGCATTCCAGCATAAGAACCTTATCCCATCTGTGAAACATGGTGGTGGTACTATCATGGTATGGGCCTGTTTTGCTGCATCTGGGCCAGGACAGCTTACCTTCATTGATGGAACAATGACTTCTGAATTATATCAGAGAATTCTAAAGGAAAATGTCAGGACATCTGTCCATGAACTGAATCTCAAGAAAACGTGGGTCATGCAGTAAGACAACGACCCTAAGCACACAAGTCGTTCTACCAAATAATGGTTAAAGAAGAATAAAGTCAATATTTTGGAATGGCCAAGTCAAAGTCCTGACCTTAACCCATTCGAAATGTTGTAGAAGGACCTGAAGCGAGCAGTTAATGTGAGGAAACCCACCAACATCCCAGAGTTGAAGCTGTTCTGTACAGAGGAATGGGCTAAAATTCCTCCAAGCCGGTGTGCAGGAATGATCAAAAGTTACCGGAAACGTTTAGTTGCAGTTATTGCTGCAAAGGGGTGTCACACCAGATACTGAAAGCAAAGGTTCACATACTTTTGCCACTCACAAATATGTAATATTTGATCATTTTCCTTAATAAATAAATGACCAAGTATAATATTTTGCCTCATTTGCTTAACTGGTTTCTCTTTATCTACTTTTAGGACTTGAGTGAAAATCTGATGATGTTTTAGGTTATATTTATGCAGAAATATAGAAAATTCTAAAGGGTTCACAAACTTTCAAGCACAACAGTAACTATGGTAATTCAAAACCAATGCAGAGAAAATGAAAGAACAGCATACAACAAAAAATAAAGAAAGAAAAGCAAGACTCAGCCCTTACCCAAGATTCAATCACAGGCCCAGCATGCATATTCTTATGTTTTAAAAAAAGGTTTGGATCTATCCTCAAAGAGTGAAGTAGATTTTTTTTGTAATTTTCTAAGATTATACAGAATGGCACTTACTCATAGAAGATAGGTGAGGACTTTTCCAGTTGAGCAAAATAAATGTGTGTGCTAGTAGTGTGGTATAGGGTTTTACGATAGATTTATACCTACCTGTATGCACTTTAATGCCATCAGGGAGTACACCAAATACCATTATTAATGGACTAGTAGTGATTGTGAGACTAAGGCTGTCTGGGAAGTAAGTATGAAGATTTTTATCCAAAATAATGTGAATTTACTGCATTCCCAAAATATATAGAATAGTGATGCTGGATCTAGATGACAGTGCTTGCAAGTTGTGTCTTACACAGGGTACACTTTAGACAATTGTAAGTAAGGTAAATGTAATTGATGCAAGATTTTTAGTTGAAATATGGAATGCTTGCCACATATAGAACTAGAGTCTATTCTATGTATGGCTAAGTTCCATTCTAAGGTAACTTATCAATATTCATGAGTGGGGCAGAGCCTTTAACCATAACACAATGGCATGTAAACAAGAAGCTGTAAAACCAGTTTCAGAATAAAATTAAACTGATGAAAATGTAAATGTGTCATCAGATGCTACCAAGGATAGAGACACTGATACATATGACACAGTATGGCTGAACCACCATGGTATGTGTGGTGAATTCAGTCACTGAAGCTTCACCATGGTGAAAGTAACTTTGCAGCCAAAAAGGTTGCGCTGTGGTAGCCTACAATAACATATAGGGCCCAACAATAGTGCCAATCAGGCACTGACATTTTATCCTCTCGGGCAAAAACAAAAGAAAAATTATTATAAGAAAATTGCACAAAGAAACATGCTTCTACTGATTGGATTGCGGATATGTGTTGGTGACTATTTCCAAATCATGTTACACGAAAAACGTACTAAATCTGCATCAGTACAGCAGTGGACACTAGACTAGGGATACTCTAGAATAGATATAGGAGCTGAGGGAGGATGATCATTTTGACAGTATGAATTATCCCTGCTAAAGTGAGATTGAGGATGGACCATGTTAAGATTTTTTTTCCATAGTACTTACAAAATTACATTGAAAAGGATCATTTTATTTAATTGTGATAGGTTTCCCCAATTATTTGAACCTTTTTGATATTGTGAATGAATGGTTATTAAATTTGGTATGATGTACTATAGGATTCGCTAGGAAAAGAAAAAATGTTTTATGTAAATTAATTTGAACCCATAAATCTTATGAAATACTCCTACTCCTAACACATTTTAAGACTAATGGTAGAGATAATTGAGGGTCTAATATATAATGCACCATGTCGCTTGCACACAAGAATATTTTCTATTCAAGTCACTGATCCCCTTTATCTCTGGTTTATTCAAAGATGAATAGCCAATGGCTCAATGGTTAACACTAAAAGCACTGATGATAGTACCCATGTCAAGTACCTCATTCTGATTTGAAGTAATCAACGTTTATGTAATTAAAAACATAAACTGAGGCTCCTGGACTTGTATAAAGTAGTTTAATCCATGCAGACATATTGGGGCCAAACCCAACTGTGTGCAGTGTAGTAAATGGATAATCTCATTTCACTCGGTCTAAAGCTTTTTATCCAAAGATAAAGATATCTTATGATTAAGTTAAATTAAACAAGTGCCACAGGTTTGAGACTGAGTGTCTCTCTTTAATAAATCCAGTTTGATCTTGTAATATCACCGAGGGAAGAGCTTTCTAATCTTCTTAATTATCACTTTTACTAGTATCTTAACATTGTTATTCAGGAGTAAAACTGGTCTACATTATGCAAATTGTTGTCTTTCTTTTTTGGAAAGATGGTTATTAATGCTTGGCAAAAGATTTAGTTAGAACTTAATTGAATTTTTAATTTATTGTGCTTGCAGCTTTTCCATTATGGAGTGATTTATGGGATTCTGTTTTTAGGTTTATCAAGTTTTTTTTGTTTTTTTTGCACTAAGAATATCAACCAGTGGTATTTGTATTTTATCAAAAAATGCCTTGGCTTGTGTTTCATCTAGCTACTGAGAGAAACAGAAGGACTGATAATGCTCCTTAAATGTGTCAGAAATCTCTTTATGCTGAACTTCCTGCTTGTGGATTCGTTGAGCAGGAAGTGTATTAGCCTTCTCTCCATGAGCAATGTTGCAATTTAACAATATGTTGATTAGTTTCTCTAATTGTTAAGAGATTAAATTCTGATTGTAAAGAGACCTGGCATATTCAATCTCTATTCTAGAAATCTCTCTGATCTGTCCTGATGTTTTCCTATTTGCTAGTTTGTTTTAATGAGAGATATAATTTCTTAGCTTTTCATGTTATTGATAATTCTTCTGCACAGGCTTGAAGATTTATTTTGTCCAAAATAAAATACCGTTCCTTAAGATGCAGGGTCTTCAAGAGCTGGTTAATTCATTTTAAATTTCAAAGTCTAACTGCTCATATCATTTACTTACTACTCTACAGTAGTATGTAAATAAATATGTTCTATATAACTCCTGCTCCTAAATAATTTCACTATCTTTCAATAGTTTCTCACATACACTATAAGAGAAGTTATGCTGCAATTTTATGATTCAAGTCTGCTTAAAATTTAAAGGACATATAATTAAATAATTTGAAAAGTAAATTAGACTCTTGGTATTTAAGTCAAGACTCAAAATTCATTATTTTAATGTGGAGTAATTTTTATTAAGACTACTGCTGTGGCTGCTTTTATTACTTTCTTATATTGATTTTTAACAATAGTTGTACTACTTTTAAAAACTGTATCTTCTGTGGTCACATTAGGTATGCATGCCATCACAAATAGTAGACCATGACCCGATTTCAGACATTGTGTATTCAATAAAGGTTGTCATTGTTGAATATTTTCAGAGTGCAGCCAACCTGGGACAGACAGAATTTGGACTCAAAAAATGTAATTATTCTTCAGACTTACATGGTAATGTGCTTTTTCTCTTAATAAAGCAAGTCTCACACTAAAAACCCTAAAAAGCCTTTCCAATATTATACTGAACCCTTTCCAATATCTCCCTGAAAATAACAGGGAAATACAAATTTGTATTTCTATATCTTAATAAAAATAATTCAAACAAATCTTTTCTCATTTTCTTTAGTTGCATACCAATACATCTTTTTGACATTACATGTTGGCAATTTAAAACTAAATAAATAACTTTTGACAAATATCAAACAAGTGCATCATAAACATCAACAATATGACAATTTTTATTTGTATTGATACACTTTGTGATGGTGGACATTTTTTTATTCCCACACTATTTCTTTTATGACTTTATTTACATTGCATGTTGTAACATATTTTACATAAACATTGCATTAGGTTAAAGTATAAAACACATTACCACAGAGATCTAAAAAACTGAGGACATAGTGCATATAATGTAGAATAACTAAATAAAATATTTTAAACTGGTAGGCTAAGCATAGCCGTGCATATTTACCAAAGAATGTCATCATTCATTTCAGACAGACATTTTGCAAGATGACCATCTATTTCCATCTGGCTGTATCTATAAAGGGAAAAAACAAATAGCAAAAAGCCCTTTAATTACAAAAAAGTGCTTTTCCCACTATAATTGTAAAATGCAATGTATAAAATACTCAAGTGCCACTCATTGCTCTTAGTCACATTACTCTTCATGTCAAGTTTCTCACTCCACATTCATAGCACTTGGTAACTTGTTTTTACCTAGCTAGCTGTGTATAATACGTGAGAAATACGTTTTAAAATGTTGTATACTGGGGTGAAAGCATAAGAAAGAATTTAAACCTTTTATTGTCATTGTATGGTACGATAAGATTTCATTTTTTTGTTTTTTTTAAGTACAACATATTGTACAAGTACATATAGTGCAGATAGCACAAATGGTTCATAAAGTGGTTCAGGTTGTGCAACATTAAGGCTGTTGTGCAAGTTTATAGTGAGGTAATTCTAAGTTAAAACAGTTCTACCATGAGCACTTGATGGACTGATTGAGTGTGTTTATAGCTTTTGGGATGAAACTAGTTTGGAGCCTCGAGGTCTGTGCAGGGAAGGCTCTGTAGTGTTTGCCAGATGGGAAAAGTTCAGATAGACTGCGGACTGGGTGAGTGAAATCCATGCATATGCTGGTGACTTTCCTGAGGCAGTGTGTGCTGTACATGTTCTCCAGAGCAGGAAGCTGTATCCTGTTAATTCTCTGTGCTCTTGACACAACCTGCTGTACAGCCTTCTCATCAGCTGCTGGGAAGCTGTGATAACACACCAAATACAGAGGTATACAGATACCACTACTCTCAGTGGTAAAAGGTCAGCAACACCTGTCAAGGGAAGCCAGTTTTTTTCTTAACATTCTTAAACTCCTTAGCGTTGCATTTTATTCCAAAAAAATGTAAAAAAAATATTTTTTTTGCATGAAAAATTGTGTTTTTATTAAACCTCAAAAATATAATAAATATATAATTAATAATGGTGATAAATAAAAATAAAATATGAACTGAACAATACTAACAAAAACAACAACAATAACAAAAATACTGCTAATGATGCCAAAACAGTATATAATCTCAAAAGGAGTCCTTTGTGTAGTAAGTCTTAAAGCATGGCGAAGGACACAATCCAATGTCACAGTCAGGACAATAATAGCATGTTTCTTTTTGGATTTTCTTTTGGGATTTAACAGTTTTTGAACAGCACACTGCACAGTTACAAGTTGAATTATGTTTTTTTTCTTTTGGAGTTATATAATCAATAAAATGTCTACCAATAAGACACTCAGGATTGATCCACGATGTGCTGGATCGACCGGATCTCTGTACTGGTAGTGTGGACAGTGGATGTGCAGTAATGATTTGTTCTACAAGTTGGCATGTAAAGTTTGCATGAGATACAGTTTTGACAGCATGCATTCCAAATGCATCGTTCCACCAGATGACGAAATATCTTTTTGTAGCATTTCTTTTGTTATCTCTGTATAACAGGATAGAAAGTCAGCTCTTGATCTGAATGATCCATGTTGACCATCATGTTATTGTAGTTGATCACAGCACAAGGATTTGTATCCTGCTTATTGCCTTTTGCCTGTACAGTGACTACAGCTGCATTATGTATGGTGCCAAGAAGACAAACATCTTTCTTGTCTTTCCATTTCAGCACAAGCACTTAACCCTTTTGCCAAGCTACTAGCACACATCACTGTAATTTAGCTTTGCCAAAGTCTTCTGGGAATGCCACAACAGTTGGGACACACTGCTCCATATGCATCAGTCTTTCTTTGCAGCAAAATGTCAAATAGCTCTGGCAAAGTAAAAGAAACTGTCCATGGTTACACAGTAACCTTAATCCTGCAGAGAATCTATCAAAGTCAGCACTGATAACATAGCTATGCCATACTAATTGTATTTGTTATCAAACATTGTCCCTTTCCCATAGTACAAAACTTAATTCCAAATGTATACTATTTCAGATTAACAAAGCTCGGAAAACTTTATGCCAAATCCTGCTCTTTATGACACAATGTACTGCATCCATGACAATCTGCCCTTATAAGCCATGAGACTTTCATCGATACTGACATCATGGTCCAGAAACTAAACACTCCAAAATTTTGCTACAATGGTACTCTCATGAAAGTCTTCATTGTTGGTAAAGTGCAGATATTTCATAATCAGTAAAAACCTACCTTCAGACATAATTTCTCCTAAGAATGGCAGTACTGACAGCAGTTTAACAGCCAGAGTGTTTCTCAGGTCCAAATGTTATGCAAGATGCATCTGTAAAGTTGCCCGAATGACACTTGGGACTAACATTTTTAGAACGGTTTTCACAGCCCAAGTAACACTAAGGTCTAACGCTAAGAAAGCTACAAAAACAGTTGCCACTGTGCCATCGTCAGCAGTATTTTGATGTTAGCTTGACACACCCTCATTGACGAAAACTGCAGCATAACACTAGAATCCCTGAAGCCTATGAAAAAACTACGTTTGGATGCAGCAAAGAGGTCGGGCATCATCCTGCCAGTAAATCTGACACACACATGTCCTTCAGCGAAACAGCAGGGCATACCAAGCTCACCAAGGTATCATTCAAAGTTCTGTTTGTGATTATGTTTTGTGATGGTCTTTATATATAAAAAAAACATTTATATGTTACTTATATAAAAGCCAGATCAAATGTTATTTACCTTGATTTATTTAGTTATCTTCCTACAGCATAAAGTAACAAGTAGAATGCAGAGCTTCCTATGTTTGATCAACACAGGCAAGCTGACAAAGTACACGTGCAATGCTACTTCACTACACAAATGACTTTAGCTGCGTGGTGGAAGCTCCTGTCTCACTTTACGCAACTGTTGCTAAAGTTCTGTCTTTGTCCAGAAACGGTTTCATAAGCTGTATGACCTTAGTCTCGAAAAGTGTTTCTTCTGTGGGATGACTAGGATCTTTTCTTGAATAAGGAGTGGTTTATAGGTAATAGGTAATTAACATTCAATATAAGTAACATATAAATGGTTTTGTTATATAAAGACCATCATAAAACATAATCACAAACAAAACTTTGCACAATACCATGGCAACCTTGGCATGCCCTGCTGTCTCGCTGAAGGACACGTGTGCCAGATTCAATGGCAGGATGGCGCCCGATTTCTTGCTGCATCCAAATGGTGCCATCTATTGCTTATATACCTGGAGCAGCTGCATTGTTCTCATGTGTGAGTGGACATTTCTTGCGGTGAGGGCTTCTGTTGTCTTTCTCCAATGTAGAACCCTCATCCTCATCTGAGTTAACCTCTGTTATAACACGTCTTTATTTGAAAACAAAAGTGTCAGATTGGGGGGGAGCGTGAACATAACCAACAGAATAAAGTTGGGGGGAAAAAAATGCTAACCTTTACAAGCACCATAAATTTACACTGGCTGTTAAAAACTCAAATCAAATGTATGTTTTTATTGCATAATAGTAACAATAAGAGCAGCTCACTATTCAAAGTGTTAATTCTGGGAAGCGCCCAGAATCGAACCAGCGACCTCCTGATTATTAATCAGCACTTCTTATCGCTGCACTACCCAAGCGGTTGTGTCAGCATTGCACCCTAACCCGATTTCTTTTTCTTTGGTTATATTCTTGAATATTCTTGTTTTGTTATATGTGTACCTTTTGTGAAACTGTTTATTTTATATTTGGAGTTCAGTCTTGACATATTATACACCTCATGTCAAAATTTTATCATTAGTGCTATAACTGAAAAAAGTTTATGTTTTATTTATGTGTTCAGCATTTGTTGCCTCGCATTTCTTGCCATCCTACATTTACACAGATTGTTGTAAACATGGAACACACTTGAAATGCATGTGTTTCAAATAACAATATATTATTTAACCTATACAATTAAAGGCACCCCACACGCAGATAATGAGCCTTGAGCTGAGAGAACTTTTTGCCCAAGTTATGCTGCGGCGGTGGGGGGTATGGGATAGCAGGCTGCTTGTGCTGATCGACACATTTACAAAAGACGCTAATGGAGAGGTGTGAAAGAGTTTAAGGTGGGCCAGGATTAAAAGTTTTTTTGTAGGCTTCAGGGATTCTAGTGATAACCCTCGTTATGTGATCTTCTAAAATCAATGATGAGCTCCTTGGTCTTTCCTTTGTTGAGGGACAGGTTGTTCACTGACCACCATCTCACCAGATTTTTCACTTAGGCTCTGTACGCTGATTCATCATAGAAGCACTTATTGTACAAGTATTTATACACTGTGTGCACAATTATTAGGCAAGTTGTATTTTTAAGGATTAATTTTAATATGGAACAAACACAGTGCTATCAGTCAATCCAAAATGTTAATAAACCTGAATGTTTCACAACGGAAATGTGAGTGTGAACATCATCAGGGGAATACATATGTGCGCACAATTATTAGGCAACTATTAGTGTGCAGATTTATTATGCAACTAAAGGAAAAATGAAAATTTTCCCATCTCACTTGTTTATTTTCATCTGTTATAGTGAGAATAATAAACAAACACCTCAAAATTTACAAATAAACATCTCTGACATTTCAAAAAAAATAAATCAATCAATCAATGACCAATATAGACACCCTTCTTTCCAATAACAGTCATAAGCCTTTCCATTCATGTAGTCTGTCAGTTTCTTGATCTGTTGACGATCAGCTTTTTGTGGAGCAGTGACTACAGCCTCCCAGACACTCTTCAGAGAGGTGTATTGTTTTTCTCCCCCGTAAATCTAGCGTTTAAGAAGTGCCCACAAGTTCTCGATAGGGTTTAGGTCAGATGAGGAAGGGGGCCATGTCATTATTCCTTCATCTTTAAGGCCTTTACTGGCTGGCCACGCAGTGGAGAACTTCGATGCAAGTGATGGAGCATTGGCCTGCATAAAATCATGGTCTTTTCCTGTATCACTGTTTGAAGAAAATGTCTTGAAAAACTGGCAGTAGGTTTGGGAGTTGATTTTGAGTTCATCTTCAATGCAAAAAGGTCCAACTAGCTCATCTTTACAAATACCAGCTCATACCAGTACCCCACCTCCACGTTGGAGTGGAGCTCTGTGCCCATTACTGATCCACAGGTCCATCCATCTGGTCCATCAAGAGTCACTCTCATCTCATCGGTCCATAAAACCTTTGAAAAAAATCTGTCTTCAGATATTTCTTGGCCCAGTTTTGACGTTTCAACTTATGTTTCTTGTTCAGTGGTGGTTGGGTTTCAGCCCTCCTTACCTTGGCCATGTCTTTGAGCACTGAACACCTTGTACTTCTGGGCACTCCAGGTAGGTTGCAGCTCTGGAATATGAAAGTACTGGAGGATAATGGGTTCCTGGTAGCTTCACGTTTGATTCTTCTGAAATCTTTGGCAGCTAATTTGCATCTTTTGTTCTCAACACGTTTCTTGCGACCCTGTTGACTATTTGCAACAAAATGTTTGATGGTTCTGTGATCACACACCAATATCTTAACAATTCCAAAAGTGCTGCATCCCTCTGAAAGACTTTTTACAATTTTTGACTTTTCAGAGTCAGTTAAATCTCTTTTTTGGCCCGTTTTGCCCGAGGAAAACTAGCTGCCTAATAATTCTGCACACCTTGATATAGGGTGTTGATCTCCTTAGGCCACACCCTCCCTCATTACACAAATACACATCACCTGACATGCTTAAATACAATAAGCATTCAAGTTAATACAGCTTGGAGTTGGAATATACGCATAAAAATGATGATATGGTCAAAATACTCACTTGCCTAATAATTGTGCACACAGTGTATGATGGCAATATGGTGATTGTTGCATTTAGCCTTTTTGCTTTACTTACACTTGCTTCCATTTTCTAATATTAACACATAAATAATTTGTCAAATCTCCTTTTCCATTTGAAGTTCCCAAAAAAACTAAATTACCACCTACTTATTACGATTTTTAGCAGGTAATCTTGCATAATTGTTAGCTGATTAATCCATGTACCAATTTATCAAGATAAGGTTTTAGAACTCTTTTATGGCTTTTTTTTTTAAATCATGAAGGTAAAGCTGAATTTTTTCAGACAAACAAAAATATTTCTCAAAATAAGGAAAACATACAACTAATAAATGTATGGGCACTCTATACATGATTATTTTGAAATGTCTAATATATTTGCAATAGCTAAATTACATTTGCAATATGTGCAACACTGCCGACACTCTTTTTCAGCAGTACTCTCATCATCACATTCTTCTTAAAACTCAAAATCCTCAACTGACAATATAGAATCGGAGTAATCAACAATACACATCTTCTGCAGATGCCTTTTAATTATTTTTTGACAACAGTACCTGCCAGTCATTTGATGCACTGTTGCAAAGAAAATTATGACTAGTCTGTTCATCTTGCAGTCTTTGCTGCCATCTAGTGGATAAAAGCAAATAATACATTCTAGATAACTTCTTAAACCTTCTACACCATTACTTAAGACTTTGTTAACACCTGCCTTGGAAGAGTTAACAAGAACTCTATAAAAAGAGCAATACAGAAAAAAACTCTTAGCTGCTCAACTAAAAAATGCTGGAAGACAACATCAAAACAGGAAATCAAACACAAGCAGAACTCCAATACTTTATTACTAATATTTTACAATTTACCTGACAATTTTAACCAAGGTGCAGTGTTCTCCATAGCGTCTTTTAGCCGGGCGCTTTGCCCAGCTAATTTAGTTAAGCACCTGGCTGCCACCTCGCATGACATTGTGAGATGACAGACGCAGATCTAATGATTGATTATGTGGAGAAAGAAAAAAAGAAGGATAGGAATTGGGGTTTTGGTAAGTCAGACAGAGACAGCACGCATGCAATAAAGAAAGCCCGCTCAGAAGAACATCCATTTAATCCTGTGTTCGTGTCTCCGACCACCAGATCGCGATCCCAACATTTACACAATATTTAAGTTAACCTGCCATAAAATTCTCTACACTGAACGTACACCTGGGGACCCCTTACTGCGAGGGAGCAGCACTACCGCCACACTACCGTGCATGTTTAATACATACTTTATTGCATTTCATCATGAAAATTAGCATTGTAAATGTTTGGAGAGCAGAAATACAGTAATCCCTCCTCGATCGCGGGGGTTGCGTTCCAGAACCCCCTGCGATAGGTGAAAATCCGCGAAGTAGAAACCATATGTTTGCATGGTTATTTTTATATATTTTAAGCCCATAGAAACTATCCCACACTGTTTATAAATATTCGCCGCACAGTTATACAGTAAACCCTCGTTTATCACGGTTAATCCGCTCCAGATAAATGAATTTCCACAAAGTAGGACTCTTTATTTATAAATCTAATATTTTCACAGTTAGAGCATAGAAAAACTGTTTACGACCTTATAAATACGTTTTTTAACATTATTAGAGCCCCTAGATATGAAATAACTCCCTTTAGTCAAAAGTTTAAACTGTGCTCCATGACAAGACAGAGATGACAGTTCTTTCTCACAATTAAAAGAATGCAAACATATCTTCCTCTTCAAAGGAGTGCGTCAGGAGCAGAGAATGTCATTGAGAGAGAAAAAAGTAAACAATCAAAAATCAATAGGGCTGTTGGGCTTTTAAGTATGCGAAACACCGTGATAAAACGGCTGCAATGAAGAGATCAATGTGAAGGTAGTCTTTCAGCATTTTTTAGAGGAGTGTCCGTATCTTCTAAGCAAACAGCCACTGTGCAAACAGCCCCTCTGCTCACACCCCATCCGTCAGGAGCAGAGAATGTCAGAGAGAGTGAGAGAGACAGAGAAAAGCAAACAATCAAAAATCAATACGGGCTGTTAGAGTTTTTAAGTGTGCGAAGCACCGCGCAGGAAGCATATCATATATCATTGAGGAGTTTTATTTAATACGTAATACGTGCTCTGATTGGGTAGCTTTTCAGCCATCTGCCAATAGCGTCCCTTGTATGAAATCAACTAGGCAAACAAACTGAGGAAGCATGTACCATAAATTAAAAGACCCATTGTCCGCAGAAATCCGTGAAGCAGTGAAAAATCTGTGATATATATTTAGATATGCTTACATTTAAAATCCGCGATGGAGTGAAGCCGCGAAAATCGAAGCGCAATATAGCGAGGGATCACTGTATCATCAAGTGAATGCATTCTGTGCGGCGATCCCTCCAAGTGCCTCCTCAGTGCAAGAGGGAGTCCGTTTAAGACGTGCGTAGTAATTAACAACTCGGTCGGGGTACACTTAACACAGCATTTAATGTACTACATTACCTTATGATGGAGTTTGAGAAAATCTAGTAAATTAAACATTGATTTTAAGAGATCAAGTTTAGTTTACGACATTCTACTTTAATGACAAAATAAACTATGAGAATAAAGTGGAAACGTCGAGAATAAAGTCGACATGTGGACTTTATTCTCGTCATAAACATCGAGATTAAAGTGGAAACGTCGAGAATAAAGTCAACATGTCAACTTTGTTCTCAACATATAGATTTTTTTTTCTTCACTGTGCCTGTATTTTTTTTCTTCACTGTGGCACTAATACTCTTCCGTAGTTTTGTTAAAGTGACCCATTTGCCATTCCTTTTTGTTCATATCTTGCCCTGCCGTAGTGCAAGTGTGCACTGAATATCCAACAGGCTCTCACTTTCCCACTCAAAAGTCTTATTCATAAGTACTTTTAATTTTTTCCAAACGTTTTACCAACATGAGCAAAAAAAGTGTTCAGAAAACAACACTGCTCAGTTATTTCAGAAAAGAGACGCCACAAACTAATGAAGGTGCAGCGTCAACTCCTCATGTGCCAATTTCAGACAAAGACATTGCAGAAGCTGGTCCTTCTGGGGAAACGTCTTCAGCACACACTCTGCCAATCGATAAATCTAAGCGCCGTATTCAAACAAACATCCCCCAAGGAGGGAGTTACCTTGGGTAAACGTGCCATGCACAAGAATTCGAAAAGAAGGCAAAAAATGAGTTGCCACATAAAACGTTGTTTGAAAAGCTGTTGGGACACTGTAAAGAAATGGGTTGTTCCTTTTTCCAACATCTCAATGTTGGTAAAAATGCACATTACACCTCTGAAAGAATAATGCAAGAGCTGCTGGATCTCTTAGCATCAGAAATAAAACCTAACATACTGAAAAATATACACGCTGAAAATTTTTTCAATATTCTATGTGATGAAACCACAGACATCTGAGTTGTAAAACAATTAATTATTTACATTAAATATGTTTGCCAGGTCACTAAAGAGGTCAGAATTAGTTTTGTATCAACCTACAATATGATTGATGGCAAAGCGGTGACTATAACCAACCAGTGAGTGAGACAATGGACACTCTAGGCTTGAAAACTGCTAATCTGGTTGGACTAGGGTCAGAAGGAGCAGCTGTTATGATTGGGAAACAGAAAGGTATGGCACAACTGCTTAAAGATAAAACATCTGGACTCTTGGTCAACTGCCATTGTGTAAACCACCGATTGGCCCTTGCAAGTGCCCAAGCAGCAGCTGCTGTACCTTACTTAACAAAACTGAATGACATCTTAAGGCAGCTGTTCTATTTCTTCCAAAACTCTTCAGTTAGGATGGCTGGTTTAATGGAAATTCAAAATATTCTAAACATGCTCCAGATTAAGCTGAAAATGGCCAGTGACACTAGATGGCTGTCTCATGTCTTTGCAGTACAGTCACTATGACAGTGTATGATGAGTGTCATAGCTGCACTGGAAAGAGAGGCCACTGAACGAAATGACATCACAGCTGAAGAATTAAAAGACTAGAATTACCAGAGACTACGAAAAAACTCGTAGATCCGTCCCACCTTAAATCGCTTCTTAAAACCGTTCTCACCTCTCCGCCAGCCTCCTTTGTCCTCTAAATGTGCCGATAAAAACAAACTGCAAGCAGCCGGCTATTCCATCCCCCCACCGACTCAGAACGTGCACGAACTTCTCCGAGCTCATGCCTCGATTATCTGGGAGTGAAGTGGAGTTTTAGAGTGGAAATAATAGATTGTTATTTGGAACACACGCATTTCATGTGTGTTCCGTTTCTACAGTGATCTGTGTAAACACAATGTTAAAACAGAAACTTTTTCATATTTTAGTAATAAATGTTACAAAATGTAGACATAAACTATAAAATGTGTGAAGCCTGACAGCCAAAGAGCAAATAAACACTTTCATAAAAGGTTCAAAACTTTTACAACAGCTTCCGTGGCGTACTGGTAAGATTTCGTCACTTAGAGCGCAGCAGACTTGCTGTACTTCAAGAGATCTGAGTTTGATTCCCCGCTGGGGAGAAAAGGTATTTATTTTTAACCTTCGCCGTTCTGCCTGCCTGAACTCCCTGTCTATCTATATAGTAATAACAGTAATTTTATTATTATATAGGAGCTTCCCTGTCTGCCTATCATATAGTGCCTTTCCTTCCTACCTATCTATATATCTCTCCCTTTAGCTGTTTTTTATATATCTATTATACAGTGCCTTCCCTGTTTATTTATATATCTAGTGCCTTCTCTGCCTATCTGTCTGTCTGATTGCATATAGCGCTGAACTTACTGCTCTGTACTATTCTGTCCTCTGCATGTCCTGGAGTACAAAAGAAACAGCACCATACAGCAACATGTGCGAACTGGCAAGATCGGGGAAAAAACACGCGGTCACTTATTACAAACCGCAAGATGAATGAAAGAGACAATATATGTAAAAACATCATCGCACTAATGCAATATTATTTGAAAACGAACAGCATTAGATTGGGTTTGAATATGCGCCCGATCTGACGCTGTTCGTTTTCAAATAATATTGCATGTACTGTGCGTTGAAACTGCTGCACTGAATAAGCTGACTCCTTCTGTAACAGCGTCAGCGTGTATTCAAACCCGATCTGACGCTGTTCGTTTTCAAATAATATTGCATGTACTGAACTATTTTAGAATAAAAACATACATTTGATTTCAGTCAGTCTGTAAGAGCCAGTGTAAATGCATGATAATTGTAAAGGTTAGCTTTTTTTTAAATTCAGTTCCATTCTCTCAGTCGCGTTCACGATCACCCAATTTGACAATGCTGTTTTCACATAAAGACGTGCTATAACTCAAATGTGATTTATTTGGAGACGCGCTATAGCTCGAATGTGATTTATTTGGAGACGCGCTATACTCGAATGTTATTTATATAGGGAAGAAAGTACAATGTCAGGTGCTCATTCAGTGTAATAGGAACCATAGCACAGAGAGATGTGTACACTGCAACAAGTACACATGTCGTGAATGTAGGAAGGGTGTGTGGGAATTGTTAATATTTGAGTGTGATGATTTTATATACCACGGATCGGAAATCAGCAGTTCTTAGCATTGCACCACGCAAGCTGTCGTATCAACCGCCTACTGTAACTTGCTTTATTTTTTCTTCACTTATAGTCTAGAATAAAAGTGCACTTGTTTTGTTATATTTGTACACCAACATATGTTCCTGTGTTTGAGCGACACGGGCATGCTCAAAAAATAAGACGTGTAATGCCACGAAAAGTGCACACAGGCACTTCAGTTCGCAAGCATTGGTAAGAGAATGCAGTCACAAGTACGCTGCAGAGCTACAGCGCATCTTTATGTGAAAACAGCATACTCAGATGGTCGGGGGGATTGGTAGGAAAGGATCCTGAATCAATCAATCAATCAACATTTATTTATATAGCACATTTTCATACAAAAATATGTAGCTCAAAGTGCTTTACAAAATGAATAGAAAAATAGAAGACACAATAAAAAATAAACATAAGTCAACATTAATTAACATACAGTAGAATAAGTAACACGACTGAGAGAATGAAAAGATAGATAGATAGATAGATAGATAGATAGATAGATAGATAGATAGATAGATAGATAGATAGATACTTTATTAATCCAAAGTGAATAAAAAAAAAAAAAGCTAACCTTTACAAGTATCATAAATTACACCGGCTGTTACACACTGAAATCAAATGCATGTTTTTATTCTAAAGTAGTAAGATTAAGAGCAGTTTACTTCTCAAAACTGAATCGTGTGGGATCGAACTCATGACCTTTTGAACACTAGTCAGCGGCTGATACCATTACGCTACCGTGGCAGCTGTGGTATGTGTCAATGTGGCATGCTAAGGCGGCTTTTTTCTGCAGTTATATTTTTGAATAAAAGCATACTTGTTCTGTTATATTTGTACCTTTTGTGAAAGTGTTTGATATTTGGACTTCAGGCTTCATACATTATATAGTTTATGCTTACATTTTGTCATTTACTACTACAATATGAACGTTTCTTTTTTAAAAATGTGTTTACATGGATTACTGTAGAAACAGAACACACGTGAAATACGTGTATTCCAAATAATGATCTATTATTTCCACTCTAAAACTCCACTTCACTCCCAGATAATCAATCAAGGCATGAGCTGGGAGAAGTTTGTGCACGTTCTAAGTCGTTGGGGGGGATGTAATATCCGGCTACTTGCAGCTTTTCTTTTATCAGAACATTTAGATTAACAAAAGACACTGGCAGAGAGGTGAGAACGGTTTTAAGAAGCGATTTAAGGTGGGACGAACCTACGAGTTTTTTCGTAGGCTCTGGTAATTCTAGTGTTAAAACGTACAGTTTTGTCTCCTCTTTGATGATGCTTTCAGACATATTACCTTTGTTGTCCAACTTATCTAAGGCTTGGAAAAGGCAAGATGTCAATCTTACCGAAATTGAGCCAATTTTGCTCGCCACATAATTGTCCATCATAGAGTCCATCACCAATGCAGAAACTCACGATTCAAGCAAGTCTGCTGAAATTCTTTTCAATCATTATTCCAAAAATGGTAACCCTCCAATTTTAAAATATGAAAATAGCAGGCAAGAATGGACAGTTGCGTCAAAAGTGATCAGCAGTCAATCATACAAAGACTTCAGTCCAAAACAGATTTTACTAAAAATGGCAACGACATCAGAGCTCAAAGAGTTGTTTCCAAATTTAGCCTGACTAGCTCATATTGGGGTAGTGATCCCAGTAAGCACAGCTGATTGTGAAAAGGGTTTTCTGCCCTTAAAATGATCAATACATGTTTGAGAAATTGCATGAAACAAAGCACGCTAAATAATCTCATGCTGATCTAATTGGAGGGCCCAGATCCTGGAGACTTTCATTATGGAAAAGCTGCAGACAATTAGGCCTCTAGGAAGAAAAGAAGAAGAAATATTTAACTGAAGACACCTTCGGCATATGCAAGTTGGCTTTGAAGAATATTTTTACATTTTTCTTCATTAGGTTTCCCATACTTTTTTTCATTGTTTTCACTTTTCTTCCTGACAGTGACAATACTTGTGCCTCTTGGATTGTCATAACAATTATTATTTAATTCTTAAATTTAATAAAAATATTCTGGCACAAGTGTCAAACCTTAAAAAAGGAAGTCATATTGAGCATTGGAAAATAATTAATGATAATTTAACTAATAAAAAGAGTGCAAATTTACACGTCCTGCCTCACCCGGCTACTTTTTCATGCCACCCGGCTGGAAAAAATTTCTGGGGAGAACACTGAGGTGACATTCAACAACTGAAATAAAATTAGTTATATTTATTTTGTTTCGTTCCCTCCAGCTGGAGCACAAGCAGGTGAAGCGACTTGCTCATCATAACAGTGTCAGTAGCAGTATTTGAACTTACAACCACAAGGTTGAAGCCCAGAGCCTTAACCACTACGCCAACCTGCCTGCAATATAAGAAAATGTATGTGCAGCTTCAAATGAATTTCATCTCCTTATCTTAATCAACTTTTCTGAAAAGTTAAATTTCCCTCCTAGTAAATGTTGAAAATATCTTCCAAAATCCAGGTCCTGCATCTTAGTGCAAAGTGATTCAAAAACAGTCATATCCATGTACAATACCTGGGTTATTAGGTTCAAATGTAACTTCACTGTAAAACTATACCATTCAAAAAGCATACTGTAAATCTGTTGCTGCCAAAATAATACATAATGATTTTACAATAATTTTCTTAAAACACATCAGCCTAAAATAGTAACCCCTGAATATTCTGAAATGCAAGCAAATGCAAAAAAAAGTGCATAATTGACTTAAATGTGAATATGTGCAGTTATTATAACCAATATGATAATAAATTTGATATTTTTTTTTAGCAGTCAACAATTTTTGGGGGGGTTGGTTTATGGCAGACCTGGTGCAATGCAAGAGAAAAGTAGCAAAGGTAAAAATTACACTTTTTTGGTGTTTTTTTGTCAGCTTGACCAGGTAGTCCCATCCTTGGACAGGTCTTGTTCAGCTGAGTAGCGCATCTCTCTCAGGTCTGGATCCAGGGGCACTACGCTGTAATTTCTACGGTGCAACAGTTCAAAAACTCTTGTGTAGAGTATAATTATCAAATGGTTGATGGTGAAGAACAACTGAGGATCACTTTTGCAAAGGTTTAACACATTTTAATGTATGCCCAATTAACAAATTTGTATTATTTCAATTAAATTAGTCCTTAACAGTGCATTCAAAGTCAGCAATTGCTTCAATCGCTTCTTACTTTAAAACGTCTCTGTCTTATATGCTATACAAACTTGAAAATTAATACATTGGACTTGTTTTTTTGTTGACTTCTATTTAATCTGCCTTTTAGGAAGGCTTTCAAATTCTGCTTGTACTTGGCAAAAACAGTATTTTGTTAAAAGTTTAAGGTCATTGTTTAAGTTTAAACTATGTCATTACATTTTTTTTAAATTCCTTTGTTTAGATCAGTGTTTCCCAAACTCGGTCCTGGGGACCCCCTGTGGCTGCAGGTTTTTGTTCCAACCGGATTCTTAATCAGTGACAACACCTGATAACACTGATTTCATTTAATTAGCTGGTATTTTTTTTCTTTTATTCGACATTGAGAAAAGCACAGCAGCATGATTTTTACATTTATAAGACATTTATAAATATTTGTGCTTTTGCTATAGATTTAAATGCTTAACTCTCTTTTGTTGATTTCATTATACTTTGCCCTTTCTCTGTGCAGTTTTTCCCCATTCGTTGTATCTTAATAATGACAATTTAAAACAAGCAGATCAGACACCCAGGCAAACAACACTGAATAATCAAAGGCTACAACTACTTTAGAGTCAGACCCACTAATTAGTAAATAATGGATTAATTAAACAATTAGAACACCTAGAAAAGTAGAATGAAAATCAAGATGAAAATACTGTTAAAAAGAAAACAAAAAACATTCCTATATAACTACTTGGTACATTTTAATATTTTTTTTTCGGAAACTTAGTTTTCTAATTTCTATATTAGTTCTCTAAACACAGAACTTGGGAAATATCAGTTCACTTAATTAGCCCAGGAGTTCAATTAAAAAAAGAAGCTGGTTGGATCAAAAACCTGCAGCCACAGGGGTCCCCAGGACCGAGTTTGGGAAACACTGGTTTAGATTCTACATTAACTTTGTGATTCAGTGTGTATTTCATACATGATTTATGTATTCACTTTATAATTGCAAGTTGTAATGTTAGATATGATTAATTGTGATTACTTACATACGTTTATGTGGTTAATTTTTTAATCAATTCCCAGCTCTAGTATATATATGAGGGGGGACCCAAAAATAACCGGAATTTTGTTGTTGTTAGGTTGGTACTTGTAGTACGTGGTTGGGCGATGTAACTAGGGCGATCTAGTTACACTCCTCACAAGTCAGTCTGCCAAGTGCCATCAGTCTGGAAGGTTGTGCTTGTGTTCAGTGAATTTTGTTAAAGTACTTTTGTGCAAGCGTCGTTTTTTTATGATGGCCAATTATCGTGAGCAACATTTTAGTTGGCATACAAGTTTAGGATTATGCCATTTTGGGAGAGAAACTTTTTCAGTCTTGTGTTAAACTAATATGACAACAGATTTTCAGTCTGTCCTCATCCTTCACTGCACATATCAGCAGAGTGTGGTGTCACAAAAAGCAGACACAAGAGCAAAAAGCGCTGGGGCAGCCACACGTATAATATTCCCTGGGTGCAAATGGGTAAATTGCTAGCACTGAAGTGCTCAGAACAGAGTCCAAAACAGAACTGATTAGGCTAGTTAAATATGGCAGCTTTAAAGGCCAGAAAAGGAAGTGAAGCCATCAAGGGCAGAGGTGGAAGGGTTCTTTTCCATAGGTTTGGACCCGGACATGACATCATCAAAAGGGCCAGAACCGGAAATCTCTTCGTTCATGGGTTCTTCACCGGACGTGATGTCATCCAAGGGTCCAGAACTGGAAGTGATGTCATCAAGGTCAGAAACGGAGGTGACATCATCAGGCCAAGCAGAATGGTCTGGAGGAAAGTGAGAAAAAAGGTCAGTGCACTCCATCACCCCCTGGTCTGGCGTGGAATTACTCTCATTTAGACCTTTTAGCTGCATCCCATGTGCACACGTGTGACAAGGATAAGCCCAGTAATCATCGGGTTGGGTGTTCCTGACCGAGAGGTTGTGAACAAAAGAAAGATTATCGGCGCTGGCGTGAAGAGAATCTCAACGATGGACAAGTGAAAACCTGCAGGTCAAGAAACCACATGCTGACCTGTGGGTTAATTTCCTTTTGTAAGGACATCCACTATAACGGTGTCAGAAGTGAAAACTCCCTACCCAAGATGTAGTACCTCAGCTGTGTAGTCGCCCACAGTAGGCCTCCTGCTCCGCCTCCGCATACCTGGTGTCTCGTTCCAACAGTTTCCGACTCATAAACATAACAGGTTGTTCAACACCATCGACGTTCTGGCTCAGCACAGCTCCCAGGCCTCTATCCGAAGCATCCGTCAGGAGAATAAAAAGGCAGAGCAAATTTAGGTGCCCTTAAAATGGGTGCTGACGTAATAGCCTGTTTTAGGTCACTAAATGCAGCCTCTGTCTTATCAGACCATACCACATCATTTGGGCCATCTTCGTTGTCAAGTCTGTCAAGGGTGCCGCTCTCTCTGAGAATTGAGGAACAAACCAGCGGTAGTACCCCACTAACCCAAGAAAGGCTGGGACCTGTTTCTTGTTTTGCGGATGGGGCCATCGCAAAATAGCATAAATTCTGGATACCCCAACCCACCTGGTAGCCCAAATATTTGGCTTCATTTAATCCAAGGAAGCATTTGTTTGGATTAATCCGAAGTCCGGCTTTACCCAGTGTTCGCAATACCACTCAGACCTGCTGTAAGTGTTCCTTACATGTGCTGGAACAGAGTTATAAGGTCGTTGTACTTTATCCAACAGGTTTTGGAAAGTAGCCAAGGCCCTGTGTAACCGAAATGGAAGGACACGATACTGCTAGTGTACGCTAGGGGTACTAAACCTGGTCTTAACCTTTGCGGAGTCCGTTAAAGTAACCTGCCAATACCCTTTTGTCATGCCCAGTGTGGTCAAGTATTTAGCCTGTCCTAGCCTCTCAAGGAGGTTGTCCACTCATGGCATCGAATAGGCATAAAATTGGGAGACTTGATAATAATGACAGAAGTCATTGCAAGACCTCCAACTTCTGTCAGGCTTACTAACCAAGACTATCGGGCTGGACCAGGGACTATAACTTTCCTCTATCACTCCTAGTTCCAACATGCGCTTGATCTCAAGCTCCACTTCAGCTCTTTTTGCTTTATGAAGATGAAAGGGGCGCTCTCGGACAATAACCCCGGTTTCTGTGATGATATCGTGCGTAATTAGAGAGGTCCTTCCGGGCTTTTCACTCACTAACTCCAGTACGGACAGGATGACTGATTCCAGCTCCCGCCATTGCCTGGGACTTAAATTCGGGCCGAAGTCAATGTTCTCCTTGTCAGCAAAGAGTGAGCAGGGCTGTCCAGAGGAGGGATCAGGATCTCTGTCCTTCTACGGTTTCAGCATGTTTACATAATAAACCCGCTTGCTCTGTCAATAATTGGGCTGTTTCACCAAATAGTTGACGAGTCCTTTCCTTTCCTTAACTTCATATGGTCCTTGCCAATGGGCAAGTAATTTAGAATGAAAGGTACTGTAGGTACTAGGACCATGAGTTGATCCCCCAGGTGGAATTCTCTGAGAGACAGGCCACGGTCATAGTATCGGACTTGTGCTGCTTGCGCTTCTTCCATATGATGTTTTAACATGGGCCAAATTTTTCCAAATCTATCACTTAACTGTGCGATAAATTCTAATATATTTGTAGTGGGAAGAGTGTCTTCTTCCCACTCTTCTTTTAAAATATTGAATACACCTCGGGGTTGTCGTCCGTATAATAATTCAAAAGGTGAGAACCCCGTAGAGGCTTGTGGTACTTCCTGACATGCAAAAAGAATGAGGGGGAGAAGCAGGTCCCAGTTTCTCACATCCTTGCTGACCACCTTGCGAAGCATCTGTTTGAGAGTCTGATTAAACCTATCTAAGAGTTTGTTGGTTTGAGGATGATGCACCATGTTTTTTAGATGCTTAATTTCTAGTAATTTGGCCATTTCCCTGAATGTCTGGAAGGATCGGTATGGCTAATTTCACTAGTGATCCTTCACAGCTGATGTAAAAAGGCGGTGGATATGGACCGTCAGGTTTCCTCATTGATACAGGTTATACTGGTTGGTGTTTTAAGCCATTGTCGTGGAAGCACGTATCGGCAGGCAACAACAGAAATGATGCGACTGGAATCGAACAAGGCCTTGGTTTTATATCCATTTACAATCACTACTCCTGTATGAGGAATCGCCAGAAGGTTTATCGGAGCACACCAAGTAGGTTGCGCACCCACAAATCTGGAGACATTGGCACAGGCTCCGGTTTACAACAGAGGGGCTGAAACTTTGGGACGTAATCCGTCCGGGCTCAACTAAGGGACGGTTCTGCCCTCCCATATTGTGAGGCCATCCAGCCTTTTTCTATGAGCTCATCTATATTTTTAAATTGTTGTCCCCAGACCAGCTGGGTAAAACCCTTTGGGAGCTGATTTATGAGCAGGTAGCATGTCACCTGCTGCACCATTTGTAGGGGGCTGTTGTTCCATGGCCTTAGCCATGTGCCTACTTCCTTTCAGAGGGGATGAGCCTGTTGGTGGGTTGGCCACTCAGGGTCAAATTTCCACCCTTTCACATTTGTTACCTGCCAATCTAGGGCATCCCCAACTTTAGCTAAGGGCTCCACCTTATTGGGGAGGAGGGCACTCTCCTCTGAGAGAGCATAGTAAGCCCCCTTTGCCTCCCAATTTTGGACCAGGCCAATCCTGTGAAACCCTCCCTTGTACTTTCCGTTTTGATTATTTTGCCCAGTCAAGTATTTCGGGAGTGAAGCCCCCTGGCCTCCCTTCACTGGCTTCCTGTTCATTTCAGGATCCAGTTTAAAATATTACTGCTTGTTTTTAAAAGCTTAAATGACTTGGCACCTGTCTTCTTGTCGGAGCTTCTTGTTCCGTATTCTTCTGTCAAAACCTTGCGATCCTCTGATCTTCAGTTACTCCATATCCCCAGAATAAAGCTTAAAACCAGAGGAGGCAGAGCATTTTCGGTAATAGCCCCCAGTTTGTGGAACAGCCTCCCCTTGCAGTTGAGAGCGGCCCAGAATCTTAATCATTTTAAAACCCTGCTTAAGACACATCTGTTTTCATGTGCATTTAATTCCTCTTGATTTTATGTAGTTGGTTTCATCTTATTTATTATTATTATTATTATTACTTATTTTGATTTTATTGATTGGTTTAGTATAGTAGTGTGCAATGTATATTGAGTATATATGCGCTGTGTAGTACCTGCTAACCTTTTTGTCTTTTAGTTGTACAGCACTTTGGTCAATGAAAGTTGTTTAAAGGTGCTTGATAAATAAATAAAATAAAGCCTGCACAGTGTCTTTCCAAACCACGGGACGCACTCCCCACTCAGAGATTCGCTCACGGTATTTTCCCACCTGGATATTGTTTAGGTCCAGGTCCTGGTTCCTCGGAGGATCCTTCATCCTGCCGACTACGCCACTGTCACAAAAAACAGAAACTAGAGTCATAAAAAGGTTTGGGGCAGCCACCCATATAATATTCCCTGGCTGCAAATGGGTAAATTGCTAGCACTGATGTGCTCAGAACAGAGTCCAAAACAGAACTGATTAGGTTAGTCAAATATGGCAGCTTTAAAGGCCAGAAAAGGAAGTGAACTCATCAAGGGTAGAAGCAAAAGGGATCTCTTCCATAGGTTTAGACCCAGACGTGACACCATCAAAAGGGCCAGAAATGGAAGTCTCTTCAGTCATGAGTTCTTCACCGGACGTGATGTCATCCAAGGGTTCAGAGGTGATGTCATCAAGGTCAGAAATGGAAGTGATGTCATCAGGCCAGGCAGAATTTCCTGTGAATGATCTGCAGGAAAGTGTGAAAAAGGTCAGTGCACTCTGCCACACCCTGGTTTGATGTGCAATTGCTCTCATTTAGACCCTTTAGCTGCCTCCCATGCACATGTGTGTGACAGTGGATGCGGTTTTGGATCAGACAGATCTACCCACAAATAAAATGTTTTGCCGTGACTTGGAAATAATAACCCCATGTTTCATCTGAGTTTTGCACTCATGTATGGTTTACACAGAAAATGATGTACCATTTTTTTTTTACGTTTTTTTTTAAACACGTACAGCATTTGCCCTGCCTGCACATGATGACAGGGATGGCAGAAGTGCAACTGTATATGGCGAATTTTGAAAGAATAATAAGGTGAAAAATCAAGATTCAATGTAATTTCTAATTGATACTGACAAATTTTGATTTGTGGTTAGATCATTGCTCTGGTTTGTGACAGTTTGGACAGTCTTATCTGGCATGGAGTGGGGGTTGCAAAACTTTAATTTGGCAGGCAATTGGTTGACAATGTCCTTTCTACCTGGACCCCTCCCCAAAGCCTGTGGAACTGGGTGGGAATCAACGTTGATCGCTGCCCATTATTTGTGTTTTTAATAGCTGAGGGAGAAAAAAGTGCAGCAAGTGGTTTAAAGTGAAAAGTGTATTCTGTAGGTTGTAGTTAACTGTGCAGAGGACAATCTGAAGTAAGATAGACAAGCTTATGTTTTTTTGATGGAAAAAAAGTCCTCATGCAAATGTTACAGCCATTTAGGCCTTACTTTCTGGATGACTCTCATACATACAGCTCAGGGCAAAATTAAATCAGATGAAGCAAAATCCGATAAGCAACATTATGCACATCCACAGTCTCCCTGCTGTTATTCATGAAAAAATTACAACTACAACCACTTTATTAAATCTAAAAATATAGCCTACTATATAATTCTAGCTTGCAAATTTTAACTATATTTCACAGGTGTACTACACATTGATAAAAGTATGATGAATTGTGATGTGACAAATTCATGAATATATAGGTATTGTTGAGGTAGTCAAGAGTATGTTGTTGCGTTAATCTTTTTTTGAAATGTTGCGTATTGAACCAGATGAAACAGCCTTCACTCTTTTTGTAACTTGAAACACTTACAATATCTGGCTGATAGGTGATTTTCATTTGTTAATCCAAAATTTATAAACATGGAACAACCAGATATTCTACTACAGCTTGGTTATTTGTCGAGGTACAAGAGAATGACATGTTTTGCACATACTCTTCAGCTGACCCTAAAGAATGCTTTGAAAGTCGTCAGCACAGAGCCACCTATCAGCAGAGCTAGTGCATCATCTGTAACCAATGACAAATTTATTAAGAAACACAGTAAGGCACTGACTTAGACTGTGACTGTGCAAACTGCTGAACTGTGCTCTGGACATAATCAGGAGATTACTAGATGTCAAACCTGGACTGAATATTCTCAAAGGGACATGTCTAAAGTTTCAGCATCTTGGGAGTTTGATGGAGCCTTTTGCTGACCACACTCTCAATCAAATACTGATACCCCTTTCTAATGTTGTACCAGGATTACTCAATTAAAAATCACATTTAAATTCATCTTCATTTATGAAGAAGGCAGCATTCTTTCTCTTAAAATGTTGGAAAGAGTACTTGTCTGTATTTTGAACCCAGATTTTGATCATGTTGACCCAATCCCAGCTGAATCTTTTTGATTGACCTAAGCATCGCTCTACCGCTTTTCACATGTAAGATGGAACATCATTTGAAGGTCCTATGTTGCTTAGCTTGTAATGCAGCAACAATTATTACACTCAAGACAAAAAATCCTACAGGATAAATTTTTGTGCCTTGATGTATGAGTAATGGTTCCATGTGTTAGGCAAATCATCAAACTTAAATGCTGACATTCAAATGTATTTATGGTGCTTTTCATTATCAATTTCTCGCATAGGCAATACAAGCTCATATGCCCCACTGTAATGACGCAATACATTTGAAGGTCTCACATACAATCTTCTTTGTCACTGTCTTTTTTTTTTTTTTTAACTACGCAACAGAATCAGATTACAAAGAATTTTTATCTTTAACATCTTTCTTCCCTCAAATCACAACACAGCACAACTAGACAATTTCTCGTTGTGATGATTTCTTGCACTGCCAACTCGTAGAATCCTCCAGATTTACTTAATGTACACACACAAGTACAGTCAGTACACTGTTTGCATAGCAGCAAATGTCAATGAGCTCACATGTAGCATTATGGTGTTCCACAATAGCACCTGCTCAAAAACATTCCAGATATTGCTATGCCAGTACACAATGAGGGAGAAAGTCAAGCACAACTAGTTAAAATTCTTCTCAACTTATTTAAAAGATTTTTCAGAACAAATATACATGTTCTCAAAAACACTTAAAGTGGTCTAAACTAATAAGTTGCACTGAAGCAATAGCAAATAATTTCTAGATTAATATAAAAAACAAAAATGGAAATGCAATAATCTTTGAGCAACTCTCAATTGCATCTGACCTTTTTTCATCATGTGAAATTATGTTATCTTTTCTTCTGTGACTGCCAGCAAATCCCTTAGCTAATTAGTCAGTTAAACAAACGCTGTTTGCCAATTAGTTCACCTGTCAGCTCTCTACCACAAAAGGAGCCAAGTGTACAACATTTGAACCTAAGAGGTGTGTGGTGGAAGTGTTGGAGCAATGGCAAAGAAAAACAAAGCACTAGCATTGAGAAGTGGGCAGATGAGCTTACAGAAGAGGTAGAGGAGAGGACTGATAGGGGAATGGGTACAGGCAGGGGAGAAGGGGCAGCTAGAGGAGTGGGTACAAGTAGAGAAGTGGGTGCAGATAGGAGAATAAGAATAAGTAAGGTAAGAGCAGGGTAATTAATTGAAACTGACAAACAGAACCTCTAATTGGCTTAATCTTGCCCATGTTTATTATTTAGTTTTTTTTATTCTTTTACCACTTTTTTAAAACTTATTTTGAGGTGGGTGTCTTCAAATAGCTGCCAGCTGCTACATGAATGCCTTCAGCACAACGATCACCTGGAGACTGATCAGCTGATGCTGGCACATCACTTTAATTTTCAATCTCCAGAAAACTTGCATCAAAATCGGAGAGCAATAAGTTTGAGTGCGATTCAGCAATAATACGTTGTCTACAGAGTATTCTGCTTTGCATATTCTCTTGCCTGATCCACCTTTAGCTGGAGTGCAGCTGGGAGAAGACATCAAATGTTTACAGAAGACAAAGTAAAAGCAATTATTGACTTGGTTGTCCCAAACAACACCATGCGCGTCAAGAAATTCAACAGTGGATAACTTAGGAGGACCGCATTTTCAGAAACATCCAGACTTGTAGAATGGAAACAACTGACAGGGTACTGAGGATAAATCATATTCAAGTGAAGCAAGTTTATAGAGTGCCTTGGGAAAGAAATTCAGACAGAGTAAAAAAGAAGCAAGGTTTAAGTTTGTACATGTTTGTGTTCCTTCTCTATTTTATAATAGGAGTGTATTTCAAAATGTTACAACCCTACCTTAACCACATGCCTATCAACATGTTACATTGTATTTACAGAGAATTATGAAACTTGATGGCACTCCTAGAGTATGTAACTATGTACAGTATATGTAGATTTAGCTGGATTCACAATTTGTGCGAAAAAAGGTGAGGAAGGAATGTCCTTGTTCAGTGTGCCATGGTCATTGTCCCTGAACAAATAGGACAGGATACAGTATGTTAACATGCTGTGTTGGGTCCCTATAATACAGAACATCCACTTGCTTTTTTAGACACAATCTGAGGTGCACTCATACCCAGACAAACAAGAGATGAAGAGGGACCAGACGTGGGACATGTAGTCATGTGGGACAATGTGATGAATGGAGGAATTGTACATGTCCATGATTCGTTTGAATCCCAACCATATTTTGAGGTACTTTTTCTTCCTCCATATTCCCTCTTCCTCAGTCTTGTTGAGGAGTTCTTTTCTGCCTAAAGGTGGAGAATGTATGATCACAACCCACATGTACATGAAACACTTTTGTATGTCATAGAGGAGGTACTTGAGAGAGAAAATATCAACTGTGAAGTAGATGAAGTTCTCTGGCCTGACACTGATCACAGATTGGACCAATAAAACATTGCAAGTGTACAGCAGTGTGTTGTCTGAATTTTGTGTTTGTCTACTGACCATGGTAGTGATTTATGATTTGCTTTTTCACAGTGAGGGAAAACTTGTCTGTGTGAATCTAAATGTGCATCTACATAGATCCTTCCTCTAGAATACATATTTTACCATGTTGAAGTTATTTTATATGATACTGAACAATATTTACTTAAGTATGTCTCCTTAAATGAAATGCATTCCTGTGTTTAGTGAGTGAACCATTTCTCTGCTTGTTGGTTACTGTGCTTGCTTACTCTACATGAAAACATGAAATAATTTTTTTTTTGTCCATTACTACAAACTAAATGGGGTAACTTATAAATGAAAATTTATATTTATTATAAATAATATATTATAATTATTTTAAGTCATACATTTATTTGCTTTAAGAGCAGAGGTTTCTTTCTTAGACACCATCCAGTTTGTACAGTCTCTTGCTTGACAGTTTTATGCACCTTTACAATAACTGTGGCACAAAATCAGTTCAGTTCAGTTCAGATCTTTTGATTTCAAAGAGCTGATAAACTTGACAATCAAAGGGGGCAGAATAAATGACAAAATGATTCACTGATTTTATTAAATTAATTTATATCAGTTACACTATTTCAAATATTTTATTTTAGGTGTGGCAGTAACAGTAAGAATGCTGTGAAATGTCTTCATCAATTATTTAATTTTGTACTTTTTGGAAGAGCATGCAGTGCAAAGTATTTTTTTTAAATCAACTGGGGCCTCGTGGATAAACGGTGCGTACGCACAAAAATGTTGCGTAAGAACGTTTCCATGTTCGCGATGTATTAAACCTTAACTTGGTGTAAAGCCACGCACATTTCCACAAGAGCTCATACCCTGTTGTACACAAGTTCTGCGCTCGGTTTTGCACACTGGCGGCACCCAGCGTCAAAGGAGTGCTACTGCTCCTGTGTAGTTACCCTTTCTTTTTTAGATCCTCATTCCTGATGCGGCTTTATAAGTCCACTGAAATTAACCACATATTGTTTATTAGTTTAATGCATCTGATTGTAATTAACCTGTAACAATATAATGGTCCACAAAATGGTCAAACTATTCCAAATACCATAACTGTTTTAGCTTTGTTACTCTCACTTAACCTTTTTCTTCTTCTTCTTCTTTCAGCTGCTCCTGTTAGGGGATGCTACATCGGATCATCTTTTTCCATATTACTCTCACTGCACCACTCGGAGTATTTATATCACTGTATCTGAGTGTGAATCACAGCTGTACAGCGGCTGATCGTAAAGAGAATTATCGGTATACAGCATCAAGCACACACTGCCGCAGCTATGCTGTCTATTGAACTGCTCTCATAAGGCAAATGCTTCAGAGCCTTTCCTCACGGTTCAGAAACAGTTTAATCCCAAGAACTCTAAACGCACTCAGTAGGTCCATGAAGTGCTCCTTGTAGAACTGTTTCTACTTATAAATACAATTACCTCACTGTAAACTTGCGATACAGTTATAATATTGCACAACCTGAGCCACTTTATAAAGCGTGTATTTAGGCTTAACATCTATTACAGAGCTAATTGTATGGCAATTGGGTATATGGAGAAAGAAAAGTAAGGACAGGAATTGGAGGTTAGTACGTTTGAAAGAGACAGTACTGCTACAACAAAGTATTTCATCGAAGGTCTTGCATGCAATCACTGTGCCACTGTGTTCCCATGTTTAATAACATGCTTTAACTCCTATCATCATGAAAATGATATCACGTATACATCTCAGTATTTTAATTATTTACAGAGCTGTAATATCACAAATGTAATGGATTCTGTGTCCTGTCGGAGGAAGAGAAAGCCTGGAAGCACATAGTGATTCACACACATAGAGCACATAGAAGATCAAATACAAAATAAAGCATTTAACGTGCTACTTTAGTTATGATGGGATTTGAGAAACTAGTAAATTAAACAATTTTAAGATGAAGTTTATGATGTTCTACTTTAATGACAAAATAAACTACGTGATTAAAGTGGAAATTTCGAGATTAAAGTTGATATTTTGTGCTTTTTTCCCCACTGATGCCTTTATTTTTTCTCTGTACCCTAATAAGCTTTCATATGACACTCAGACGGTGGGCTACGACTTGCCCTTTCACGACGACTTTGATATCTGACAACTTTTTTATTTCGAGCACTGTGCGACTTTGTGAACTTGAGCTTTCGAGTTTCTCCGACACACTATGTCACTCGATCAACTTCCATTTGTTGTTTATACCACTGTTTAAGCCAACAAATAGTAAGTTTTTCCATGCCTCCACTTGGTATTTGCTGAAGTTCTATTTTCCTTCGTGCTTTTGCCATTACCTTTTCACGGAACACTGAGCTTAAAGGCTATTTATATTGATTTGCATATTCAACGAGCCGTAATTCTGGGAGGAGTTGGCGTGGGGTGTGTGCATCTGCATTCATTTTCATGCTGACCGGGATTTATGTAGTGGAAGAACGTGGAAGCTGGCATTCGCACAGATTTATGCCTCTGGATTTTTTGTGCGTAAGCACATTTCCACTTTTGTGCATATGTCATATTATAGTGCGAATTCTATGCACGGCTTTATGCATGAGGCCCCAGATCTGTGGGTCAAATACTGAACTGTAACTGAGTCTTAGTATAGGATCCTTTGAGTAGAAAAGTTAGTAGAAATAAACAGTCTGGCTCCTGTAAGGCTGTAGCTTCCACATGCCACAAATTCATTTGTCCATACAAATCTGTTCTCAATTCTATCATAATATCAGAGACAATATCAGCATATCCCTGTGTTATAAACAAAAAAATTAAATAGACAAAACAGTTGATAATGCTGATTTTAACCAGTGTTTCATTGCCTATTTTTATATTCTGTATACAAATTTTTGACACAACACAGAACAGGTTTTACTTGCATAGAATTTTGGTTTATTTTTTTAAGTGTAGCTGCAATTCATTTTTATTTCCCAATACTTTAAATAAATCTGACTGCTGGTATTTTCGCAACATCCATCCATTTATTACTTGCTTAATTTAACTGTTAACTTGTGTGACCTGCACTGCAAGTAGTAAGTTAACACATAAACCAATCCTCTGGAACAAAAATCGAGAGATAGGGAGAGAGAAAGAGAGAGAGAGAGAATACATGCATAAGAGATGCATGTTGAGCAAGATAGCAACAGTAAGCATCCCTTAGCAAATGTCACAAATATTACAGAATGCATCACATAACTATAAAGATACAGTATGTCCATAAGACATAATTTTAATGTTCCAGGTGAAAGGAAATTGCTTAGAAAAATGTCATTCAAATGAGTCATGGTATGTAAACATATATAAAACAAAAATTAATGTAACACACAAAAATAAAGTATATTTTGGAAGAAAGTTTTAATGATCTATAGTAACAAATGAAATTAAACTCATCACAAATAAAGAGTAATAAATAAATACTCACCTAGCAGGGAACTGAAGTAAGCAAAGAGGACAGGAAGCTAACTCCAAATTGCCTTTTAATGAACTATTTGCCTTTTCATATGACTCTTCGTTCAAAAGCTTCGTTACTGATGAGCACATGGGTGGAAATTCAGCACACCTGTCTTCTATGTCACTACAGCTCCGCAACATGCTTGACTTATTACTCCTATAAACCTGCATAAAACATTTACACAATATTTTCAAAAGATACAAAAGAATTTTTGATTTATTTATTAAAAAAGAGTATCTTTTTATAAAACCTGTTAAAATGGCAGGGATCTATCATTGAAACTTTATTCCTAGCTGTTCTAGAGTGTTGCCTATCATTTTCATGAACATGAACATAAGCATTAACAACAAACAACAAAACAGAACTGTGTAAATAAACAAAAAGTAACTCCAAAGTGATATTTGCCTATGTATCACATCAGAATTTACAAAACATTACGCAAGTTTACCCTATGATCAGTGGTTTAGCATGTATTATTGTATTTTTTACTTTTGAACTTTAAAAGTTTTTTTTTTCTTTTAAGTATTTCTTTCTATTGTGGAAAATACTTGGTAAATAGAAAAAGTCATCATTATAAATGAAATCCAAAGATGTTCTTTATTAGCACTAGAATACCTGAAGCTTACAAAAAAACTCACAATCCCGGGCCATCTTAAATTCCTTAGCACCTCCCCATTAGCGTCTTTTGTTTTGCAAATGGGTCAATCAGCACAAGCAGCCAGCAGCCTGCTCTCAAATCCCTCCCACTGATGGAGCAGAGTTCATCGCAAAATTCTCAGAGCTCAAGTCTCTGTATCTGGCAGTGAGGTGCCTGGAATTGAATAGGGTAAATAATATATTGTTATTTTGAATACATAAATTTCATGTGTGTTCCGTGTCTACAGTGATCTGTGTAAGTGTAGGACGGCAGGAAATATGAGGCAAGAAATGCTGAACACATACCTAAAGCAAAACTTTTTTCCATGTTATACTAACAATGACGTGAAGTGTATAATGTGTGAAGACTTTAGTCCAAATATCAAGTAAATACACGCGATTTTATTCAAGAATATAACCAAAGAAAAAAAAATCATTCGATTTTCATGTTGCTGTCAATGAGTTAAAAACCCAAGCTCATATATCAATTGACAGGAATTCAATATGTATTCTTCAATGGTGCAGAGGTAAGAACTGCTGCCTTATAACCTAAAGGTTCCAGAATCGAGGCCGGGCACTCCATAGTTGGAGTAGTATGCTGCTATTATTATTACTATAATACAATAAAAGCATACATTTGATTTGAGTCTGCAACAGCCGGTGTAAATTCTGGCTACTTGTAAAAGTTAGCGCATGTTCTTTTATTATTCAGTTTTATTCTGTCACTGATGTTCACGTGATACAACGAACTTGCCTCTCCCTCTATGAGTTGATGGCATTTATCGCCATTCTTTTCACAACAGCAGTGATGGCCACAGTTAGTGCTTTCCTTGATGCCTGCTCAGAACTATTTGTTGTACCGGCAAAAAAACCATACGATGTTCCGTGACCGCTATCAGACTACCATGCAGCATTTGCCTTTGACAACAAAGACACCTGTGCAGAATGTGTGAAAAATGACAGATTTGCTGCAATCTCAGACATCTGCCAATGTTTAGTTGAGAATTGTGTTTTGAGTTACAACCCAGGGCAAAGACTTGCAAAGTAACATAACATCTTACCAAATGTTTAAACGAAAAAGTAAAATGCACAGTAACATAACATCTAACCAAATGTTTAAACGAAAAAGTAAAATTAGTAACACATTAAAAATTGCTTGCCTTTATGCTAAAAGAATCAAAAATAAAACAAGTGAGTAGGAGTTGTATGTATTGGAGCATAACTATGATATTATAGCAATGATAGAAACCTGGTTAAATAACAAAGATAGGGTTGAGTAAAAAATAGAGGAATACACATTTTTTACGAAGGATAGATGGAACAAAAACAGGAGGTGAGGTTGCTGTTTATGTCAAACAGAATTTAAATGCAAGTTCTCTTCATTTGGTGGATAAGCCCCATCTTAGTGAGGACATGCGGCTTCGATTGTAAAGCATTAGGAAAACAGGCCTTATTTTAAGAGACCACCCAATGCAGAAAGTAATTTCAATGCATATCTTTTTAGTAATATTAAAAAGGCAAGTTTACAGGTGGACATTTTAGTCATGGGGGACTTAACTACCGAAATATTAACTGGAATAACACTGCAATAGTGGAACACCAAGAGTTTTTAGAAGTAATCAGTTAACTGTTTTTTAACACAATATGTTAAAGCACCAGTGATGATTTGGATAGTAATTAAAGTGACAAGTAAAGCTGGTTAAATTTGTAGATGATGCCAAGATATGTGGATTGCAAGATAATATTGAAGCATTACAGAGGACAGCATACAGGCTCGGGCATATTTGTGGCAGATGAAATTTAATGTAAGTAAATGTAAAATATTATAGGTAGGTCAGACAGTCTTGGACTCACAATCCCTCCTAACCCATTAACAGCTGTGTTTGGGGTTCTTCCAGAGGGTCTTAAGGTGGAGAAAGACAAACAAATTGTGATTGCATTCACTACACTGTTGGCACGCAGACTTATTCTGATAAACTGGAAGAACCCAAACTCTCCTCTTTTAAGTCAGTGGGAAACCGATGTGTTATACTATTTGAAATTGGAAAAAATCAAATACTCAGTTAGAGGATCTGTGCAGACTTTTTTCAAAACATGGCAGGATCTAATCAGTAATATTTTGAAATGAGTTTATAAAGCACAGAGAATTTGTTGATTTAGGTATTTTTTACAAGCCTTAAATTTTACACCATTTGGCTTGCTCTCTCTCAAGGGTGGGGATCGATCTGTGCTTAGCATAATTCTTTTTTTGTAAAACTTGATTACTATGTATTGATTATAATAAAATTAATAAATAAAAAAAAAAAAAATATTATAGGTAGGAAGTAAAAATATTATGTTTGAATACCCAATGGGAGGTCTGAAAGTCCAACAAACACCATATGAGATAGATTTAGTGGTTATAGCGGGTTTGACACTATCAACATCCAGACAGTGTTTAAGCCATTAAGAGTTATTTATTTCTCTTTTTTATAAGCACATTATCATTTTTTTCCTTTTTTGGGTTAACTGTTTGCTTTGCACTTCACAAAAAATTTTAAAATGAAGATATTTGGACTGTGGTATTTGTTACATACGCATCATACTTAGGATCAAGCCTTTCCAGTAGCATTCCAATATCTTGGAAACCCTCATATACTGTACTTTAAGTCAGAAAACTGCCAAACAAAATCAGCTCATTTAGCAGAAAAAAAAGCAACTAATGAACCTAAGAAAAAAGAACTGTGATTTAAAAGGTTTGGAGTTTTCACTTACTAGCTTGTTTGTGTATACTGATTGCAAGGATCTGTGACAAGTATTGTCACTCTTTTGATGCTAAAATGAAACAGGTTTTGCTAAAGCTCTAGTCATCTTAAATAACCTTATATACACAAGGCCCAAGTTTCTTACTGAAGTCAGAACAACTGATCAATCAAAAGGTGTGCAGGTAACTTGATAAGCAGAGATCACTGAACCTATATATAAATTTAAAATTTCTACCCAATTAAATTAAATTGCCCTTATTAATATTTATTTTTCCCTCTGTAAATAGGGCCTTGGCAATGAAAATGATTCACTCTGTCACCAACACTTTAATGATAATTCATTCTGACCCTGAAATTATATGTGGTAACTTCAACCATGTGACGTGTCTTGTTCCACTCAAGGAAATACAAATCTGTACCTGTTCTATCCAGATGTTAAAGATGCCTTTAATTGTAAACTAACTGGCAACTTTGGGCATATCTGACTACATCCTGATGCATCTTATTCCCAACTACAACCCTGTTATTAGACGTCAACCTGTTAAAACCAGAATACCAAAGAAGGCCTGGAGGTTGAAATGGCCCCGAATGACTGCTTCCAAATGACAAAGTGGAAAATGACGTTAGAGTTACATGGGCAGGATGTTGAGGGACTCAGTCACTGTATCACAGACTATATTGACCTTTGTGTCAACACAGTAGTACCCTCAAACACAGTACGTTGCTTTCCAAGAAACAGGATCTGGATTACTAAGGAGCTAAAAGGTCTCCTGAATAAGAAAAAGACAGCATTTAAATCCGGTGACAAAGAGGCTTGGGAAAAAATGGAGTGAAGGAATGGAAGCTTATAAAGCTAAAATATAAAACTCACTCAAAGTAGCATGAAATGTCTGGAAAGGACTGGGCATGAGTACTCAGGCAACCCAGGGCTCAGATTCTAGAAGAGGAGGTGGGCAAAGCTAATGTCCTGAACTAATTTATTAATAGATTTTTCCCTTCCAACAATTCCCATCATCAACTCCTACCACATTAACTATCAGTTCAGACTGTCCATAACTGAGGACCAAGTTAAAAGACAACCAAGAAAGCTACACACAGGAAAAGCTGCGGGACCAGATGGAGTGGTCCTCGAGTTCTTAAGGCCTGTGCTGGCCAACTTTGTGTTGTCCTCAGTCACCTATTCAGCTTGCTCCTAAGGCACAGTTGCTGTGGAAAACATCCTACATTGTTCCTATTCCAAAAAAGCCAGGTTGTCTCTTCACCTAATTACTATAAACTAGTGGCACTTGCATCTCACATCATGTAGACATCTGAAAGACTAGTCCTAGACCATGAGTCGTCTTATGGTAGACAGCCTTGTCTCACTACAGTTTGCTTATTGGACAAAAATTGCAGTGGAGGATGCAATTATCTGTCTTCTCCACAAGGCTTATTCTTACCTAGAAAAAGGCTGGAAGAATTGTGAGGATTATGATTTTTGATTTCACCAGTGTGTTCAGACAATAGTGTGTGTATGTATGTATTTAAGGAGCTTCTGTAAAAAGCCCCCTAGGGACAAATGAAGTTCTATCTTGCTACCCACAATGGCTAAGCTTGAAGAAAGCAGTGGCAAGATTTTTCAAGTTTTAAAGAAATACTACAGCATTTACAAGATGAAACAAAGACATTTCACATATGAAAAAAACCTTACAATAAAATCAAACACTATTTCTTCAGAAAATTTAGCTAAAGCAGCACTTATCTGCCTCTCTCAACTACAACAATACCCAGAGAAATTAGAAGCATTAAAGAAAAAGTACAAACTGACAATCAAACTAAGCTCAGTTTCTTCACAGAATTTAAGTAAAACTGAAACAGAGCTTATCTGCCACAGACAGGTAACTACAAGACTGTCCAAAAGAAATAATGACATAAAATGCCTATGTGAAAAAGAACAGTAACTTGAACCCAATTTTACAAGAAGAAATAATGACTAGGATGCAGACTCAACAAAGCTGCCATGCCAGAAGAAGGTAAACATCCTGCAATTCCCCACAAACATTCACTTATTGCTTCTCTTATATTTCAGCAAGCCCACAAGAAAATTGGATGCTGGGGCAATTATATTCTTTCAGTTAAACCAGAAATACTGGATACCTCATCCTAACTCAGTTATCAGGAAATCATTTCAAAGTGCACAACTTGCAGAAGATACAATGCTAAAGCAGGTGAGCAAAAACATGGCAGATTTGCCAGATCATCGTTTGTTATCCAAACCCACCACCTTTTACCAAAGTTGGAACTGACTTTGGATGTTTCACATTAAAATAGGATGAAGTTTAGTAAAGAGGTATGGAGTAGTTTTCACTTGCCTAACAAGCAGTACACATTGCGACTGCACACAACTTGGATCGTGATGCTTGTGTCAATCCCATATGTCAATCTACTATTTTCCAAACAGTTCAATGTAATATTATTTGCTCACATAATAGAACAAACTTTGCTGGAGCTAAAAGAAAACTATATGAAGCTGTTAAAAACACTGATCAAGAAAAACAAACAATGTTGTGGAGAAGAAAGTAATCAAATAGATTTTTATCCTACTAGCAGCTTTTTATAAAATGGAGGAGTATGGGAAAGACATATTAGAAGCACAAGAAAATATAAACTCAATACTTAACCAACACATACTGAACAATTAGGCGGAGTGGTGGCTCTGAGGCTAGGGATCTGCACTGGCAATTGGAGGGTTTCCAGTTCGAATCCCGTAAATACCAAAAGGGACTCTGCTCTGTTGGGCCCTTGAGCAAGGTCCTTAACCTGCAATTGCTGAGCGCTTTGAGTAGTGAGAAAAGCGCTATATAAATGCAAAGAATTATTATTATTTATTACATTTTTTAATTCTCTATGCTTGAAGTTGAATCAATTGTCAACAACAGACCCCTACAAAAGGTATCAGATCACCCAAATTATTTGGAAGCATTAACTCCCAATCACCATGTATTAGACAAGACTAAACCTGGCATACCTTCAGGATTTTTTTTCTAAAAATGACCAGTATACATGAAGATGCTAGAAAAAAGTTCAACACATAGCTGATTTGTTTTGAAAAAGATGGATGAAGAGTATTTGTCTATACTTCAAGAACGTCAAAATGCCTTAAACCAAGAAGAAATTTTGAACTAGGAGACAGTGTCTGGATAGCAGATGATGCTGCACCTCGCAATTCTTGGTTTACAGGTTGAGTCATTAAGATAATTCCAGATGCTAAGGATGCAGCCAGAATAGTTTATATACAGACCAAAACCAGCATACTGGACAGACGTATTGGCATAGAAATATACCATATGAAGAATAAATGTTCAGAAATCACAATATTGAACTATGTATTAAACAATACGCTGAAATAGCAACTTGAACTGCAAATTCGAGTCAAAATCTTACTTGTACAAGCTAACATTGATTAAACAACCACGCACTCTAATCTTTTAAAGTTACCCTCAAACAAACTCTTGTGCTTATTTAAAAACCACTGCTATAGGCCGATTTAAACTCAAAATTTTTATGGACTTTGTCCTCAGATATAAACAGTTTTACAAATATTTTTTGGAATTTAATAGCCATGGGTAATTAGGATCACAATGGACATTCAGCCAGAGAAAGGAAAAATACACATTGATGACTCATGTAATCATTGTTAATTCCACATAAAGTGAGGGCTTTAAGCTTCTGAAGCATGCTACAAGAAGAGAGTAGAAGGGAGAAGGGAACAACAAAAGAAAGAACGCACCCAGATAAGACATCTGAATTCCCAAAGCCAAGCCTCTGCTGCCTGAAGAAAATCTGAAGCAGCTCTGCACCAAGACTTGAAAAGACTCGTCTTCCATCATCTATTTTCTACATAAGTATTTTGTAATAAGACTCTTTATTCATATACAGTTTCTAACCTTTTATGACTATCCTGTCTTTGTATTACATTTTCCTTACTAATAAATATTGATTTCATATTTTTTGACTGGATCATGGTGTATTGTTAAAGGCACCGGGTATGAGTGTACACAATATTTCCACTGGGGTAAGCAGCTGAGAAGAGATATCTTTAATAAAAAGCAGCAAGGTGAGCAGGCACCTGTTCTGGCAACTGCAACCAGCATAGCACATGTCTGAAGATAACCATTTGCTATACTTGTGCTGAGCTAGTAAGTCTCTTTGATTATTAAAGCAGCAGTCCATATGCACATAACACTGTACATGTGGGACACTATAAAGCAGCTACAGTGGTGTGAATAACTATTTGCCCCCTTCCTGATTTCTTATTCTTTTGCATGTTTGTCACACAAAATGTTTCTGATCATCAAACACATTTAACCATTAGTCAAATATAACACAAGTAAACACAAAATGCAGTTTTTAAATGATGATTTTTATTATTTAGGGAGAAAAAAAAATCCAAACCTACATGGCCCTGTGTGAAACAGTAATTGCCCCCTGAACCTAATAACTGGTTGGGCCACCCTTAGCACCAATAACTGCAATCAAGCGTTTGCGATAACTTGCAATGAGTCTTGCTCAGCGCTCTGGAGGAATTTTGGCCCACTCATCTTTGCAGAATTGTTGTAATTCAGCTTTATTTGAGGGTTTTCTAGCATGAACTGCCTTTTTAAGGTCATGCCATAGCATCTCAATAGGATTTAGGTCAGGACTTTGACTAGGCCACTCCAAAGTCTTCATTTTGTTTTTCTTCAGCCATTCAGAGGTGGATTTGCTGGTGTGTTTTGGGTCATTGTCCTGTTGCAGCACCCAAGATCGCTTCAGCTTGAGTTGACGAACAGATGGCTGGACATTCTCCTTCAGGATTTTTTGGTAGACAGTAGAATTCATGGTTCCATCTATCACAGCAAGCCTTCCAGGTCCTGAAGCAGCAAAACAACCCCAGACCATCACACTACCACCACCATATTTTACTGTTGGTATGATGTTCTTTTTCTGAAATGCTGTTCCTTTTACGCCAGATGTAACGGGACATTTGCCTTCCAAAAAGTTCAACTTTTGTCTCATCAGTCCACAAGGTATTTTCCCAAAAGTCTTGGCAATCATTGAGATGTTTCTTAGCAAAATTGAGACAAGCCCTAATGTTCTTTTTGCTTAACAGTGGTTTGCGTCTTGGAAATCTGCCATGTAGGCCGTTTTTGCCCAGTCTCTTTCTTATGGTGGAGTCCTGAACAATGACCTTAAATGAGGCAAGTGAGGCCTGCAGTTCTTTAGAAGTTGTCCTGGGGTCTTTTGTGACCTCTCGGATGAGTCGTTTCTGTGCTCTTGGGGTAATTTTGGTCGTCTGGCCTCTCCTGGGAAGGTTCACCACTGTCCCATGTTTTTGCCATTTGTGGATAATGGCTCTCACTGTGGTTCGCTGGAGTCCCAAAGCTTTAGAGATGGCTTTATAACCTTTACCAGACTGATAGATCTCAATTACTTCTGTTCTCATTTGTTCCTGAATTTCTTTGGATCTTGGCATGATGTCTAGCTTTTGAGGTGCTTTTGGTCTACTTCTCTGTGTCAGGCAGCTCCTATTTAAGTGATTTCTTGATTGAAACAGGTGTGGCAGTAATCAGGCCTGGGGGTGGCTACGGAAATTGAACTCAGGTGTGATACACCACAGTTAGGTTATTTTTTAACAAGGGGGCAATTACTTTTTCACACAGGGCCATGTAGGTTTGGATTTTTTCTCCCTAAATAATAAAACCATCATTTAAAAACTGCATTTTGTGTTTACTTGTGTTATATTTGACTAATGGTTAAATGTGTTTGATGATCAGAAACATTTTGTGTGACAAACATGCAAAAGAATAAGAAATCAGGAAGGGGGCAAATAATTTTTTACACCACTGTATATTGTAATAAATTTCCACAACAATACAACAGACCTATGAATAAAAATGTGTCAGCTTTCAAGAAATGGGAAATAACTGAAAGGAGAAATTCTTAAAAAATTGTTTTATGATTAAGATCAAACTGTATTTGTGTATAAGTTTATAAATTTGTAGCTCTTAATGAAATAAAAGGTAGTAATTGTTTTTGCTCTTTGTCTTGTCCCAATCCTAGTAAGGCAATGTTAATGGTAAATTCATAAGTGCTTGCTTAATTTGAATATAATGTAAGTTCCCATACTGTAGCTGTGTACAGTGCATCCGGAAAGTATTCACAGCGCATCACTTTTTCTACATTTTGTAATGTTACAGCCTTATTCCAAAATGGATTAAATTCATTTTTTTCCTCAGAATTCTACACACAACACCCCATAATGACAACATGAAAAAAGTCTACTTGAGGTTTTTGCAAATTTATTAAAAATAAAAAAACTGAGAAATCACATGTACATAAGTATTCACAGCCTTTGCTCGATACTTTGTTGATGCACCTTTGGCAGCAATTACAGCCTCAACTCTTTTTGAATATGATGCCAAAGGTTGGCAGACCTATCCTTGGCCAGTTTCGCCCATTCCTCTTTTCAGCACCTCACAAGCTCCATCAGGTTGGATGGGAAGCGTCGGTGCAAAGCCATTTTAAGATCTCTCCAGAGATGTTCAATCGGATTCAAGTCTGGACTCTGGCTGGGCCACTCGAGGACATTCACAGAGTTGTCCTGAAGCCACTCCTTTGATATCTTGGCTGTGTGATTAGGGGTGTTGCCCTGCTGAAAGATTAAACGTTGCCCCAGTCTAAGGTTAAGAGCGCTTTGGAGCAGGTTTTCATCCAGGATGTCTCTGTACATTGCTGCAGTCATCTTTCCATTTATCCTGACTAGTCTCCCAATTCCTTCCATTGAAAAACATCCCCACAGCATGATGCTGCCACCACCATGCTTCACTGTAGGGATGGTATTGGCCTGGTGATGAGGAGTGCCTGGTTTCCTCCAAACGTGACGCCTGGCATTCACACCAAAGAGTTCAATCTTTGTCTCATCAGACCAGAGAATTTTGTTTCTCATGGTCTGAGAGTCCTTCAGGTGCCTTTTGGCAAACTCCAGGCGGGCTGCCATGTGCCTTTTACTAAGGAGTAGCTTCCATCTGGCCACTCTACCATACAGGCCTGATTGGTGGATTGCTGCAGAGATGGTTGTCCTTCTGGAAGGTTCTCCTCTCTCCACAGAGGACCTCTGGAGCTCTGACAGAGTGACCATCGGGTACTTGGTGACCTCCCTGACTAAGGCCCTTCTCCCCCTAACGCTCAGTTTAGATGGCCAGCCAGCTCTAGGAAGCGTCCTGGTGGTTTCGAACTTCTTCCACTTACAGATGATGGAGGCCACTGTACTCATTGGGACCTTCAAAGCAGCAGAAATTTTTCTGTAACCTTCCCCAGATGTGTGCCTCGAGACAATCCTGTCTCGAAGGTCTGCAGACAATTCCTTTGACTTCATGCTTGGTTTGTGCTCTGATATGATCTGTCAACTGTGGGACCTTATATAGACAGGTGTGTGCCTTTCCAAATCATGTCCAATCAACTGAATTTACCACAGGTGGACTCCAATTAAGCTGCAAAAACATCTCAAGGATGATCAGGGGAAACAGGATGCACCTGAGCTCAATTTTGAGCTTCATGGAAAGGCTGTGAATACTTATGTACATGTGCTTTCTCAGTTTTGTTATTTTTAATAAATCTGCAAAAACCTCAAGTAAACGTTTTTCACGTTGTCATTATGGGGTGTTGTGTGTAGAATTCTGAGGAAAAAAATGAATTTAATCCATTTTGGAATAAGGCTGTAACATAACAAAATGTGGAAAAAGTGGTGCGCTGTGAATACTTTCCGGATGCACTGTATATAATGGAAAATTCTGTTTTATCCTCAATAAGCCAACAAATTAATGGAATGTTCTTAATGCTCTTTTTATTTCTGGTGTGAGAACGGAATGATCTCAAGATTGTTAGATTTACAGTTACATAGAAACATGAACTGTTAGATAGATTAAATTGCCTGTGTGATGGACGGCTGGCAGCTCAACCCGGCCCGGGACACCCAAAGATTGGAAGGATGGGGGAAAGCAGCTAATTTGGGACACTGCCTCCCCTAGGGTCTACATGGCAGTTTCCCTGCAGCTTAGCGGTGCCCAGATTCCCGCAGGGGACCATAGGATCTGGAGTTCGGTTTCACAGCCCTGCTGGGTATCATGGGTGCTGCCAGGAGACGCTGCAGGGAGACTGGGGGATTTTTACTTTCCGTATAGCCCGGAAGTACTACCAAGTCACGGGGATGGAAGCCCCAAAGTACTTCCGGGCTGAAGAAAACAAAAGCCCTCCATCTTACCCTGGCAAGTCATGTGGGAAGAAGAACAGAAGCACTTCCGGGTCAAGGACTACATAAAACACCGTTGAAAACCCAGCAAGCAAGCCGGAGTTGGGAGGTAGATGAAAGTGCTTGCTGGGAGGTGTGGAGGAGAGAATTGAGTGTGGTTATTGTACTTATTATTGTAATTATTAGTATTACTTGCCTGTATATGGTGTTTGGGGTGCTTAGAGGCAATATTACAGAAAAGAAAATAATTAAAAACCTTTTTGTAATTTTACCTGGTGTCCTGGACATCTGTCTATCGGGTTAGAGGAGCAACAGTGCCCTCTAGTGTCACAGCTGCAAACAGAAATGCTTTAACTATATGTTTTGATGTATATCATACTGTAGGAGATAAATGTAACTAACATATAGTACTTAAGCATTAAACAGAAACCTTACAGACAAGTTTTTTTTATTTGAGTGCATTGTTTGCGTGAACTGTTTGCTTTGAATTTTACTAAAACTGTTAAAATGATCACATTTGGACCGCGTAATTGATTATATACTGTGAAGCATGAGTCACTATCTTTCATGCCAAAACATGAGGCTGAGTCTCAGTACTTTAGCAAAACCAGCTTTATTTAGCTTGAAACAGGCACAACACGGTTATTTATTGTAGCGGTATATACTACTCTCCTATACACACAAGGCAATCAGGCAGGGTCGTGGCCAAGTAATACTGTTCCCTGCATTTATAATGTACCTTGCATCACCCATTGACAACATCGCTTATAGTGCAACTGTGAGTGGCTCGGATTTGCTTCCGTGGTGAGCTACAGCAGCGCTGGGAGCCTGTGGTTGCCATGGCAACTGATAAACCGTCTTTCACAGAGGTGGTGATTGTGCTTCAGGATGCTCTTTGGTGTGTTGTTCCATTTGGGGTGTCAAAAGAGTTTAGAAACCTTACAATATATTATACAAATATAAATGATATATAAATAACACTGGAGAACAATTCTGAACAATTTTTTTGTTGACTTCAATTTTTAAGCTTATTTACACTAAAATAGGTATGCTGATTCTGAAAGTGCAATTAGTATTCTTCTATCACATCAGGTTTTTTCTCTACCACTTATATTAACACGATTACTGTAGCGTGGATTTGTATAGGCTATTCATTTACATGCAAGACAGTATGGTCAGAGGTTGTGCACTGCTCTACGTAGTGAATAAGCAAAATCTATTTTTCTACTTACACATGAATTTCCTTTCTTTCAGATCATGTCTGGCTCTGCTGTTTCTCGTTGTAAGTGCCTAAACAACCCTGATTCATTTTGTTATATCTGTGGCAGTTTCACCATTCCCAAGCAAAGGACGAACATCAGCACATTTGTAGAGCAAGCCTATTTGGCATATTTCAGAGTTAAACTTGGTGATCAAGATAAGTCTTGGGCCCCTCATAAGGTGTACAAACAGTGTGTTGAGGGTTTACGGATGTGGACAAAAGGAACACATGATAAGATGTCATTTGGTATACCTATGGTTTGTCGAGAGCCAGGAGATCATTTCAGTGACTGTTACTTTTGTATAGTGAAAACTTCAGGATATAACAAGAAAAATAAATGTAACAGAGTATCCTAGTCTACCGTCGGCTATACGGCCAGTGGCTCATTCAGATGAAATCCCAGTGCTGGTTTTCGTTAAACTACCCTGTCTTGAAGAACATGATTATGGTAATGAACTAGGTGACAACAATGATGAAGAGTTTGAAATTGAAGAGGGCACTGTTCGTAAGGGATTTGATCAGCATGAGTTGAGTGATTTGGCATGTGATTTGAGACTATATCGAAGAAGGCTTCAGAACTCCTAGCATCAAGACTGCGTGAGAAAAACTTACTTGAAAAAGAAACAAAGGTATCATACTTTCGAACCCGAGAAATTGCATTTCTGCAGTACTTTAGAACTGACACTGGCTTTGTGTATTGCCATAACATACCTGGTTTAATGGAGGAATTGGGAATTCCAATCTATAACGCAACTGAATAGCGACTATTCATCGATAGCTCAAAGTGGAGCTTAAATTGTGTCCTCCTTCACAATGCAATATATTTGGGTCAGTCCCAATTGGCCATTTAGTTTCTTTTTGTGAAGAATATGCAGACATAAAGAGAGTAATTGAGTTGTTGCAATATCACCAACACAATTGGGTCCTCTGTGTTGACCTTAAAATGGTATGCTTCCTTCTTGGTCAGCAACGCGGATACTCCAAGTATCCCTGTTATCTGTGCATGTGGGACAGCAGAGCTTGTGAGAGGCATTGGGTGGAAAGCAACTGGCCTCCAAGATCTGCCCTAAAAACAGGTGATCCAAATATTCTACATGAGCCACTTGTTGATAGAAAAAATATTATATCCCTGCCTCTGCACATGAAACTGGGTCTGATGAAGCAGTTTGTTAAAGCTTTGCCATCTGAAAGAGACTGTTTCAAGTGCCTCATTTTGGCATTCCCTAGCCTGTCATTTGAAAAATAAAGGCCGGTGTGTTTGATGGTCCACAGATTCAGCAGCTCATCAAAGATGAACATTTCATCAGGACAATGTCAGAAGTCGAAAATAATGCTTGGTTATCATTCAAAGCCATTGTCAAGGTCTTTCTTGGAAACACACGAGCAAATAATTTCACAGAAATTGTCCAGAAACTCTTGGAGAGCTACAAAATGCTTGGTTGCAATATGAACATCAAGGTGCATTTTCTGCATAGCCATCTTTCTAACTTCCCGGAAAACATTGGTGCAGTCAGTGATGAGCAAGGTGAACGATTCCACCAAGATTCGAAGGTCGTGGAAGGACGGTATCAGGGTAGATGGGATGTACATATGATGGCTGACTATTGTTGGAGCATCCGGCAGGATTATCCTAACACTGAACACTCAAGGAAAGCTATAAGCTTACCTGATTAATTTTCAAATGTTTTACTGTAAAAAAAATGTCATAGAGTAACAATAAATCCTTTGTATGAACAAAATAAATTTAAATAAACAGTACAGTTATTATTTCATTATTTTTTTTATTGTATGTAAAATTTGTATGTTTTTTGACAAAAATGGAGGGTGCCCTGTATCGTAAAAACTGGATGTGATAGCAAAAAACTGGGGTCATTTCTGGATTCACCACCCAAAAATTAGTAAAAAAAAAAAACAGGTGTATGATCTAACTCAACGAAAAATGTGTTCCCCAGTGTAATATATAATAAAATAATATCTAGTCAACCATTCATAAGTTAAAGCTGAAGTGTATTTGAAGCATGCAGTAAAACACAAAACCACAAATCCAAAAACACAAAAGCAAGTTCACATCAGAGTGGATGAAAAGACACAAAATGAAAATTTTGGGCTGGGATACTCAAAGTCCAGACCTAGACAAAAAAAACAAGTAAAACGGAGGTTCAACTAGAAATGAGCAGTTCATGCTTGAAAGCTTACTAGTGTTTCTGAATTAAACAACTTCTGTAAGACTGGGGTAACTGTATCTCTATAGGTATGTGAAAGGCTGTATGAAGGGTATTAACAATGATGTCCTGATTCGATTCAATATTGATTTTATCTTGATTGAATTAGCATGCACTAATATATTCGAAGTGCTGGCTTTTTTAGAGGTTACTTAACCATGCATAGAGAACAACAGCGTAATGCGACAAATTTCAGTAACACTTTATTTGAAGGGTGTCTACATAATGACATCTTAACATATTCATAAACATGGGATGACATTTAAGAAGCAATACTTGATTATAATATAATTATAATTATAATATAGAATAATGAACAGTTAACATCAGTATTTGCAAGATGTGGAACAAATACCATTGCCCTTTAAATAAAAAAATAAAAAAAAAAGTAAAAAACCCTTTTTCATAACATTGTACTCATTCAAATTCACCATAATTTAACAAACATATGGTTGCAATCAGAAATACAGTATTCAACACCCTTATCTCAGAAGACATTATAGTAATATGAATTTGAGGATAATGAAAATATTTGACAAAAAAGCTCCATTAAACAACAAAAAATATTTCACACATTTTTACAGTTATTTTGAGAGCATAAATTGACTTAAGTTTGAGCGCAGATGAAATGCAGTATGTAAATCCTTTCATAAATGTGCCTACGTACCATTATTCAATTCTCAGCTTCAGTACTTTTTGGAGCATCCTATAACCTTTAAAACTTCAAATAATAGTTTTTGGTAAATGCTAACAAGCTTTTTTCACCTCTCTGTTGAAATCTTTGCCCATTCTTCACATGCAAAAGCCTCCAGCCAACTGATGTTTAATGGTTTTCAAGCTGTAACTCCACCAAAGATTTTCAATGGAATTTAAATCTGGGGACTGAGAAGGCCACTGCAGGACATTCCTGGATTTATTTCTTAACCAAACTTTGGTTAACTTGGAGACATGCGTGGGATCATTTTCTTGCTGGAAAGTCCAATTGATCACCAAGATTCAATTTCTGAACAGAAAGTATCACATTCCTCTTTAAAATGACCATGTATTTCTGGGAATCCATAATGTCAGTTACACGGCCAAGTTTCTTAGTTCCTATAGGAAAAAAAATCCCCACATCAATGACCCAACACCATGCTTGACTGTTGGGAAGTTATTCTTTTAGTCATATGCCCGGCCTTTCTCATGCCATACATACCTATGGTTCATGTGTGCAAACAGTTGCAATTTAGTTTCATCAGTCAATAAAACTGTCCTGCAGGCCTATCCAAATTTCTCCTGGCGTAGTCTAGTCTACCTTTAATGTTCTTTTTTATCAACACTGGAGTGCATCTTGAAGTGCAGCCAAGAAGTCCTAGTTTATTTAGTGTTCACCTTACGGTTGTCACTGAAGTCCCTGCCTTCACCAGGTCATCCTGTACACTACCAATCAAAAGTTTCAGAACACGTCCGTTTTTCTTCAAATTTAATCAGTTGAAATGCAATGAATGACCTAAATGGTGAAAAGGTAAGCAGTAAACTGCCAGAGATTTAAATTTAAAGTTTAGATTAGCAAAAACTGAAAAAAGGGAATTTCAGAATATTACAAATGGGCCTTCAGAAAGCAACTAATAAGTTACAACCCACAAATATTCTGCAGCAACTAAAGTTAATTAAGCCTTGCAAGTTGAAGCAAACATTTTGCACAAGTGCCCTAACTTCTGTTATTTACTTAAAAACCCTCTGTCTGTCTTAAAGCAGAGCTAGAACAGACTGTGCTGCTATACCCTCTGAAATGTTACTGGGACAATATTATACTGTAGGAAGTTGTAAATTCCAATGATAAAGGCAGAAAATGTCAATTAATAAATGAAATGAGACAGAGCATTATTACCCTTGGTAGGCCTTTCATTTAAAGAAACTGGGAAAAAAAAAAAAAAAAAAACAAAAAAAATCACAAGTGTCAGTGAGTAAACTGGAAAAAAGTCTTATGAACCGATGAATCAAAATATGAAATTTTGGGCTCATCATGTAGGATGTTTGTACACCATCAAGTTGGTGAAAGGATAATTCCTCAAGTGTGTGGTACCAACTGTCAAACATGGAGGATAGGATGGTCTGGGGTTATTTTGCTGGTGGAAGAAAGAGTGACTGCCATTAGGAATCAAAAGGGTTACCACAGCTTGGCTGTTATATCAGCAAAAGGTGGTTACTTTGATGAGTTACAAATTAGAATAAAATTCAATTGTTGGCAGTGGCTTTGGATTAATGGAACATAAAAAAGACAAAGAACCAGCCATCGTAACTGACAACACTGCTAAAATGATCAGTGCAGAACAGCTTATGAAGGAACTTCATGTCAGCTACTTTGCACACACACTCAACTTTAGTATCGCATGCTGTTCTGAAAATTCCAGCAATTGCATGCTTGCTTGGCCAGGTGAGGGTCATTACAAACTTTTTCTACTGTAGCAGTACAGCTAGCTATGTGCTTAAGGAGAAGCAACACTTATTGGACTTACCATCACACAAACTTATAATTGATGCCATCACACAATGGAACTGTGCACTGGAAATGCCAGAAAGGATTTTGGAACAACAGCCAGCCATCTCGGCAGCTTTACATATAGGCAGAGAGGTTTCTCCTGGTGTGAGTGGCATACAGCACACTTGCTTGCAACATATCTGCCACAGATGTCCTGTCATTTTTAATGTAGTGATATGTGATTGTCACGCAGGAATCTGGTGCCCTGGAGGTTTAGCTGTTGCAAGTTAGGGCTACTCTATCTCCGGACCTGAGAGATGATGCTTTGTTTAAGATCTTCTTAAAGCTTAGGTAAAATAACTTAACACAACTGCTTCTGGTTCATATAGTATCCAAAACCTGTATCATTTGTCGAAAACCCTTGTTTCAAAGACGGTGTAGGGTCTCTCCTTTTTTACAAATATAAACTGCTACAGATTCTTGTTATTTTTTGGGCACAAGGCAATTTAAATGGAAGTGTGGAGCTAAATGCTGTCTCCATGCGTATATTGTTTAGGCTCCACTTGTTTGAATGTTGACCGAGGTAACGTTTCTGGGTGACGTTAAGATAAATGGTTTTTCCTATTTATTGTGTTATAACAGTACAATAGTATAACAGTAACTTCTAAGTTGCACAACTTATATATGGCTTTGCTTTTATTCAGTTGCTCTTTACCGCCACACTGTTTGAATCCGTAGTAAGTCCACACATCTGATTTAACTGTAGAAGTAGCCGATTTCAGTTGAGGACAATACACCATTTTATAAGAGGTAGTAAAGTATTTTTTCAATAGAAAGCTTTAACAGGAAATAGAGAAAAAACTAACGTTTTTAAAACAAAAATATTATGAGTCTGGAGGCAAAGCAATGAAGCTATTAGCTAGAAAGCTACGTAAGCAACAGGCCGATGAGACAATACAGAGGATACAAGACCCAATATCAAAACAGCTATTCCATAAGTCAGAAGAAATTCAGAGAGTGTTCGAAGAGTACTAAAAAAAACTCTATACTCAAGCACAGACTGTAAATTCTGACGAAACTGATTCTTTTATCACTCCCTTAAAACTTTCTTCGGTTAGTGTGACCTGGAATGCTGAATTAACTGCAGATATAACTGAGGAGGAGTTAAACAAAGCAATATCCAGGCTTAAAACAAACAAATCACCGGGGCCAGATGGTTTCTCATCTGAGTGGTATAAGGTATTTAAACAAGAACTTATCCCCATTTTATTATCAGCATTTAATCATGTTTTACATGGAGGAGATTTGCCGCCCTCGTGGAGAGAAGCCGCTATTTCTGTTAATCCAAAGGATGGGAAAAACAAACAAGCTTGTTCAACTTATAGACCAATTTGTGTCCTAAACATGGACTACAAGTTGTTTGTCTCAATCCTAGCTAAAAGATTAGAATTGATAATGCCGGAACTAATTAACTCTGACCAGACTGGTTTTATTAGGGGTAGGCAAACACAAGACAACATCAGAAGGACTCTCCAAATTATCAATCATATTCAAGACTAAATTACAAGCTGTTCTCCTAAGCCTTGATGCGGAGAAGACTTTTGACTCTAATTGGCTTTTCCTTAAGGGCATTCTTGCCAAATTAAACTTCCATGAGAAATTTATTAAAGTAGTTCAAAATATATACTCATACCCCACCGCGAGAATTAAAATAAATGGTAATTTATCGAGGAGCTTTGTACTTGAGAGGGGTACCAGACAGGGGTGCCCTCTCTCTCCTCTGCTCTTTGCATTGTTTATTGAACCCCTGGGGCAATGGATCAGGCAAAATTCTAAAATAAAAGGTATTAACATCAAAAATGATGAACATAAAATAGCACTATTTGCGGACGACATATTAGTTTATCTAAAGGATCCAACTGAGTCATTGATTGAGTTAATGGAAACTTTAAAAACCTTTAGCTTTTTCTCAGGATTTTAATTAAATATTTTAAAAACTCAGGTACTGACCTTTAATTATAACCTCCAAACAAAATTAAAAAAGATTACTTCTTAAAATGGGATCTAACATTTATTAAATACCTAGGAATAAATATCCCCAAGGATATGAACAATTTAGAAATCCTTAATTATGGTCCTATTAATAAAAAAATAAAACTTGACATTGCAAGATGGAATCTTCTACTATTTTTTAGCATGGGATCTAGATTAGATTCAGTCAAGCAAAACATACTTCCAAGATTACTCTATTTATTTTAGTCTTTGTCTGTTCCCTTGCCCAAAAAACGATTCTCAGAATGGGATAAACTGATTTCCAGATTCATATGGCAAGGCAAGAAACCAAAGGTAAAATTTAAAACCCTTCAACTGAGTAAAGATAAAGGAGGAGTTGCTCTCCCATGTTTACAAAAATATTGTTGGGCAGCACAGTTAAGAATAATAGTTTGTTGGTGCAACCCAGAATATCAAGCAAGGTGGAAGGATATAGAGATTAGTTGGTTTGACAGGATCCCTATTCAAACTAGCATCATAGATGCTCATTTAATTAAAAATAAGAAAGAAAATCAATGGATTAAGGTAACACTTAAAAATTGGTTTGAGATTATTAAAGACTATAATCTAAAGGATTCTGTAAATGTATTGAAATGGCCATCATATGATTCTGATTTTAAACCAAATACATTAGATATGCGTTTTAAAATATGGGCTAAGATAGGGATCACTGCTTATTGCTTAATCATGGATAAAAGACAATTATTAGATTTTAATTCTCTAAAAGAAAAATTTAGTTTGGAATCCAGAGACTTACATATACCTCCAGCTCCGACAACATTTCTGCCAGAAAATTAAAAAAGGGATTGATGAGGATCCAAATAAGAGTGCTCTACTTAAAATATTCTCCTCAGCTTATAAGGCTGAACCAATGTTTAAGACTATTACAAAACTTTATAGAGCCTTGATGGATTTACAAGGAGATTCATACTTGTACATTAAAGAAAGATGGGACAAAGAAAGTGGGATTATCTTCTCAACCGAGGACTGGGAAAATATATGTAAACAACAATGGGCAACCTCCGTTCTACATATTGGACAGAATTCTGTGGAAAAAGACTATTAGGTTTTTCCTTACCCCAAAACAGAAAAATAATTTTCAAGGCAACTCAAATTGTTGGAGACATTGTGGCTCACAGGATGTAAACCATTTTCACATATTTTGGGGATGTCCTAAAATTAGAGGTTTTTGGAAAGATATACATAAGGTATTGGAAATTATTTTAAACATTACAATTGATTTCAGTTTTAAGGTACTTTATATGGGCACGGTGTCAATGGTTTCCTGGGAAGGGAAAAATAAATACATGTATAGAATAATTCTTGCTTCAAGTAAAAAAGCTATTACTAGATGCTGGTACAAACCTAATCCGCCACAAATACAGGATTGGATTGATGTTGTAAAAAATGTGCTTATAATGGAGAAAATTACTTTCAGTATGAATAACGAAATAGATCTGTTTGTTGATTTTTGGTCTAGGTGGATTGAGTATATAACCCCTATTGAACTAGATGTTTTTCTGTTATAGAACCTGTGTTTTATGAATAGGTATTGTCTATACATCCCCTGTCTTCTGTAAATAGTTTTTTTTTTCTTTTTTCTATAATTGAGAGATAACCCAAAGAGATATATTGATCTGTTTTATGCCATTAGGTGCTTTTTTGATAATATATAAGCTATATCTGTTGTAAACATGACAAAAGTCATAAACAGATGTATTGGATTGTATCTCTTTTCAATAAAAACTTAAATAAAAAAAAATAAAAAAAGAAAGCCTTAACAGGCAAATTAGAGACATGTATTGGATTGGACAGCAAAAACGAAGATAAGCAAAAATTTGCATACAGTAATAGAACAGGATAGAGATTAACAAGATTGATCTTGAGAAGTATCGATATTGAATCGTTTAAACGTAAAATGATGATTAATTAGAAAATGTATAATTTTACCCAGGTCTAGTGGGAAGAATTTGGTCTGAGGCAGTCCAACTAAAGGAGGTGCAACTAGTCATTACGTGTAAAGGGGCAATTAAATTATTCACACAGTACCCACTGGAGTTAAATAACTTTGATTATTAGATAAATGAAAAAAGTTACGAGAGTGTTATTTGTTGAATCAGATTTCCCTTTAATATTTGTGCTTTAACATTTATTCTATTTCTTAATAAATTTTGTTACTGATCTTTTAATGCAAAAAATATTAAAAAAAACACTCCTACTGGAATTATGGTCTACTGAGCAGTGTCAGCAGGGTTGCTGTACAACCTCTGTGGATAATTCTGACTAAGGCTCAAATTCTTGCACATGGAAACTTATGATGTGCCGCTAATATTCACACCGTCGAAGAGACAGTGATTTATTTATTTTTTGAGTGGAGATTCTAGGGATGCACCCAGCATTGGCCAAACCCTTACACACACATAAGCACAGACAAAAAAACACCGGTAGTAAAAATTTGGTCCAGCACTTAGGAGAAGGAGTAGGAATAAAACCATTTGCTCAATTCTCTTAATTTAGGAAACTACTGCTAACTTCACCAGGATTTAGGGGAGCTCATTCTAACACACTAGGAGCTGCCAGATAACGTCAGTCAGGCCGAGATCACCATGCACATCACAAGAATTGAACTCATAAAGAGATACAGTAAACCCTCATTTGTCGCGGTTAATTCGTTCCAGACTACCGCGATAAATACATTTCCGCAAAGTAGGATTCCTTATTTATAAATCTAATATTTTCGCAGTTAGAGCATAGAAAACTTGTTTACGACCTTATAAATATGTTTTTTAACATTATTAGAGCCCTCTAGACATGAAATAACACCCTTTAGTCAAAAGTTTAAACTGTGCTCCATGACAAGACAGAGATGACAGTTCTTTCTCACAATTAAAAGAATGCAAACATATCTTACTCTTCAAAAGAGTGCGCGTCAGGAGCAGAGAATGTCAGAGAGAGACAGAGAGAGAGAAATGCAAACAATCAAAAATCAATACGTGCTGTTGGGCTTTTAAGTATGCGAAGCACCGCGATAAGGCGGCCGCAAGGAAGACAGCAATGTAAAGTTAGTCTTTCAGCATTTTTTAGAGAAGCGTCCGTATCCTCTAGGCAAACAGCCCCTCTGCTCACACCCCCTCCGTCAGGAGCAGAGAATGTCAGAGAGAGTGAGAGAGACAGAGAAAAGCAAACAATCAAAAATCAATAGGTGCTGTTAGAGCTTTTAAGTATGTGAAGCACTGCGCGGGAAGCATATCGTATATCACTGAGGAGTTCTATTTGTGTTCTGATTGGGTAGCTTCTCAGCCATCCGCCAATAGTGTCCCTTGTATGAAATCAACTGGGAAGCATGTACCATAAATTAAAAGACCCATTGTCCACAGAAATCCACGAACCAGCAAAAAATCTGTGATATATATTTAGATATGTTTACATTTAAAATCTGCGATGGAGTGAAGCTACGAAAGTTGAAGCGCGATATAGCGAGGGATCACTGTATTGAACTGACCATGATGGAATAATATTGACTGATTAGTGTCCACAGAGAAGCAATTATGCTCTTTTAGCCAAAATGAAAGTGTTGGTAACATTACCTTTTTTTGCCACAAGGAAAATGCAGCTTTGCAATTTGTGCCTCGCCCAACCATTTTTCAAATGTTGCATCAAAGTTTGAATGTCCTTACAACACGCTGAGGTAATACACAAATTACACCTATCCCCACAACTCAACATGAGTTAATATTAAAGCAGGCTGCATTCGTACAAACTGGCTTGCACATAAAGATCATTGCTCCAAGTGTACTGTAGATCATAAATCGTAAGCAATATCAAAAGTATTAACACACAGTTGTTTACCCTTAAGATAAACAGGGCTGGATGGATGATTGATGGCAACATGTTACACAGGTATCCTGAGCTTTGCATTCCACAAACCCCTGAAACACTCGTGTTATGTTTTCCATGCCTGGGAAGTTTTAGGAAGGCAGGCAAACACTTCCAGGGTGTTAGAAAAATAGAACCTTGCAAAGGATAATGAGAAAATCTTGGAGAGAGGCATTGCATGTAACTGGAAAACTAATGGAACACTGGAATAGTGAACATGACTCATATTAGTAGCTAGTTTCACTAACTGTTACTTAAGGAGGCACTTCCAGTGAATAAGAAATGTATCCTGAGACCAGCAGTAGTGGGTGTCATGGGAAAGGCACAATAGAAATAAAATGTTTTATTATTATTATTATCATTATTATTATTATTATTAGAGAGACATTCCTGCCACTGCCCCACCACCAGGGGATGTTCCATGCTTCTGGCAGCATATTTACCTATACATTGTTCTCACTTGGCTACAGTTTAAATTTGTAATAGATTTATAATAGTAACTGAAAATAATTTAATATCTCTACACAAAGCTATCGATTGTGCCTACATTACTGTCTGTGATACATGGCAGTTCTCTTAAAGTAATATAAAAAATATCTGTTTTTCATACTAAGTGATTTGCAGCGATAACTTAGAAAATGCTTTTATTAGTCTCACGTTTTCATGTACAAAATAAAATTTCTGACACAATGAGCTTGAAATGGAGCCCAACATGAGTGAAAGCAAACAAAATCTAAACATCCATGAAAACATCTCAAATTACATGGGTCACACAAAGGAAATGTCAGATATCCAGTCATAAGCTCACATCATCCAATTACAAGCATACTGTATTTGCTAAAGTATTCTTAAATTACTTCTGGAAAATACTCTTGCACACAACAGTGAAGCACACTCAAATGAGATTCAATTCAAAAGCTCATTCATTTGTTAGAAGGGCCTGTCCTATTCCAGCCACTTTTCATCACAACAAAACAATTAATGTCACTTTGCAGAAAATGACTGATACCAGTTGTAGATTTAAAATGCATTCATTTCCCACCTCAGGGTCAGGAAATTCTCAACAGAAAATTACCAAAAAAATAGTTTGCCAATGTAAATACATTTGTCTATCCATTTTCTGAACTGCCCAATTCAGTTCAAGGCTTACAAAAACATATCATAGTTACATATGTTTCAAGGGGAAAATTACCTCTGGGTACTCTCTTTAATCTCATACTAAGATTAACCAGAATTACAACAAAAGTTAAAAATCCTTAAAATGTGGAAATAAAACTACCGTAGATACTTGCGTATTAGTCGATCTCGCAGATAAGCCGAGTGTATTTTTAAGCCGAAAATTACGAAATTTGTTATGACCCGCGTATAAGTCGAGGGTAAAACTTGGATTTTTTCATGGCCCGTTGTCTTAATAAGTACAGTCTTCTCACCAATACCTGCTACAGTTCGATTCCCTGGCATATTAAATGTCATTGGCGTTTCATCGATGCTACCAATGTTACTGAGATCGAAGTCATGCCTTTGTCTTTGCTTGATAATAAATTTATGAAAGGAACTGACCTTTTCTTCTAGATCTTTTGGCAGCTTCGGAGTGATTTTTGTTCGCTTACGAAGGCACAGCCCATATCTGTTCATAAACCGTTTTCACCAGCCAGCCGATGCTTGAAATTCCAACAAAGGCTTATGTGGTGTTATGGGTCCACAGCTCTCTTAGCAAAGGCCGTTTTAGTTTTTAAATACATACCGCGCTCGCGACCCGCATGGCGATCTGCGGTGTGGACATTTCTCACCTAGTGCACAGGTGAGGGACTGCCCACATCCGTGATTGTTCCTGTGGCTAATGTGCTGCAGCTGCTATGTCCTCTCTGCATATAAAGAGAAGCACGAGTCAGTTAGAGAGAAAGGAAAAACGGAGTAAAAAAAAAAACAAAAAACAACAAGGAAGAGAAAGAAAGACGGAGGTGGCTGGAGAAAGCGAGAGAGAGAGAGAGAGAGAGAGAGAGGGTGTGCGACTGGGCGAACGAGCGCTCGCAGACAGCTGTGTGGAAGCCAAAACGGAGTAAAAAAAAAAACAAGGAAGAGAAAGAAAGACGGAGGGGGCTGGAGGAAGCAGGAGAGAGAGAGGTGGTGTGAGTGGGCGAGCGAGCGAGCGCGCGCTTGCAGGCAGCTGTGTGGAAGCCTGGGTGTTAGGCCGGGTTTTTAAAGGATTGTTTTTCTGTTTTATTGATTTTTAAACCTCGACGTTTGCTTTATGGATTATTTATTTAATGATGAGTTCTTTTGAATCACTGCACTGTTTTCTTTGAACACTGATTTTGATTGACTGACTGTTTTAAATAAAAGCACTGTGCACTGTGCCATTACCCAAATTCTATGGAACATTGTGTTGCCCCGCGGATATAAGTCGACTCTGTTTTTTTTTTTAATAAATTTTAAGACAGAAATTTTTCAACTTATACGTGAGTATCTACGGTACATGTGGCTAATTAAAAACTGTAAACAAGATACTTTAAAATGACAGTAAACAGATATCTACAATGTTTCATTTGCCTTGTAATCTTTAAACAATATGATTTTATGTCACCAAATCCACTAACACCAGCAGCAGAAAAATAAAATGAGCAGAGTGAGCAACTAATGCCACTTAGGTGGGCCCAATCAGGAAAGGGAGACAGAAATAGTCCCAAAGTAAGGTAGTTGTTTTCCAAAAAAAAAAAAATACAGAAGATTCAAGGTAAGGTTAATCATGATACCAGACAGCAGCAACAGGTTGATTTACACATGCATGTAAGAATTTCACCATACTGTATACATGTGACAATAATAATGGCCCTATAAATCTATACTTCCCCATAGGACCTACATTAATACAGGACAAACCACAAACCACATACATGGAAAACGCTGAGGGAAAAAACAAGAAGAATATGCACAGCGATATAAGTACATTTGGTAAAGTATCTGGAGATCACTATTATTTTTAGACCTGGCTTACATATTTCATCCAATGGATCAGGGCATTCTATTTTTAAGTGACCAATTTAGAGTCAGAAAGTGAATTGCAGGAGAGAAGTGAACCAACAGTCCTGGGTTAGGTCCTGTGTGTCTTTATCGCTATACAAAACTACCTGCCTAAGTTCATTTGAGAAACCCTTGTACATTACTAACATGATTAAATTAAACAAGTGCTGTTCATCAGATAGTACTGTCCTACTTTCATAAGTCCCACTTTTACCTGTGGAGTAAATGCAGGCAAGTCTTGACATAATGGAAAGCTCATCAGTGTTTGAGTTGCATTAGGAACTGCAGATTTCAGTGCCAACAGCCAAAGATGATCAGTCTCATTTAAATCTGCTTTGGTCCACCAGACGTTGGGATCACTAAACAACAAAATAATAAGACATTAATTTAAAATGTAATGTTATCTATGCAACATATACAGTATATATGCTTAGACAAAAACGTACTAGTTGTTTAAAAAAAACTGTACAAAGGAAAAAAAATCCCACTGGAGTTCATATCAAAATCCATCTGCACTATTGTCAATACCCACTCAGAAAATCTTTGCAAATGCAACTTTTGTCAAAAACTGTTTCAGATTAAGATTTGTCCCTATTATTCCTAATGCACTGCACTCTTCACTTTTATTACTATGTGCATTCAGGGCACTGTATTATTTTAATTAGGGATGCATCAATACAATTTTTGTCAGACCAGGTATGACTACCGATACTTGCATTTTAAGTATTCACTGATACCACTGTAGTGAGACTGGAAGATAATATTTGTTTATTATGTACATCAACTGTCAACTTCACTGTTAACATCAAACTATAAGATTCATAATGTGGAATAAAATACTTCAAAATATGCACATTAGATAGAATAATTACAACACTATTTTTAAAACAGCTCAAATTTCACAGAAAAAAAAATAAAAAATCATACACAATTATTGTACATAAACTAAACCAACATTGTTTGAATTTTTTCAACACGGGATGTAAAAGTACAATACAGTGTCGACAGGAATCTGGTTATACATAACAAAAACATTTCTCTTACTGGTATCCCATTTTTTGAGTTATCTAGCTCAGCGGCATAATGGTATACAGGTCAAAAGTCACTGGAAAACACTTGGGACTGGATAGGTCTAGGACTCTTTTGGGAAGGTATTCCAATTGATGAACAAAAGCATCTGTGCATGTGTAGCTAATAAGCTTGTTTATGGCTTTGTTAACAATATGTGACAGTAAACTACATAATCTCTCACTCTCTAAACTATTATATGGGGCTGAAAGGTATTTCCTTGACATCAGAGACAAAGTGGAGAGCCACACTTTGTTAACTGATCAGTACTTAAGTGGTTTGTCTGAACAAGAAACTGTGGTTCTCCCAGGTATATTTCCAGCTATATGGCAACAGCTACTGGAACCCAGTTCATGAAGACCAATTTCAAGCCTATTCCAGCTTTTGGGGGGCCATATGAAAGATTCTGTTTAACATTATTTCTTTGGCTTCCATTCCAGTTAATTATTTCCCCATATCTCTGCCATCTGATATCATTATGAACATTAGCCTATATATATATATAGTATATACAGTATATTTATTTATTTGCCCCTGCTCGCTTCGCTGAAAAAAAACTACATTTCTCTAATAGTCAGTTTATTTTAATTGATTTTTAGTTATCATTTTAATAATCAATACATCCAAAAGGCAAGTCAAAAAAAAGTTAAGTTAAAAATAAGTTAAAACCTCTAAGTGTTTTTTAAGATCAGAGGGTATATTTTGAACATTATAACCTTGTGTTTTTATAAATGAAACCAAGGCTTATTTTTGTGCCAACTACTTGTATGAAGCATATTTTCTGACCTACTTGTATCTTCAATGTCTTTAATAAGTCCAGCATTGCTTGACACTGATTTGACTATATCTTCACTGTTTAAATCAACACAGTTGCCGTCTGTGCTGTTCCTTTTGCTTCTCTCCCATGCGCTTAATGTTTTGTATATAAAGAAAGCAAAGATGCAAAATGTGCAAATAAATATATAATGGGATAGTCCCTCAATTTCACAAGTATATGTGAATAATTTAGTAAAATTATCTGACCTGGTTTCTCCTGGTTTTCGATTGCAGAAGCTTGCTTGCAAGATAGTAAGTTATGGATATTTTTTGTTACAGGGGGAACAGATTTTTTTCCTTTGAATTGTAGCGAGTTAAAGTAAAAAAGACTCAAATAAAATACTCAAGTAACGATACAGATAGCCTTCATGAAAAATCTACTTAAAAACAGTTATACTGCTACTGATCCATTGAAACATAATTAACAAATGCTTTACCTTAATTCTGTCCATTTTTATTTGTTTTATATTATGTTTTCAGCCCCAGAGGGATAAGCCTTTTTTGATGCCATCTTAGCTATCAATGTGGCTTTGTATACTGTTATTTTCCTCCTCATGTGATGTGTGCCTGCCATAGTCATCCCATCATACCTATCAGTAGACAGATTACCCCGCAAACACAAACTTCCCTATCATTGACACAGCATGTTTATCTATGATCTCGTTGAACATGCGCTCTAAACTACTACTTGTCTGGTTCTTCCTGGGACTTTTGGCATGTAGTGCCGCATGATCCTGTCCAACTGCCTCTAGGCCACACAATTCCTGCAGCTCCAGCAATACCATCTCCTTGGCCTTTTTGGCTGTACTGATATTTGTAAAGTAGCAATCCTTCCCTATAATCTATAATTATAGCAGTTAAGTATTTTATTTTTAATTAGCCACCCTAGAGAAGTAATTCATAACAAATTCTTCAAATATATTTACTCATAGTCATGGCAAGGAAAGAGAAGGCAAATTTGTGAAAATCTATTGCTAACACATGCCGATTCAAAATAGAATCTATGTCGATCACAGGCTGCATTAATATTGGATATAAGACAAGAGTACATGAAGGTTGTGTAGGACTTTGTCTTATTGTGCAGGGAACAACTTGCAACTCAAAATCAGTGGGACAAAAGAGCTGATGGTGGACTTTAGGTGTACCAAGGAGCACCATCCAGAGAGATTATGTGAAAGTGGTGCAGACTACAAGTACCTAGGGGTTCATATAAACAACAAACAGGACTGGTCTGACGATACAGTGGTGCTGTATAAGAAGGGCTAGAGTAAACTGTACTTGCTAAGGAGACTTTTCTAATGTGTGCAGCAAGCTTCTGGAAATGTCCACAGTAGCCAGTGTGGTGTTCCATGCTGTGGTATCCTGAAGAAGCAACTTGAGTTCAAAAAAAGGCATAATGCCTGAATAAACATATCAGGAAAGCCTCTGCCATTACACGACAAACCCTGGACACACTAGAAGCTATTGCAGGAAAGCAGATGGTGCCGATATTGGATGCCTTCATGAAAAATACACTCTGTAGCGGGGCCACATAAGTGTTGTTGTTTATTGTATTTGCACCCTGTCCTGTCTCGTCACATCACACTGTTTAACACTAGAATTACCAGAGCCTACGAGAAAACTCATAAATCCGGCCCACCTTAAATCCGTTCACACCTCTCCATCAGCGTCTTTGTCCTATAAATGTGCTGATTAAGACAAGTAGCAAGCAGCCGGCTATTCCATCCCCCACCGTTGCAGAACATTCACTAGGTTCTCCCAGCTCATGCCTTGTTTGATTATCTGGTAGAGAGTGAACTGCTGGAGTTTTAGAATGGAAATAATAGATTGTTATTTGGAACACATGCATTTCATGTGTGTTCCGTTTCTACAGTAATCTGTGTAAACACATTGTTAAAGCAGAAACTTTTACATATTTTAGTAATAAATGTTACAAAATGTAGGCATAAACTATACAATGTGTGAAGCCTGAAGTCCAAAGATCAAATAAGCACTTTAACAAAAGGTTCAAGGATGATACAACAGCTTCTGTGGCGTAGCAGTAAGATTTGCTGACTTGTAATCAAGGGGTCACCAGTTCTATTCCCACTGCCTCCTATATTTGCCAATTTCAGTAGTGAGCTGCTGTTATTGTTAATAGTATACAGTACACACATACATTTGGCTTGCGTCTGTAACAGACTGTGTACATTTATAGTACTGTACTTGTAAAAGTTACCTTTTTTTCACTTTTATTCTCTCACTCATGATCACGATACATACTACCGCCCTAGGGATCTGATGCTGTTAGTTTTTATTTGAAACTGGAAATAACTGTAGATGTGAGTAGTGTTTTGAGGCAATAGAACTGGACATTCTCTGATCTGGAGGGATAAAAGCTGACACATAAATGTTGGTGAATCTGCCTTCTTCGTATCACACCGTCACTTTATTTATTTTTATTCAGTTTTATTGAGGGTTCCTGCTCACGCAGAATTATGGTTTATGATGTCAAAAAAAAAAAAAAACACAGACGTAGGTACAGTATATATAATATTTTGAAGAAACCATTTTATGACATGAATAGTGCCTAGTAATTCTGTCTAAATTCATTTGTTTAAATGTCGTCCCCGTAATAAGATACAGGGAAGGCTGATGCAGCGACCCCTGGAAACGTCAGAGCCAGTTTTTCATTACATCCGGCTCATTATTATTTAAACAGAGAGGAGGGAAAGAAGTGGGAGAGAGGAGAGAGAAGGAGATTCTACTAACAGCTGCTAATCATCAATTTCAGCTTTCATCCACATCGCAACAGTTTTACAGTTTGTTTCTCACTCTGCTGGATTATTGAAACGGATTAATGTCCAGAAACCCCGGGGTTGGACATTATTTTCCACCATCGCCGAGGAATCACAGTGAGCTTGTTCCAGTATTTCTTTTGGGAGAGTCAAACACAAACATTTTGGGACAGTTATCAGTAATTTGGATAGTTATTTACCAAGACTCATTTCACGTTCATTATCATCTCAGTTATCATTTGTTGTCATTATTTGTGTTGTGTGTTTGTATTCATGTGCAGGGACAAGGGAGGATTTATTATTATATACACATTGCTTTTCACATTGCTGATGTGGTGGAGATATATATATATATATATATATATATATATATATATATATATATATATATATATATATATATAATATATAGGCATTTATAATACTGTGTTTGTCATTTTGCTGCATCCAATATATTACTGCACCTGATTTACATTTGGATATTGTGTTGCTTATGTTTAACCATCGATCGGGGGAAAATATTATTTGTCTGAGGTATGGCTTGGTAATTTTCCTCAGTAACTTATCCAGGCCACAGGTCCTGGTAGTGTGGCTGCTGGCCGGGTAAAGGGTTGGCCGTTACAACTCCATCCCCTCCAGGATGTGCTCTCCTGGAGTGCTTATGGGGGTCTTTTCTGCCCACCGCTATCTGGCATTTCAATGCTTCCTTTCAGGGTACTCATTAAGTTTATTTTGAACTAGCACTTTGAAATATCTGAACAATTTACACTTATCGGTCTATCTATTTATACTGGGTGGTGCAGGGAAATGGGAAATTTTGGAACTAGGTGTGACCCTGGGGCGTCAGCAGTTGTTTGGGACCAATGTTACCTCATTTAGAACCCCTTGCCATTAGTTATAAAGGAGAAATGGAGTGGTGCGCAACAAGCGTTCGTTGTGAAAGCCTTTTATAAGAATGATGATAGTTTGACTGCTGCGCAAAGTGATTTTCAGCATCATTACCAGCTAGGACATCATGATCAAGTCCCGTCTGCTCATGTGATTATGACATGGGTATGTAATTTCAAAAAAATGGGTTCAGCCTTAAAAAAAGAAGTCCCCAGGTGGAGCCACTTTGCATACTGCCCGACAATCGATAGCAGCTATTCGATAATTGTCTGGAAGGCGTGGCATTTCACACAGCAGTGACATTCCATGGCCTCCAAGATCCTCAGATCTCACTGTGTTTTTTTTTTGTGGGGACATCTTAAAAGCCAAGTGTACCACACATGTCCTGCAACCACTGCTGAACTAAAAAGGTGGATAAAAGAGAAAATTCCTCTTGACATGTTATGTCAAGCAATGCAGAATTTCCACAACAGGCTGTCAGAAATTGACAACACCTTCATTATGTTTTCTTCAAAACATAAAACTAATATTGAATGAATATTGATCATGATCATTAATTGCATATCTTGTACAATACATTTCATCATTAAATGTATTTTGTAATGTGTTTATTCATGCATTGAACGTCAATTGAAAATTTCCTGTTTTCCTGCGCCATCCTGTTTTTATTTATATAGCGATTAAGTGATTGGTTGTATTATTTGTCCTGTGAGTCTGAATCCTTGTTTTTAGGTTTCTGCTGCTGTATGCATGTTAGCTCCCATCGGGATTAATAAAGTTCATCTTATCTATACACCCATATATAGCATATCTATATATAGTAACAATGAGATATATTCCACTGAACACATTTTTAACAGTCAGTATAGGGAACATTAAAACAATGAATTGTGATAGAAATGTGATCTGTCTTAGACAAAAGCAAAAACAGCACTGCTCCAGTAAAACAATCAATTTCAATGTAGAGTCATCAATATTAATGCAGACATACTGTATATACCAATAAAACCAACATGTAAGTTTTATGTTCAGTAAATAGCAATCCTCTACACCAGCGTTCTTCAACATTTTTATACCTGTGGACCAGCAAAAATAGGAGAAATGTTTTGCAGACTGACGGCTAAGACAAAAATAATAAATTTAAATTTTTAGTTAGTGTGACATGTGCTCCTGCTTCTTTGGTAGAAATTTTATATACATGGCTGCAGCGTTGGTTCTGGAGACAAAGTGCTGCCTTAACATCCATTTGATTCCTCCGTTTGGTTTTTATTACTGACAAGGCTGAAAAAGTCTTTTCACACAAATAGGAAGTCAAAAAATTGACCAACAATTTTATAGCTTTATAACTAATTGATACTTTTTTTCGAGTGATATCCAAAATTGAGACAATGATTGCATTTTATGTCTGGACACCAGAAGACAACTCGATTAGCTTTTCTTTTTCACAAGGATCAAGTGTGGATGATTTTATATCTTCAAAGAAGGGATTATTAATCCAGGGGTTACCTTTACGAGGATTGTCATTTTCAGGGAAATAATTATTAAAATTATTAATAATAAATAATTATTTAAAAAGTTTTCAGCTAATTCCCTTAAATGTTGACTTATTATGTTGAATATGACTTTCTGGTTGACATCAGCAGCAATCAAAAATTCTCAAAAGGAAAATTCTTCCTCTTGTACACAACAATCCCAAAGAGCCAGCTTCTTTTTGAACGCATCCATTTTATTTCTCAATGTAAAAATACTTGTACAAGACCCCTGAAGAGAAAAATTAAGTTTGTTAAGAAGGCTAGAGTAAAGACCCGCAACTGCCTGTGAATAAAAAGCAGTGAAGGAGGACTTGAATTACTTTTTTACTATTGTTCTTTAATAAAGCTCTCACTTGCTCTTAATTGTGTTAACTCAATGTGAATCTTGTCCATGTGCCCATGTATAGCAAATTTAACAAAACCCTACAACTGGAAGGTGTATTTCAAGGTGGCAGCATCAGGCCTAATCCTTGTGGTACCAGGTTCACTTAATAGCATGGATGTTGGTCTGAATGTTGAGGCCAAATTTGTCCGCCATATACACAAACTTAGCCATCCATTCCTCATTCAACAAAGGCTACTAGGTCAGATTTTCACTCTCGGAGAAACTGCTTTACTTCTTCCCTCAGTTCGAAAAAGCGTGCAAGAACACTTCCTCTCGATAACCACCTCACTTTTGCATGGAAAAGGAGATGTAGGTGGTGTGAGTCCATACTCTCAAAGTGTTTCGTGAACAGCCTGGAGTTCATAGCTCAACTACAAATTGTATAAATGATCTTCACCGCGTCATTCATCAGAGTGTTTAGTTCAGTAGAAAGCTTCTTTGCAGCTAGGTGCTCCCAGTGCATCATACAGTGAGTGGACAAAACTTCTGGGTGTATGACCTCCTTTATTTTTGGAACTACTCCTTGAGCGACCTCCAGTCATGCTCATAGCACCGTCTGTACACACTCCAATGCATTTGCTCCAGTCTAAGCCCTGCACTTGAAAATACTCATTTAGAGCATTAAATATTTCTGAACTAGTGGTCTGTCCGGGTAAGTCAAGGCAATAAAGAAGTTCTTCCCTTAAGTCTTCATCTTAACTATACCTGCAAAGCAAAGTAGGATAGCATAGTCAGTTGATTCATTAAGTTGAACTGCGAAACATCTCAGTTTCTTTATCCCCTCTACAACTTGTTTTTCAATATCGGTGGTCATATCAACAATTCTTCTCTGAATGGTGGTGTCCAAAAGTGGTATAGCCTCTAGTTTTTTAGTGGCTTGAGGACCTAAAATTTCTCGTACAACATCTAAGATGCAAGGCTTTACTAACTCCTCACCAATAGTAAACTTTTTTTCTTTTAGCTATTCGAAGAGCAACTAAATAAGACGCTTGAAGCAGCAACTTGTCACTAGTTGTGATCATTTTCATTTGACTTTTCTGAATCTTCATGTGGTCACACAATCTTTCAAAAAAAAAAATTCTAGAGGCTTATCAGTAAAATCTCTATGCTTCGAATGCACATGATGAGGAAGTTTTTGCAGGTTTCATAGCGTCATTTGACAGAATTTCGGAACATACTACACACAAAGGCCGTGGCAATAGTTCACTGCCAGGGGCTACAATGAAACCAAGCTTTAAATATTCATTATCGTAATGCCTAACAAAGTTTCCTTTTCTCTTTTTGGTTTGTATTGCACATTCTAAAGTATCAACATATTTCTTTTTCTCTGTTTCTTCTAAACGTGACGCACTAGTACTTGGCATACTTTCTTCTACTAAAGAAGGTTAAAAGGTTTTGCTGTTTGACGTTTTTGTCTCCATTTTGTAGGGTTTCAAATTTTACAAAAGAAATAACCTGTTTTCTGAACTGCCACAATACAATATTAGAAAACAATACGGACAACCACAATAAAATAAGGATTTTTGCAGCATGTCATCGAGAGGCACAATGCTGGCATTCGGTAACCACGCACTTTACCTATATTTATTGTCACATGCAGCATCCCACTCACCAGGCAACAATGTGGTGCCCAAATCATGTAGCTGCTACATGATTCGGCCGACAGTTTTTGCAGACTGGCAGCGGTCCACAGACCACCAGTTGAAGAACACAGCTGTACACCAATAATGCTTCACATTATGAAACAATGATGAAACACAGCACAGATTCGATCACATCATGTTCTGTAAGAAAACAGAAGCATCAAATATCTTGTTTTACAAAGAAACACGTTCTTCATGCTTATCCAAAAACATATTTAGTTGTAATATGATCAGCCAAATTAGTGTGTATTTTATATTAAGTGACTACTGAGTGTTTCATTTCACTGATTAAACACAAAGTGACAACAGGGTGTTTATCGTGTTTGAAACAAACTCAATCACAAAAAGCTTAGAAGATAACAAAACATTTCCAAATTAATAAAATACATGAAAAATACATAGCGTAGTTTAAAAATTGAAGCTAATTTTTATTTTGGATTTTAAGTAAGTCATCTTAGCATTTACTGTTTAGTTTCCCCATTACAAATAGAGTATGTGAGTTAGAAAAAGAAAACAGTGGCACATCCACATGTGCTGCTCTTAACTGAAGTGCATCACATTCCCTATTAAACGGGTATACCTTGGATCAAGTAGAGTGGTGATACTGAATGTTCTCTAAGCAGGAGTAAACAAAGGCAGAATGATTAAAATGCACCACTATTTTTCGCCAGACTGTCACATCATCTGCAACACTTTGCTGTGCATAAACACCTTCTGCCACTGCCAGTTAGAGTGTATGAGCAGCACAGGAAAAACTTTGAACTCAAGCACCATCAATGCCTTTTATCATACTTTTTACATTGTTACTGACCACAACGTGCACACATTTCCTGAAATGCACCTACTATTGCTTAGCCTGTATAGGAACCTCAAAACTGCACTACATATAGCATAACTCGTTAAGAGTGTGAAACTGTCATCTATCCACTGTGCAGTTAAGTTGATGATAGATACTAAATACAAGGTTTGTAGGAAACCATTGAAATAAGTGAGGAAAAATGACGCAGACATGTTTTATTACAAGTGCTGCAATCCGGGTAAAAAAAACATTTTTTTAAGAAGTGATGTTTGCCCCCCACTGACAAAAATCCTGGGACATTCTACTGCCAAATAACAGACATTTTATAATATTTTACCTTATAAAAATCGTGAAAGTAGGTTAGACTCACAGAAATTACCAATTATACAATAAAAACAATACAATAAATTATATTTTACAGAAGCTTCGTATTTCTGACTATTTCTGTCTATGCCTAGAGGGTGTTCTCTTTTGCACTTTCCACTTCTAAATAAGCAAGTGACTGGAGAAAAATAATACCCAAAAATCAATTAAGCTTAAGACCTATGAGACAGTCAGCTGTTGGCTTGCATTATATTACTTTATTTTTGTCTACTGATTAAGGAAAAAAAGAAAATTAAGGGTTGTGAGCATTAAAAATCAAGTCAATTAACACTGACAAAAAATATGTTATATTAATGCAGTAATTAGTTTCTAATTAAGAAAAGGCTAAAGACCCGCAACTGCCTGTGAATAAAAAGCAGTGAAGGAGGACTTGAATTACTTTTTTACTATTGTTCTTTAAAAAAGCTCTCACTTGCTCTTAATTGTGTTGACTTAATGTGAATCTTGTCCATGTGCCCATGTACAGCAAATTTAACAAAACCCTACAACTGGAAGGTGTATTTCAAGGTGGCAGCATCAGGCCTAATCCTTGTGGTACCAGGTTCACTTAATAGCATGGATGTTGGTCTGAATTTTGAATGTTATATACACTTCAGTGCCTTTATCATAGACAGCTGTATGTAAGTGTCCAACTTGGTCTGCTAATGTAATGTTGTAGGTAACATTAACCAGCCAGGCAAGTTTTGTTGGGCAGAATGGCATGTTCTCAAATATTTTTCTAATGTTTGAATGATAGCTACCTACATGAACCCATTCGCAGACCATCACTACAGATTAACCATTCCTCAATATATGTAATCGTGATGCTTGATCAATCCAAATACCACTTTTTTTTATTTCACTGCCTTTTATGAAACCACTATCAGCACAGATGACCAGATGTTTACTACTTAAACATGGTGTAGTGAAGCACAACTCACCTTGCCGTCATTCTATTTTTAGACTAAATGACTAAAAACAAAAAAAAACCCACACATGTACATTGAAGTAACCCAAAATACACAATGTAGTGATAGTCATAATGCAATATCCAACATAAAATTCTAAGGAGACCTCATTTACAATGTTCCAACTACTGTTTTGTTTCACAAAGAAGTATGGCACAGATATAAACCTAACAAAACATGCTTAATGTGCTCACAGAATGCATAACAATTTCATGAGCTAAAGAAAATTATTAAACTAGAAGTATAATATATTTTGTTCAGTTTCAAAAACACTAAGTGATACTTGGCAAAAAAGCTAAATGTGGAACCTTGTGAGAAAGGGGAATGACCCAATCCTGTCAGCACCTAGAGCAAGGCAGGAATCAACCATAGATGAAAAGAACATGCCATTCAGCCCAACCCACTTACTTTCTCCAAAAAACATATATATATATATATATATATATATATATATATATATATATACTAGTCATGTGCACCCAACTACGTTGCGCGTGTTAAAGTTGTCTGTGAAGGGCTCCCTGTTTAAATGCGGCTGCCAGTCGTGAACTGGGTCCTTCGTCACACAGCATTATGATTTTTTATAAGGGAAACAAAATTACAAAAGAAAACCCTTGGACATTGATTCGATAGTAACGGCCTACTCGGAATCACTGTCCAAATAGTAATTATATGGTGGTGTAGGAGCATTTCTGCTTCTGTCCGTTCACAGTTTGTCTCATTTACATGACACTGTCGTTTCCTCTCACAATCTCTTCTCAAACTTTCTCCAATCTCGCAGGTTGCTTTGTGGCAATCCAAAGAGTAAGGCAATATACACGGAACAATGGTTATGAAAAGGGGGCACATAGGTATCCAGGCTCTTTAAAGCATAAATAGGGATCACTTCACTGACATGTGAGCAAGACATGGTACAACTGTGAGACGCGCCGGGTACAACGTAACAATAATAATTTCCGGAACGTGCTGTTACGTTGTCATTCATTTCACCCACTGTCTTTCTTTCATTCATATGTTATGTAGGCACGTACCTTTTATCTTCGGCAATCTCATTCTCTAACCAGGCCTCAGGAGTTAACCAGCGTAACACTGTCCACTACCCCTTTCATTATACCAGCACATTGTTGACATCCGTGAGTAACAACAACGTACTAAACTGGAAGATGATCTACGCATGCGTGGAATTCGCGGACAAAGATCAAGATCTAAATGAATATTATATATAAAGATTAGTTAATTTAAAGCACAAATTGTTTAGTTTGAATATCTCTGTTCTGAGGTGTGACTGGAGTACTACAGTCTTCAGTAGTATAAGCCTGGAGGAGATTCTTAATGCAATGCCTATGTTTTAGCTGTCTCTCTACTGCCATCTAGTGCTTCTTCTAATTCATTCAAGGACAAACAAAGATCAAGATCCAAATGAAGATTATATATAGAGATATATACACACATATATACATACATACATATATATATATACAGTATCTATATATATATATATATATATATATATATATATATATATACTAGTAAAATACCAAGGCAAGAGGGAAGAAGTAGTGTGTTAAAGAAGTTATAAAAAAGAAAAAAGGAAACATTTTAAAAATAACGTAACATGATTGTCAATGTAATTGTTTTGTCACTGTTTATGAGTGTTGCTGTCATATATATAAATATATATATATATATATATATACACACAGACACACACATATAAACATAATTACATATACATATATACATATAAATATATCTACATATACACATATCTACACATATCTATATATATATATATATATATACATATACACATCTACATATTTATACATATATATACATATATCAACATATATACACACATACATACATACATACACACACACACACATATATATATATAGCAAAATACACGCGCTTCGCGGCAGTGAAGTACTGCCTTAAAATTTTTATTAAGAAGAAAATTAAACCTTTTTAAACTGAGGGAAAATATACCAATAATTATTTGTTAAGGATCTCTTTGTATGCCACATTGTGAGTTCGGCCCTCCGGTTGTAATATGACCAAGCTGTGTGCTGAGCTTACTCTTGAGAATGCAACGTACAGTTGGCCATGTGAACAGTAATCTTGTTTCAAATCTCATAGCTTGGATTGCTGCTGTTATAATCAGTTTGAGTTTCATGTTTTGTTTCAATTAAGACAGTATTTGTAGGACTTGTGTTGAAGAGACATTCGGCATCTGTCAAGGGTTGTAAGTATACAACTGGTTTCATCGATAACTTCACATCCAGCTTTTGAGAGTTTAAACATTCATAAACATCAAAGTGTCCACTACTGAAATTGTCACCTGTCAATCTAAGATGTTTAAGAGGCATTGGTGATTGTCGAAGGTGTAAAATATTTGGCCATTTCGGTACACTTGAAAGCAACAACCGAACAATTCAGCGGCAGCCATCAACTCACATGCAGATGCATAGGTGAAGGGCTTAAGAATTTCACTGTTATAATGCTCCTGTGTAGTATAATCTCCTGTACCGTCATCAGTCCACACCTTGAAACTGTCCCAGTCATTCAATACATAAGACACAATGTTCCTCCGGATATCAAGAGTGAGCCTGATATGGCCGTGCAATATGTAACAAAGAGAATGGAAAAGGTAGGTGCCATCTCCGGGCGTGGAAACAACTTGGTAAGTGACAGTTCTTTGATCGATGGTGATCACCTCGATAGACATGTTAATGGGGGTACGGTTGGAATGATAAAGGAAATGGGTACCTGAACAATGTAAAGTAAGTCTAAAATACCTACACAATAACTATAATCGTAATAAATGAACAATAAAACAGCGGAGAAGCCGTGGATTAAATAAAAAGGCTGTAGTTATCAGCAGGGAGACTTGAATCCTGTGGCGAAGCAAGGAAGGAAATGAAGAGACTACAGCGACGGATGGCCTTTTATGGGCAGGCAGCCAACAACGTGGGAGAAGTTGGGATGGGGGACCCAACGCCGCCTCACACGGTGACCGAGCTGCAGGCTTTGGACGTATATATGTACGTAAGTAGGATTCAGTTAGCGTTGGGAACCTGCATACCAAATTTCTTGAAGATGGGCCCATAAGTAACAAAGACCGTTGAAAAGTTCAATATTGCGGCCGACAGTGGCATCATACCACCGAAATAAGTACCAAATTTCAGCCTTCTACCTACACGGGAAGTTGGAGAATTAGTGACTTTGGAAAGTTCAATATGGCAGCTGACAGTAGCGTCATACCACCGAAATAAGTACGGACATTAGTTTCGGTTAGTGCAGGGAAGCTGCCTACCACATTTCGTGAAGATGGGGCCATGAATAAGAAAGTTCAACATGGCGAACGTTGTCAACCGTTATGACGGTTACGCGTGGAATTTTGAAATGAAACCTGCTTAACCTTTGTAAGCAAGCTGTAAGGAATGAGCCTGCCAAATTTCAGCCTTCTACCTACACGGGAAGTTGGAGAATTAGTGACATTGGAAACTTCAATATTGCGGCCGACAGTGGCATCATAGCACTGAAATAAGTACGTACATTGGTTTTGGTTAGCGCAGGGAAGCTGCCTACCACATTTTGTGAAGATGGGGCCATGAATAAGAAAGTTCAACATGGCGAACGTTGTCAACCGTTATGACGGTTACGCGTGGAATTTTGAAATGAAACCTGCTTAACCTTTGTAAGCAAGCTGTAAGGAATGAGCCTGCCAAATTTCAGCCTTCTACCTACACGGGAAGTTGGAGAATTAGTGACATTGGAAACTTCAATATTGCGGCCGACAGTGGCATCATAGCACTGAAATAAGTACGTACATCGGTTTTGGTTAGCGCAGGGAAGCCACCTACCAAATTTCGTGAAGATGGGGCCATGAATAAGAAAGTTCAACATGGCGAACGTTGTTGACCGTTATGACCGTTATGTGTAGAATTTCAAAATGAAACCTGCTTAACTTTTGTAAGTAAGCTGTAAGAAATGAGCCTGACAAATTTCAGCCTTCTACCTAAACAGGATGTTGGAGAATTAGTGATGTTGGAAAGTTCAATATGGCGGCCGACAGTGGCGTCATACCACCGAAATAAGTATTTACTGTACATCGATTTTGGTTAGCGCAGGGAAGCCACCTACCAAATTTCGTGAAGATGGGGCCATAAATAAGAAAGTTCAACATGGCGGACGTTGTCGAATCGTTATGACCGCTACGTAGAATTTCAAAATGAAACCTGCTTAACTTTTGTAAGTAAGCTGTAAGGAGTAAGCCTGCCAAATTTCAGCCTTCTACCTACACGGGAAGTTGGAGAATTAGTGATGAGTGAGTGAGTGAGTGAGTGAGTGAGTGAGGGCTTTGCCTTTCATTAGTATAGACTAGTAAAATACCCGCGCTTCGCAGCGGAGAAGTAGTGTGTTAAAGAAGTAATGAAAAAGAAAAGGAAACATTTTGAAAATAACGTAACATGATTGTCAATGTAATTGTTTTGTCACTTTTGTGAGTGATGAGTGTTGCTGTCATATATATTGTCACGCACGCGCGAGTAGGAGGCCGCGGACGGAATTGAACGCACCTGGGAACACATTCGCTGGCAGGGAATGGCAGGGTACTAACTTTCTCCCTCTGCTTCCTCATAGGAAAAAGGACCCTCCGCCACCATAAGCCGGGTTTTGACCACAGTACGGTACTTCCGCCCTTCCTCCGCCATCTTGTCCTGACGTCATCAATCCCATCCTCCCTCACGGTCCTTCCCAGCATCCCTCCACTTCCGGCTCCTCCCTAATAAAATGGCCGCCGACACCATGATACAACGTCGCGCATATGAACGGTTTTGTTTATGTTTTGACCTCATATTTTGAATATATATTGTGGATTCTCGACAATATACGGGGCCGGAAAACCCCAAACCTTTTTTCTGTCTTCTCATCAGTCTTTTACAATATATATATATATATATATATATATATATATACACACATATAAACATATATATATACATATCCATACATCCACATATATATATATATATACATACTAGCAAAATACTACTAGCTTTTCCTTTTATTAGTATAGACTAGCAAAATACCCGCGCTTCGCAGCGGAGAAGTAGTGTGTTAAAGAAGTAATGAAAAAGAAAAGGAAACATTTTAATATTAACATAACATGATTGACAATGTAATTGTGTTGTCATTGTCATGAGTGGTGCTGGCATATCTATACTAATAAAAGGCAAAGCCCTCACTCACTCACTCATTTACTCACTCACTCATCACTAATTCTCCAACTTCCCGTGTGGGTGGAAGGCTGAAATTTGGCAGGTTCATTCCTTACAGCTTCCTTACAAAAGTTGGGCAGGTTTTATATCGAAATTCTACGTAATGGTCATAACTGGAAGCTGTTTTCTCCATTTACTGTAATGGAGATAGGCTTGAACGCCGTGGGGGCGGAGTTTCATGTGACATCATCACGCCTCCCACGTAATCACGCTGTACATAGAAAACCAAGAAGACCTCCAAAAAGCGCTGAAGAAAACATGCATTATATAATTGAGAAGGCAGCGAAACAATAAGAAGCGGAAAGTGACATATACAACCATATTCATGAGTTCTGCTACTTCGGAAACAAAGCACGATGTAAACCTACACTTTAAATTAAGTTCATAGACAGGCTGCGCTGGCGTTTGTAATTTAGTGCCTGCCCATATAAGGCCGTCCGTCAGCGGCAATCCAATAGCAAACTCCCACTAAATATTCACGGGTGAAGGACTGTGCTTATGGAGAGGAAGATGAGATGGTCAGGGTGGTGTTTGACACAAACTCAGTGAAACTGCGAGAGAAAGTTTTAAGTGCCAGGACTAAGGTAACATTAAATACAGCCATGGACATAGCACGAGATGGCACCAGCACAGCTGGGAACCTTCGATGCATGTACACCGAGCGGCTCACGGAACTGACGCAGTGCACAGATAAAAGCAACAGTTCCAAAGAGCTGAACAAAACCGAATTACACAATTGAAAAGGCAGCAAAAATATGAAGCGCCTGATACATACAAGCATATTCATAAATCCAGCTACTGCGAAACAAAGCACACGTTGGAAAAAGTCAATGTCCCGCTAAAGGAAGACAGTGTAAAAAACCCGTGCATGCAGTGTGTCAGGTCTCAGATAAAGAAGAAGACGAGCTGTTTATTGATGCAGTAAGAAACGAATCGATGAATGAAACCTGTCATCTTTACAACGATTGACAAACACGGAATGTAACTTGAACACAACACATCCTACAAATACGAACCTGATTGAAAGAAATAATGATAATCAAATCCTTGATGACAGCAACACTCAGTAACACTCACAAAACAAATACTGTATATTGACAGTCATGTTACGTTATTTTTAAAATGTTCCCTTTTCTTTTCTAGCTTTTTAACACACTACTTCTCATGCGATACGCTGGTATATATATATGTATATATATATCCCGATCTACATACTCGAATAATGGATACTTTATTGCCATCAATGATTGTTTTGGTAAAGCCATACTCAGTGTATTCATTAGATGAACGGTAAAAAGTAAGAGCGAGGGAGGATGACTTATTGAGGCATGCAGGCTGTAGTGCTTGGCGTCAACTCTATCTGAATTGCGATCACATTTGAAAAATATATCTTTTCAAGTTCTATTTAGTCCATATGTGTCAAACTCAAAGGGCCACATCCGCCCGGCGTAATTATATCCGCCCGCGAGATCATTTTATATACTGTATTATTGTTATTAATGGCCCGGTATATGAAGCGCTGGTAACACAATAAACTACAGATCCCATAATGCAGCGCTTCAGCTGCCTTGCCAACACTTACCGTTAATCAAGTCTAGCTTATGATGCTGCAAGTTATTGCGAAGCTAGCTCACACGATGCTGAAGAGAAAAGTTGATTCTGAAAATAGAGCCTTTAAAACCGATGGGAGGCTGAGTATATGTTTACTGAACCCGTGTGTCTCATTTGTGGAGCTAATGTGGCTGTAATTACAGAATTTAATCTAAGACGGCACTATGAGACAAAACATCAGGGTAACCTGAATGCAATGCAGAAGATACAGAAAGCAGAAGAATTAAATAAGAATCTGACACTTCAGCGGACGTTTTACCGTGCACAATCACAAAGTGATTTCAAGTGAAGCTGCTTTTATGGGAGACACAAATGCACCAGTGCAACTTGCCCCACTTTCCCTGTTGCCAAGTAATGTTAAACCAAGTCGTCACTACGGTGTTCCCAACACGCACTTTGCTGATAAACTGAGGCACTGAGTTTGCACGGCGCTTTGGTGACTTTGAAGAACAAAAAGTCCGTCTACATGCGGCTCGAACCTTGTGCATGTTTGGTAGCACATATCTGTGTGAGAAGCTCTTCTCAGTGATAAAGACTAACAAAACAGCACACAGGAGTCGCCTCACTGATGAGCACCTGCAATCCATCCTGAGAATCTCCACAACACAGAACCTCACACCAAACATAAACGAACCTGTTGCCAAAAAGATGCCAGGCGTCCAGCTCTAAAATGACATATGAGCAAAGACAACTGAATGATTTGATTTGTTATTGCTGAAAGGAACACATTTTATTTATATTTCCAGGTTTTGTTATGCAGCATGTTCATATTTGAATTTGTATAATTTTGACAGGATATATTTTTATGGAGAGCAAAATCTTTTGGGATATTTAAAATCTAAGTTTATTTTTATATAAAATTACATAAGAGTAAAGAAATTTGAATGTTTGTTCTTTTAACGTTTACTTTATTTCTAACTTGTATAATTTAGACAGGATATATTTTTATGGAGAGCAAAATATTATAAGTTGTTTAAGGTTTGAGTTGATTTATTCAGAATAATATTCCTGTCTGTTTTACCATTCCTACCAAAGATATTTCTGTCGACTAAATAAAAATTCCTTCTATTTAAAATTTAAATAGAACTTGAACAAATCGATAGTTCATAATATCCACGCAGACTTGCACGTAAGAGCGGAGTTATCCGTTTTAACAAGCAGCGTATTGCACTGATCTGAAATAGCTGTGTGTGTATATATGTAGATATGTATGTATATGTATATATATGTTTATATATGTGTGTGTGTATGTATATATATATATATATGTATGTATTTGTGTGTATATATGTGTGTGTATGTATGTATGTGTGTATGCATATGTATGTGTATATATGTAGATATATATATGTATGTATATATGTGTATATATATATGTGTATATGTATAGATATGTATATATATATGTTTATGTGTGTGTGTGTAAATATATATATATAACAACAACACTCATCACTCACAACAGTGACAAAACAATTACATTGACAATCATGTTACGTTATTTTCAAAATGTTTCCTTTTCTTTTCATTGCTTCTTTAACACACTACTTCTCGCCATGGCGGTATTTTGCTAGTATATATATATATATATATATATATATATATATATATATATATATATATACACATTGTAATGCACGCGAGTAGGAGGCCGCGGACGGATTCAAACGCACCTGGGAACATATTCGCCGGCAGGGAATGGTGGGGTACTAACTTTCTCCCTCTGCTTTCTCATAGTATAAAGGACCTTCCTCCGTCATAAGCCGGGTTTTGACCACAGTGCGGCACTTCCGCCCTACCTCCGCCATCTTGCCCTGACGTCACCAATCCCTGCCTCCCTCACGGTCCTTCCCAGCATTCCTCCACTTCCGGCTCCTCCCCAATAAAATGGCCGTGGATGCCATGGTTCGGCGTCGCGTAATGAACTGTTTTGTTTATGATTTTGACCCATTTAAAATAGCTAATTTCTGCACAATATACGGGGCTGGCGAACTCCAAACCTTTATGCTGTCTCCTCTTGTCTATTTTACAACATATATATATATATATATATACATACACACACACACATATAAACATATATATACACATATACAAATATATACAGATATATATACATATATACAGATATATATACATATATACAGATATATATATACACATACAGTGGAACCTTGGTTCACGACCATAATTCGTTCCAGAACTTTGGTCGTAAACCGAGTTGGTCGTGAACAAGCAGTTTCCCCATAGGATTGTATGTAAATACAATTAATCCGTTCCAGACCGTACAAACTGTATGTAAATATGTGTAAAGATTAAGCACAAATATAGTTAAGTATACCATAGAATGCACAGTGTAATAGTAAACTAATGTAAAAACATTGAATAACACTGACACAAAACACCCAGGCTCCCTGCTCAGCTACAAGAGCAGGCTCACTCGCGCTCTCTCTCTCTCTGTAACACACACACACACACCACCCACCCCCTCCCCTCTGTCAGGAGCCCGTGGAGCACTTTTTTTAAAATGAGTTTTAAGCACAGTGGAAAAAAAGGAACATTAAAACAAATCCGAACTGTATTTAAAAACTAACCACAAACAACCAAAAAAGTAACAAGATCACGCTATTTTAGCCTTACAGCCTGATCGCTGTAAACACTTTTTTTAAAATGAGTTTTAAGCACAGCGGAAAAAAAGGAACATTTGAAAAAAGAGAAAAGTAACATTGCAACAATTCACGCTACTGAACTGAAAAATTAACTTTTGAAAAATCCGTAATACAAAAACCACCAAGAAAACTAACACTGCATGAGTCGAGTTCTGGAATGAAGCATTTTCCTTCAGGGGTTTTCTCTCTTGTGATTTCTTGGGTTTCTGGTGTTTTTTAGCTGTTTAGCTGGTGGGAGCGAAAGCCTCATGCAGCCATTCCAAAAAGAAAGTTCTTGTGACCCAACCCTACGTGTTTGCCCTCCACATTACTGGCAGTCTGGCTTTGTTTACATTATGCTGCTTGAAAGCACGAGGGTTCTCAAACTGGTAAATGAGTAAACTGGTAAACAGTTTTTCCACCTCTTGTAATTTCTTTACTTCGATTTCAATTTTCTTCAAAACTTTCTTCTCACCACTCTTCACTTGCTTAGAAAGCCATAGTTAACTGCAAAAGCACACAAAATACTGTAGAGCACAAAGAGAGTGCATGTCTGACTGAGAACAATGAACAGGTTAAATGAAAAAGCCAGGCAGGCACGCGGCTTGCTCGCTTTCTCTCTCAGCCTGCCTGTGCATGCGAACCATCCCCTCCCCCCAACTCCACGACCCCGCACAGGCAGGCAGATAGGCAGGCAAACACTGCAGCAATCTCCCACTCCCCAGCAGGCACTTGGCTAGCTTTATTTCTCTCTCTCTCTCTCTTGCTCGCTCGCCCGCTGCACAGGGAGAGACTGAACATGTACAAACCGAAAGGGAAACTGGCTTGTTCAGATACCGAAAGTGTGTGGTTGTGAACCGAGGCAAAAGTTTGGCAAACGTTTGGTCGTGGAACCGAGTTGTATCGTGAACCGAGGTTCCCCTGTATATATATGTGTGTATATGTATATATATATATATTTGTGTGTGTATATATATATATATATATATATATATATATATATATATATATATATATATATATATATATATATATATATATATATATTGTCACAAGAACGAGACATGGACAGATAAAGAGTTGGGGCAGCCACCCGTATAATATAGTATCCTGGCTGCAAAAGGTTGTTTTCACAAAATAATCAGCACTGAAGTGCATTCAACGGAGTCCAGTACAAGACTGAGGAAACAAAGGAAAAGGGGCAGGTTTTAAAGGGGGAGACAGGAATTGAGGTCATATGGATCTGGCACGTGGTCTTCCACCATTGGTTCAGAGCGGAGGTGACATCAGAGGGACTGGAGCTGGTGTGGCCGACTTCCATTGGCTCAGTCCCGAAGTGATGTCAGGAGATCCAGGTGAAATCCCGGGATGGTCTATAGGCAAGGGAGAAAAAGAGTCAGTGCACTCTGCCACACCCCGGCATGCCTCCGAACTGCCTTCACTCAAGCCCTTTAGCTGCCTCCCATGCGCAAGTGTGTGACAAAATATATATATATATATATATATATATATGCCAGCAACACTCATCACAATGACAAAACAATTACATTGTCAATCATGTTACGTTATTATTAAAATGTATTTTCTTCTTCATTACTTCTTTAACACACTACTTCTCCGCTGCGAAGTGCGGGTATTTTGCTAGTATATATATAAAAGCCACAGTTTACAAGTTTGTACTTAATGTTTCCGTTATTTAGAAATAAAGTAACTCTTGAAATGTTTTGTATTGACATTGCTTGCAAGTCTTACAATTATCTTGCAAGTATTTTGTGGTTTTCTGTCCCCATTTGCTACAATGCCAGAGTATATCCAGACATTACTTGGGCAGGTCTCTGTCAGTTAATCATCCTGGTGAAAGCTCCAACCATGCAGAAATTGCTACCTTATTAACACCTGTAAGTGGATGGAAACAGGCCACAAATTGAGCCACAGTGAACTGGAAGTGCATTCGTAATATAGGCTGTAGAATTGATGCCATGAAAAATGAGCACTGAGGTCATCTTTTTAAATTTTAAAACCAATACTTGTAAATATTCCAATATTTTTGACAACACTAGAAGGTAGGCCTGCAAAACAACCAACAGTATGTGAACACAGTATATTATCAGAAGGAACAAAAATGGCAAGAGCAGACATCCCTGTTGTATTCTTCATGTTATCTGGAAACTCCTTGCCAGTTGACCTTCATTAGAAACTAAATTAGCACTAAAACCAATTGCAGTCAAAACCTCTTGAAATGTTAGGTCATTTAAAATTTGGAACAAATAAATTTCGATAAGGTTAAATTGAGCTACTAATCAAACATTTTTGAGAAAGCAACCAAAGATACTATTAGAAATTTGTGCTTTTACTGCCACTCAGTAGTATGGTATACATTAAACTGTAGAACAAACCAAAAGTTCATCGTGGACACACCTTTGATATATGAAGGGCATTCACACAGAAAGGTTTCTGCTGATTTTTCATAAATACTGCCAGCTGTACAGTGTACAGGTACATAACTAGGTAGATGACAAAATGCAACAAAATTGAAATTTAACACAGTATTTAAAATAAATCTCAATTATTGAAAGTTAAATTTAAGAAAGAAAGATAAACCAGGAAAATGTGCCCATGCAATGGACCTGGGTGTACCATAAAGTAGTTAAAATACAAATGCATTCACAAAAAAAGAGAGTACAATGAATCACTTTTGCAATATGGATTTAATTTTATACTTTGACCATGATGAGCAGCAATCAGTCTGCTTAATTTGTAACAAATCTTTGTCAAATTAAAATTTGAAGCCAGCAAAATTAAAGATATCTTAATACTAGGCATGCTAATACTTAAGTAAGCTAATACAGTTTTTAAAAAAATCTTGAAAACTTTAAAACAAAGAAAAAAGTTTTTTGAAAAAATGTGTAGCTATCCAGGAAAAGCATTTAATTTCATATTATGAAGAATCATACTTAATTGCAAATGATAAAAGCACAATATATGATTGGTGAAGAGCTTACTTGGCTGATTTCAATTAAAATAACAAAAAATATTCACAGAAACAAGTCTGCAGATGAGCTACATAAAATTCTTCTCTCAAATGATAGTTACTTAAACAATTTCAGAAATTAACAATGACTACTTCTACCAACCTATTGCAAGAATTAAAGAAAGTCATTACAGAGTTGGCTCAACTGTTAGTACATGTAAGATATTATTATAATAGCAATGTGTTCAGCCAACCATAAGCTGTGTGGACAACAGACAAAGATCTTTTTCTAAATCTGGATGATTTTTTCAAGAAAGATCATCTGGAATGGAGTGACTACATTGAAATATGTACTGACAATGCTGAAACAATGATAGGAAGGAATGTAGGACTTGTAACCAAAATTAATCTCCTGTTAACAGACACAATTTTATACACTGTGTCACAGCCAAAACACTTTTACAGATTTAAATGCAGTACTACAAAATGGTATTTGAAATTATTAAAAAAATTACACTAAATATCTGCCTCTTTGCAAATCTATGCAAGTATCTGAGGTCTACTTTGTTGTTGCATGCAGAAGTAAAATAGCTGTTAAAGGAATGAACTTTGATAGGACTTAAGAGGTTTTTTTTTTTTAAAAAAAGTAATCCTATTATTCTCTGAAATTACTCAGATTTTGCTAAAGTTTTCCACAACAATAACATTTGACTCTGCACATAAAGTTTTCAGATATATTCAAAACACGGAATGCATCTCTGTAGGGCGAGGACACATTTTTTTCTGAAAGATAAAGTGACAGGGATTTCTGAAAAAAATAAACATAAGGGGAAGTAGAAATTATTCATTTAGAATGTTTTCATGTACAGATAATTTTATCAGAAGAAATAATTTAAAATTACAATCTGATTAAACAGACTATATAATTAATAATGTGTATAATTAATAATGTGGCACACTTGGAAAAGTACAGTAGTATGGTAAATTTTCTTCAAGATTTTCAAGATGATCAGTTAAATTGAGTTCAAAAACCATTTATCATACTATTGGAGCAAGTGAAACTTCTGTCACTGCTGCCTCAATAAGATATTGTAGAGGTTCCAGCTATAGAAATCTTAAACTTCAATCCATCCATTATCCAACCCACTATATCCTAACTACAGGATCACGGGGTCTGCTGGAGCCAATCCCAGCCAACACAGGGTGCAAGGCAGGAAACGAACCCTGGGCAGGGTGCCAGCCTACCGCAGAGCACACACACACCCACACACCAAGCACATACTAGGGACAATTTTTAATTACCAATGCACCTAACCTGCATGTCTTTGGACTGTGAGAGGAAGCCGGAGTACCCAGAGGAAACCCACGCAGACACGGGGAGAACATACAAACTCCACGGAGGGAGGACCCACGAAGCGAACCCAGGTCTCCTAACTGCGAAGCAGCAGCGCTACCCACCCAATGCACTACCGTGCCGCCCGGCTTAAACTTGAATTTTCAAAAAAATACTTGAATGCATCTCGGACTGGAATTAAAGCTGAATTTCCAATACTCTCGGTGCTAGCAATGACATCTCTTCTACCATTTGCCACATATTTATGTGAATTTTTATATTGGCTCTAACAAAAATGTAAATTCCACTCCAGTCTTAACAAAGCTGAAGTTACAGTGAGACCTGCACTGATGAAAATTAAGATTTAAATTATTGTGTCGAAAAAAATCATGCTCTTCTTCTTTTGCTGAATATTTAATTCTGTTGTGTACAACTAGATAAATTTGAGTTTCATTTAATAACATTCTTGTATATTATCACAATATGTATTATTTGTTCCATTAAATACTACCTGTAATACTATTTCTATCTTTACCTTAAAAAGTAATGCAGCAAACTCCTAAAATACCAGGGGTCACTAAAAATTTTGCTTATGAAAAGGGATTGCAACTAAAAATATTTTAGGAAGCACTGCTCTACATGATATGCCTTCATACAAGTACCTTTTGTAGTTTCCTGGGACTTCAATACTGTCTCAAGTTTCCACAGTGTGGACTATTTTACATTACTGTGAAGTTTATAAAGCTTATATAAAGTGGTAATTCACCTCAACGGACAGTTCCATTATAATGAACAATAATAATATTGGTCAATGCACTACCTGTTTTTGAGGAAATCAGCCTGTAGCTCCCATAGTTTTTCAGCATTCTAAAATCCTCCTGTTCAGTATCTTTTCAGGAATTAACACTAGAATTACCAGAGCCTACGAAAAAACTTGTAAATCCGTCACACCTTAAATCGCTTCTTAAATCCTGTCACACCTCTCTCTCAGCGTCCTTTGTCTTCTAAATGTGCTGATAAAGAGAAGCTAGAAGCAGCCGGCTATTCCATCCCCCCACCAATATTGAACGTGCACAAACCTCTCCAAGCCCATGCCTTGATTGAGTATCTGGGAGTGAAGTGGAGTTTTAGAGTGGAAATAATAGATCGTTATTTGGAACACACGCATTTCATGTCTGTTCCGTTTCTACAGTAATCTATGTAAACACATTGCTAAAACAGAAACGTTTTTTATATTCTAGTAGTAGATGACAAAATGTAGGCATAACCTATATAATGTATGAAGCCTAAAGTCCAAATATCAAAGAAATATTTTCACAAAAGGTACAAATATAAGACAACAATTGCGCTTTTATTCAAAAATATAGCTGCAGAAAAAAAAGCCACCTTAACATGTGACATTGACACCCACTAATTATGACCGCCTCCGTGGCACAATACATCCGGCTACTGACTGGGAATCAAAAGGTCGCAGGTTTGATTCTGCAGTATTCCGTTTTGAGAAGTAAACTGCTCTTAGTCTTACTATTTTAGAATAAAAGCATACATTTGATTTCAGTCTGTAACAGCCGGTGTAATTTATGATCCTTATAAAAGTTAGCTTTTTTTTTTAATTCACTTTTCATTCTCTCAATCGCGTTCAGAATCAATCCATACAACCCCATCTGACATGGCTGTTTTCACATAAAGACGCGCTATAACCAAAGGGTTCTGACACACAAACGCTGGCGAAGCTGCCTTCTTCGTATCTCGCTGTCACTTGATTTTCTTTTTATTCAGTTTTATTGAGTGTTCCTGCCAGTCCCCGCATGTTGCTGTATGCTGTTTCTTTTGTACTCCAGGACATGCAGAGGAGAGAATGGTAAAGAGCAGTAACTTCGGCGTTATATGTAATCATCAGACACTCCCCATCTGCCCGTGTCGCTCAAACACAGGAACATATGTTGGTGTAAAAGTATAACAAAAGTGCACTTTCATTCAAGTGCACTTTTTCCATTGCCTTTTCCTGTAAGAAGCAATGTACACACTTCTCTCTATGCTGTGGTTTCTATTACACACCTGAAAGAAAAAGACAATATATGTAAAAACATCATCGCACTAATGCAATATTATTTGAAAACGAACAGCATCACATCTGAGAATTCCCTGTAATTTGCAGCTCTATTCATTATCTCAAAACACCATGCACATTCACAGTAATTCCCAGTTATGTCCACCACTCACACCCACAAACATACAGAACTGATCCCAAATCAGAGAATTTCCAGTTCCTGCATAAATTCACACCTGATCTGACGCTGTTCGTTTTCAAATAATATTGCATTAGTGCGATGATGTTTTTACATATATTGTCTCTTTCTTTCAGGTGTGTAATAGAAACCACAGCATAGAGAGAAGTATGTACAGTAATCCCTCGCTATATCGCGCTTCGACTTTCGCGGCTTCACTCTATCGCGGATTTTAAATGTAAGCACATCTAAATATATATCATGGATTTTTCGCTGGTTCACCGCTTTCTGCGGACAATGGGTCTTTTAATTTAGGTTACATGCTTCCTCAGTTTGATTGCCCAGTTGATTTCATACAAGGGACGCTATTGGCGGATGGCTTAGAAGCTACCCAATCAGAGCATGTATTACATATTAACTAAAACTCCTCAATGATATAAGATATGCTTCCCGCGCCGTGCTTGTTTGCTTCTCTCTATCTTTCTCACTCTCTCTGCCTGACGGAGGGGGTGTGAGCAGAGGGGCTGTTTGCACAGAGGACACGGAGGCTCCTCTACAAAATGCCGCTTTATCGCGGTGCTTCTGTATACTTAAAAGCACGTATTGATTTTTTGATTGTTTGCTTTTCTTAGCGAGCGCTCTCTCTGACATTCTCTGCTTCTGACGGCGCTCTTTTGAAGATAAGATATGTTTGCATTCTTTTAATTGTGAGAAAGAACTGTCATCTCTGTCTTGTCATGGAGCACAGTTTAAACGTTTGGCTAAAGGGTGTTATTTCATGTCTAGAGGGCTCTAATAATGTTAACAGGGTGGGAGAGTTTATAAGGGCTTAAAATATATAAAAATAACCATACAAACATATGGTTTCTACTTCGCGGATTTTCACCTATCGCGGGGGGGTCTGGAACGCAATCCCCGCGATCGAGGAGGGATTGTACAGGACATGATTGGCGAATGGGACCCACAAATGATGCGTGCATTGCAGTTCCAGAATGCGCTTGATGGAGCGATCGAACCATACAAAAGTCTCCTCGCGCAAATTAAAAGACAGCGCCAGCAACTGCCTATCACGATGTTTTTCAGCCGCGCACCCAGACACCCACTGCCTACTCCTAGTACTGCTTCAGCGGAAGAAGGCAACGATGCACCTGCTGAAGATACTGAACTACCTTAAGACTCTCCTACTGAGGTCGTGCCTTCATAGGTTAGTGGTTGTGTGTAAGAACGGTGTGTGTGTAATTAATTGTACAGTACAATAATAATATTATATTTGTAACATCTAATATGTCTTATTTTCTCTTATTTTGTGTAATATATTGGGTAATACGCGTGTAATGGTGACTAACGGGTGTTTTTTCATGTCTAGAGGGCTCTAATAATGTTAAAAAACGTATTTAAAAGGTCGTAAACAGGTTTTCTATACTCTAACTGCGAAAATGTTCGATTTATAAATAAAGAATCCTACTTCGCGAAAATTCATTTATCGCGATAGAGTCTGGAACGGATTAACCGTGATAAACGAGGGTTCACTGTACATTGCTTCTTAGAGGAAAAGGCAATGGAAAAAGTGCACTTGAATAAAAGTGCACTTTTGTTATACTTTTCACCAACATATGTTCCTGTGTTTGAGCGACACGGGCAGATGGGGAGTGTCTGATGATTGCATATAGCGCCGAAGTTACTGCTCTCTACCATTCTCTCCTCTGCATGTCCTGGAGTACAAAAGAAACAGCATACAGCAACATGCGGGGACTGGCAGGAACACTCAATAAAACTGAATAAAAAGAAAATCAAGTGACAGCGAGATACGAAGAAGGCAGCTTCGCCAGCATTTGTGTGTCAGAACCCTTGGGGTGCGTTAGTATGCATCGTGGTACACTGCAGAGCTATAGCGCGTCTTTATGTGAAAACAGCCGTGTCAGATGGGGTTGTATGGATTGATTCTGAACGCGACTGAAAGAATGAAAAGTGAATTAAAAAAAAAAAAAAACAAAGCTAACTTTTATAAGGATCATAAATTACACCGGCTGTTACAGACTGAAATCAAATGTATGTTTTTATTCTAAAATAGTAAGACTAAGAGCAGTTCACTTCTCAAAACGGAATACTGCAGAATCAAACCCGCGACCTTTTGATTCCCAGTCAGTAACCGGATTTATTGAGCCACGAAGGCGGTCATAATTAGTGGGTGTCAATGTCACATGTTAAGGCGGCTTTTTTTTCTGCAGCTATTTTTTGAATAAAAGCGCAATTGTTGTCTTATATTTGTACCTGTTGTGAAAATATTTCTTTGATATTTGGACTTCAGGCTTCATACATTATATAGTTTATGCCTATATTTTGTCATCTACTACTAGAATATAAAAAACGTTTCTGTTTTAACAATGTGTTTACACAGATTACTGTAGAAACGGAACAGACATGAAATGTGTGTGTTCCAAATAACGATCTATTATTTCCACTCTAAAACATCCACTTCACTACCAGATACTCAATCAAGGCATGGGCTTGGAGAAGTTTGTTCACGTTCTAAATTGGTGGGGGGATGGAATAGCCGGCTGCCTATAGCTTCTCTTTATCAGCACATTTAGATGACAAAGGACGCTGGCGGAGAGGTGTGAAGGGATTTAAGAAGCGATTTAAGGTGGGACGGAGTTTATTCATAGGCTCTGGTAATTCTAGTGTTAAGAGGAGTATTATGCTTCTCTACTTTGGAGCACAGGAAAAGAGCACCTTTCCTTAGAAACCTTTATTGGATGATTTTACTTCCATTCTATAGAGTCCTCTTCAACTTTCTATATCCTTTCAAACAGCCCATGCAGCATCTCTGCAATTACCTCAAGATTCTGCTGGAATCCCATTAGATCCTGGTGCCTTTCCATTCTTGAGATGAGTAGTAACAATCATTATTTTGAACTTTTTTTTATGCCTTTTGGCAAGATCATGTTTTATCTCTGTTCATTTTGGAGACTTTTTGAACTACTAGTCTATTAATTAGTTCTTTAAAGTGTGCCACACTGTTTAATTGTTTAGCTCTTCCCATCATCACATTTCCATCTTCGTCTGTAACTGGTTGATTCATGTCTGTACCCTCTACCAATTTCTTGGTGAGCTCATGTTACTATGAGATGGTTGGAAGCTGCATCTGGTCAACTGCTTGCTTGTGCTATAAAACTATCAATGTTATATATAACTTTAAGACATACATATGATAAATCTGATCTCATACATCAGCATCAAAATATTAGTCCTTATAATATGCAGTCAATGCAACCATGAGACTGTTTTTAGTGTAACAAATATAAGAGTACATACATGTTTCAGAGCAATATGCAGTGGCTGTTAACTTAAAAAAAAAAAAGGAAAATATACAAAATATACAAGTTGAAGACACCTCTCTCAAGGTGAATTTGAAACAGTAAATTAATTTGTAATTGAACTCAATAATGTTCCTCTGTTTTAAGATAGACAAGTCTATATATTACCAATATTTTAATGAAATATTTAGAAATTTCAAGTTTGTATTTGAGATATTGCAACAAAAAAAATGTGAACTTTCCTAGCAAACTCCATTGAAGAAAACGTGTGCCAGATATAAAGTGGTGTACAAATGGTTAATATGCATACAAGAAAAAGCCTTTAATATAAAATTTGTCCAAAAGTTAATTACAGACTATTCCTTTAAGAATTTACTTTTAAATTCTAACTTTATTTTTTTATTTACTTCACTGCATAGCTGGCCTTATAATTATACGTTTCCACAAAAAGGCAAATTAAATATATTAGCAACAATAATTTACACATTAAAGAAGCACACCGCACTTTTTAATGTAACTTACCCTTCTGATTTTCGTTTAAGACTGTCACTCTCACTCTGAGCCTTCAGAACATTCTCTGAAACTTGATTTATACCAGTGCTCCCTGAGTTTTTTCTTTTCTTCAGTTTAAGTTTAGCTTCCTTTTCCGTAGACATTCTCTCCATTCATAGACTGCTCTTCCTAGCACCTCAGAAGTCCTAATTCATGTGAATTTCATGTTTTCATACTTTAAAAACATCTATGGAGGAAAAAAATACAGTTTTCAATTCCAGTGAAACCATTTAGTTGAATTCTGCAAGATAACACAAGTCAAGTCGGGGAGCATGCACTGGTACAGTGCGTTGCCGCACCCACAACACAACGAAACAACTCGGGATGCCGGTTGGCAACCCCCCAGGCAGACACGTCCAGGCAGTCCAGTCCAGCCCTTCAGAAATGACCCTCCATCTGGTGCAGCCAGGTGTTACATGGGCTTCGCCTGGTCCAGCCACTCGGGTCCCTAACAATAAGGATCCTACAAGCTGGATCACCCTTGGGGAAATGTGTCATGTGGCCATAGTGCCGTAACTGACGCTCCCTCACAATGTAGGTAATGTGCCTCATTCGGGACTGCATGAGCAACTACTCATTCGACACAAAGTCAAACCAACGGTACCCAAGAATTTTCTCTCACTCGCAAGCCCAGACACTCAGACTCCTCACTCAATCTCTCGAGCACCCCGATCAGAGCCTCCATTGACTCTGTGAAGATCACAGCATCGTCAGCAAAGTCAAGATTCGTGAATCTTTCTTCACCAACAGATGCCCCACAGCCACTAGACCCCACGACCTTGCCCAACACCCAGTCCACACAAGCATTGAACAGAGTAGGAGCAAGAACACACCCCTGACGCACCCAAGAATCAACTGGGAAAAAAACAGAGGGTCTGCCTGCAGTCTGCACAGCACTCACAGTACCAGTGTACAGGCCGCTCACGATATCCAGCAACCTTGAGGGGACCCCGTGAACCCTCAGGATGTCCCACAGAGCAGCTTGATCAACTGAATTGAACTCTTTACGAAAATCGACAAAGGCTGCAAAGAAACACTGCTGATATTCGTGTTTGCGATCCATAAGAACCCTCGGTGCCAGGATGTGGTCGATGGTAGACTACTTAGGCATAAAACCAGACTGTTCCGGTCACTGGTAGGTGAGCAAGTGATCACGGATCCTATTGAGGATGACCCTTGCAAGAACCTTACCCAGCACAGACAGAAGTGTTATCCCCCTGTAGTAGGCGATCACCCTTCCTGTTCCAGATGGGGACGACAAGTCTCATTTTCCAGTCAGCTGGGATGATGCCAGTCTCCCAAATGGAAGCAAAGATTGCTTGCAATGCCAGGAGGACAGCTTTACCACCAGCCTGGAGAAGATAACGCAATGCTGCCATATTAGAACATTATATGTGGAGACTGAAATCATCAAATAGAATCTTCAAAGCTATGTTGTTCACCAAGTCAGATTAAAGGGTATATCATATTCATCATCATTTTCAATTCCCTGATAAGGGTTAAAACAGCAAACTCTTGACCTGGAGTGCCTAGGTTATACTATCCTCAGCAACTTCTTTCAACACCTCTTTGGGACTTCCCAAAGGCTCCATGTCCATCTGGGAGATGTAATCACGCCAGCACATCATAAGTCTACCCAACTCTTCTACCGTTGGGCCATGCATTTTATAACTTGTGGACAGAAACCAGTTTAAGTTTAGGAGCTGTGCACACTAATTCACTAATGAATATTCCTACAGGAACACCCAAAATTTATCTGAGCTCAATCAGAGCCACTTTAATTGATGTCAGGTGTATACTAACTACTATTTGGAATGAGACTTATTGTGATTGGTTGATTCTGAAAGAAGCCACGTCCTTGATTATTAAAGGGTGTGCACACTAAGGCCATGGATATACTTCATGCTACGCGATGCATGAGCTTGAGGCCACTATTGTTTGTGCATGTACTTTAAGTAAATCTGGAGGATTTAACCAGATATCAGTGTAAGAAATCATTATGGGGAGAAAATTTTGTCCAGTTTCACTGTGTTACGAGTTGATGAAAAAAAGATATTAAAAATAATTATTATTTGCATTTTGATGCTGTTGTGAAGGTGCAAAAAAAAAAAAAACCCAGAGAATGTCGAGACAATATGTATGTATGTATGTATGACGTCATTACGATGGGGAACTTGCAACGCTTGTATTACCTATGCGAGAAATAGATGAAGAAAAGCACCATGAAGGCAATTGCAGGTCAGCATTTAAGTTTGATAATTTGCTTCACAGCATTGAACCATTCATCAAACATCAAAGCCTTTATCACATGTTGATTGTAAGCAACAATGCTGACATCATGTACCAAAACTTGCATACTCACGCCACCTGGGTTGTTGCTAGTACTGCAACTTGCGCACGTATCACGTTAATTTTGGAGGACATGCTTAGAGAACACGTCAAAAGAACACCGAACGCGTGCCAGCCATGATGCATGCACATACAGTGGTGTGAAAAACTATTTGCCCCCTTCCTGATTTCTGATTCTTTTGCATGTTTGTCACACAAAATGTTTCTGATCATCAAACACATTTAACCATTAGTCAAATATAACACAAGTAAACACAAAATGCAGTTTTTAAATGATGGTTTTTATTATTTAGGGAGAAAAAAAAATCCAAACCTACATGGCCCTGTGTGAAAAGTAATTGCCCCCTGAACCTAATAACTGGTTGGGCCACCCTTTGCAGCAATAACTGCAATCAAGCGCTTATGATAACTTGCAAAGACTCTTTACAGCGCTCTGGAGGAATTTTGGCCCACTCATCTTTGCAGAATTGTTGTAATTCAGCTTTATTTGAGGGTTTTCTAGCATGAACCGCCTTTTTAAGGTCATGCCATAGCATCTCAATTGGATTCAGGTCAGGACTTTGACTAGGCCACTCCAAAGTCTTCATTTTGTTTTTCTTCAGCCATTCAGAGGTGGATTTGCTGGTGTGTTTTGGGTCATTGTCCTGTTGCAGCAACCAAGATCGCTTCAGCTTGAGTTGACGAACAGATGGTCGGACATTCTCCTTCAGGATTTTTTGGTAGACAGTAGAATTCATGGTTCCATCTATCACAGCAAGCCTTCCAGGTCCTGAATTAGCAAAACAACCCCAGACCATCACACTACCACCACTATATTTTACTGTTGGTATGATGTTCTTTTTCTGAAATGCTGTGTTCCTTTCACGCCAGATGTAATGGGACATTTGCCTTCCAAAAAGTTCAACTTTTCTCTCATCAGTCCACAAGGTATTTTCCCAAAAGTCTTGGCAATCATTGAGATGTTTCTTAGCAAAATTGAGACGAGCCCTAATGTTCTTTTTGCTTAACACTGGTTTGCGTCTTGGAAATCTGCCATGCAGGCCGTTTTTGCCCAGTCTCTTTCTTATGGTGGAGTCATGAACACTGACCTTAATTGAGGCAAGTGAGGCCTGCAGTTCTTTAGACGTTGTGCTGGGGTCTTTTGTGACCTCTCGGATGAGTCGTCTCTGCGCTCTTGGGATAATGGCTCTCACTGTGGTTCGCTGGAGTCCCAAAGCTTTAGAAATGACTTTATAACCTTTACCAGACTGATAGATCTCAATTACTTCTGTTCTCATTTGTTCCTGAATTTCTTTGGATCTTGACATGATGTCTAGCTTTTGAGGTGATTTTGGTCTACTTCTCTGTGTCAGGCAGCTCCTATTTAAGTGATTTCTTGACTGAAACAGGTGTGGCAGTAAAATGAAGACCAAAATTAGGTTTGGATTTTTTTTCTCCCTAAATAATAAAAACCATCATTTAAAAACTGCATTTTGTGTTTACTTGTGTTATATTTGACTAATGGTTAAATGTGTTTGATGATCAGAAACATTTTGTGTGACAAACATGCAAAAGAATAAGAAATCAGGAAGGGGGCAAATAGTTCTTCACACCACTGTATAAACCGACCCTAAGGCAACCAGGTTCTTGAATTATTTTTTTTCCCTTTTTCACTAAACAGTTTGATTTGTTTTCACCTTCTTTGTATAGACTTCAATTTTACAATAAATGTGGAATAAGTTCTTATTCATTGTTTCTCTTTTAAATTTGGTCACATCTCACAAAGGCACCTCAAAAAGTGCATTAAAAAACGAAAAAAAAAGCTATAACTGAACAGAATCTGAGGTAGCGGCAATACTTTGTTTCCCCACTTTTGAAATTTAAAAAAAAAAAATGTTGGTTATATCTGACCTTGGCACATCTCAAAGTGCATAAATACAAAATACTTCACAATATTAGAAATAATATTTTTTTCCCTTTAAAGATAAAACATTTTGCTCACACCTAACCCAGGCAAATTTCAAAGTGCATAAAATCAAAAATGCACAGTATTAGCAATAATATTTGTTTATCTTTTGAAATAAAATATTTTGGTAATATATGACCCAAACATCACATCAAAGTGCATTTTACAGGATAAAAAACTATCAGTGCTATCAAAGATATCAGTGCACAAACCCATATGACGTGATAACTAACACACATGAATACAATGTCTACTGCACACAGAGAACATCCTGCAGGTTTGTTTTAATTCACAACGTGCAATAAGCAGTGCCTTTTTTGTAAACAAAAGGGTGGTGATACGCATACATTGCATTTGGATCAAGTTTGAGGTACTGTGAAGGTACAATAGAGTCTCGCTTATCCAATATTCTGTATTATCCGACGTCCCACAAAAAAAAAAAATAAAAATAAAAAAAAAAATGCATCAATCGGCAACAACTGTAAGTTGCAAGCGTGAGTGCAGCCTATTTTTAGTTGCTAAGTTAATTTTTTCAGTTACATTTTTCTGTTGTTTTGTTGTAAAATATGATTACACTGGATTATGTGGCCAGCCTTCTCTGGCGTGTGTGTGTGTGCGCGCGCGCCTGTGTCTGTCTCTCTTTCTCTCTCACGTGTGTGTGTGTGTGTGTGCGTGCGCCTGTGTCTGTCTCTATCGCGCGCATGTGTGTGCACGCGTGCGTCTCTGTTTCTCTTGTGCGTGTGTGTCTCTCTCGCGCATGTGTGTGCGTGTGTCGCACTCATGTGTGTGTGTGTGTCTCTTTCCCACGCGCGTGTGTGTCTCTTTCCCGTGTGTGTGTGTCTCTCTCTCTCTCTCTCTCTCTCTCTCTGCACAGGGAATGCACAGGGAAAGACTGAACACGTGCTGAAATCATCGGTGCGCACAAACCGAAAGGGAAACTGGCTCATTCGTATACCTAGTGTGTGGTCGTGAACAGATGCAAAAGTTTGGCGAACTTTTTGGTCATAATCCAATTTGTATGTATCCAGAGACGTTCATGAACTGAGGTTCGTAATGTGTAAAATTATAACATAGTTTGCCGTTTAATAGGCTTTTTCTTAATACCTCCCAATATCCGACATTTTCGCTTATCCGACGTTCTGCCGGCCCGTTTATGTCAGATAAGTGAGACTCTACTGTATATAGAGGCAGAGACTCCTAGTGCTAGATGTTTTGTTTATTTGGTGAAAAAAATAACATTTAAAATTTGAAACTGACAAAGTATAATAATTACTTAAATATACTCAAACTGCTTTGCAAACAAGAAGCAGCAGTTGCGGATTTATTAGCATAACCTCGCTATGCCGTTTCCTGAGTCTAAGGCATAGCTAAACCACTATTGATGCAATCTATTTTCCACCACTTCTGTTTCGGGGGCACTGTTCTCCCTGCCACAGCGTCTGCATTCATAAAACAGGCAGGAGTGTTTTCTTTTTTTCTTAAGTAAATTGTTAACGTTAAAATGTAGAATGCTATCAATTATGTTGATTAATACATGATCTCATTCATTATAGCTAATACTGTTATCTACAGGCTTGTATGTATGCCTATTATGTAGTGCTTTCCTTGTCTGCCTATTATACACTGCCTTCCCCATCTATATATCAATAGCAGTGATTCTTAACTTTTTTTGAGCCACAGACTCCTTTAAGAATCTGATGAAAGCTATGGACCCCTTTCCCAGAAATATTCACATAAACACAAATTTGCATGCAACAAATATAATGTACTTTATTTATCAAGATTTGATTCTCATACATATATGACATACTCAAGGTATTATTAAACTTTGAAGTAAACAATCAAAAAAGAAAAAGTATGCAAAAAGTAATGGCCACTCATTACAATTATGAAATACAATCCTCTTGTGCAAATTAAACCAGATCTACTACTATTACATTTTCTACTATGGGTCTGGTTAAATGTTGCTAGGCTATTTGGAGTGTTGCTTTCATGGTCTGTACTACTGCGAATTTCCCTCATTTTTTTTCTCCGCATTTCCGGCAGGACAATGAACTGGGCCACTCAGAGGTTACATCTGGTCCACATGTTGGCCCACAAGCCGCCATTTGAATAGCTGTATGCCATCCAAGTCCCTCTGTAATGATTCAGTGGATTCTAGATTATATGCTAATCCACCTTTCTTGATATCATCTGTAAACTTTTTTTTTATTATTGTTTAATTTTATTGTAATCATTCCATACAAATCAATCAATTTTTACAAAAAGTAGGATTGAGAACAAGTCGACACCCACCCCTGAGAGAAAGCATGGCCAATAGGGTAAAACTTAAGGCTTGTAAACATACCTAAATTGATGAATTTGATAAGCCAATAGAGATGAATGGAGAAGAAAAAAGAAAAAAGAAATAATTGCTTCCTCTGTGCTTTAAGAGCTTATTCTAAAATATTACTGATTAGATCCTGCCATGTTTTGAAAAAAATCTGTACATATCCTCTAACTGAGTATTTGATTTTTTCCAATTTCAAATAGTATAAAACATCGGTTTCCCACTGACTTAAAAGAGGAGAGTTAGGATTCTACCAGTTTAGCAAAATAAGTCTGCGTGCCAAAAGTGTAGTGAATGTAATCACAGTTTGTTTGTCCTTCTCACCTTTAAACCCATCTGGAAGAACCCCAAACACAGCTGTTAATGGGTTTGTAGGGATCGTGACACCAAGGCTGTCTGAAAGGTACTTAAAAATTTTGGTCCAAAATGATGTTAATTTGGTGCAAGCCCAAAACATGTGACCAAGTGAGGCTGGGACTTGATTGCAGCGTTAGCAGGATGGATCTTACCCTGGAAACATTTTGGAAAGTTTTAGGAGAAACAAATGTGCTCGATATATAATTTTGAGTTGAATAATTGTATGCTTTGCGTATATGGAGCTCGAGTGAATTCTTTGCATTGCTACTTTCTACTCCTTTTCTAATATATTGATTAAGAGATCTTTTTCCCAGTGTCCTCTTGGATCTTTGAAAGGGAGGGACTGTAAAATAATTTTATATATTGCAGAGATGGTGTCTGAGTCCTTGAAATTGAGCAATATTTTTCCAGCATGGACGAGGGTGCAAGATGAGGAAAATTGGGCAGGTTCTGTTTAACAAAATTCCTAATTTGAAGATAGTGAAAGAAATATGTAGCTGGAATGTTAAATTTGGAATGTAATTGTTCATAGGATGCAAAGATGTTGTCTATATAAAGGTCTCTATGCAAGTTAATCCCAAATTTTTTCCAGATATTAAAAACTGCATATGTTTGCAAAGGTTGAAAGAGGTGGTTCTCTTGCAGAGGTGCCACAGATAAAAGCTTCTCCATCTTAAAATGCTTTCTACATTGGTTCCATATTCTGAGTGAGTAAAGCACAATTGGGTTATTAGTGTATTGCCGATAACTTGCATTTATTAGGGCACAGAGCAGGGAATATAAGGAAGTACTGCTGGATTTTACTTCTATTGTGGACCAGGCCTGTGTATGCTCATCTATTAGTGTCCAGGTTTTTATAGCTTGTATGTTTGCTGCCCAGTAATAAAACTGAAAGTTAGGTAGAGCCATGCCATCTTCTGCCTTTGATCTTTGAAGGGTCGCTCCCATGATACGTGAATGTTTTGAGTTCCAAATAAATGAGGTTATTGTTCAATCTAATTGTTTAAAAAATGATTTATTGATGTATATTGGAATGTTTTGAAATAAAAAAGAAGCTTAGGAAGAATATTCATCTTAACAGTGTTAATTCTTCCAGCTAGAGTGAGATGAAGGGTTGACCATCTATGGAAGTCTTGCTTAATTTTTTCCATGCAGACATCAAAATTTTGTTTAAAAAAAGCTTTATGTTTACTTGTGATGTTTACCCCTAGGTATTAAAACTGTTCTGCAATGATAAAAAGTAGGGTGTCTAATCTAATATTATATGCTTGAGAATTCACTGGAAAGAGTACACTTTTATTCAGATTAATTCTAAGACCAGAGATCTTTTAAAATTCTGTGAGTGCTGTTAAGACTGCAGGCACAGAATTTTGTGGGTCTGATATATAGTGTACCATATCATCTGCATAGAGAGAAATTTTCTCTTTCAGTCCTTCTCTGATAATCCCCTTTATCTGCTGTATTACGACAGTGAACTGCCAGTGGTTTAATGGCGATTGCAAATAGCAGCGGTGACAAGGGGCATCCTTGTCTTGTTCCACATTCTAGTTTAAAGTAGTCTGAACAAATGTTGTTTATTGTTGTTTGTTTATTTGTATACAGTAGTTTGATTCATGCGCAAATGTTCGGGCCAAACCCAAATTTCTCTAATGTAGTTAAAAGGTATTTCCATTCAATCATGCCAAAGGCTTTTTCTGCATCATCCAATGATAATAATATTTCTGGGGTGTTTGACTTTGTTGGTAAGTACTGTATATTACGTTAAACAGGGCAACAGATTAGAAGATAAGTGTCGACCCTTGATAAATCCAGTTTGATCTTGTGATACTGTATTACCGAAGGGAGCACTTTCTCCATCCTTCTAGCTATGATTTCTGAGAGTATCTTAATGTCATTATTCAAAAGTGAAATTGGTTTGTATGATGCACATTGCAATAAGTCCTTATTTTGTTTAGGAAAAACAGTGATTAATGATTGGCGAAAAGTTTGAGGAAGAGTTCGATTGTCTCTAGCTTCTGTAAATGTTGCTAATAGGAAGGGGAGCTAGCTGAGGAAGAGATGGATGTCTGAAGCGGAGCTCCGCTAGCAGCGGTGTTACTTTCATATTATCTTCTTATTATCCTGAGATATCCTGTATTTATCCAACCTGAGGGTACTACTACAGTATATGCAAGCATATATAAACATGGCCAACAAAAAAGAGGTTCAGAAAGAAACGAAAACTAAAGCTACATCCAAGCTCAGACCGACAAGTCCAAGTTCAAGCTCAAGGTACGGCCTTTCAGAGACTGACCTGGATCAGATGGCCGAAAGCTCAGACTCCTCGGGACCATGGTCCGCTACATCATCTCCGGCTGAGAGCGATATGGGGAGCGAATGTATGAGTGCGAGTGACGCAGGTGACGATAGCTCACCGATCAGAAAAGATCATCTGAAACTGGAAAAGGCGTTGCAGTCCGTGCTTTCAACTACTCCACACGAGCCAGGAACACCGGCTGTAATAGAGCCCACCGCCTCACCTATAGTGCGCGAAAGCAGAAATGATCTGTCTGAACTGAAGGTGATGATCGCTGAGCTCAAGTTCAAGCGAGAAGGCAAATGTGAAGGCTAATGAAAAGGCAAATGAGAAGCTGCAGCAGGATAATAAAGACTTACAGAAACGCATATATATTCGCTTTGAGGCAGTCTTTAAAGATATGCTTGGTAAAATTGAAGAGCACATTCAGGAAACCACATCTAAACTGAGCACACTTGCTGATCAACTGGAGGATGTCAAAGAGACATTCACGACTCGGATTAAAACAGCCGAAAATCTAGCTGCCAGTGCTGAAGAAAAAGCAACAGCTGCCAACTCCGAATGCAAAAAACTCAGAGACAGACTTGCTGCTTTGGAAGATGGAAGCAGAAGTAATAATATTAGAATCGAAGGTCTACCTGAGAATCGAGAAAGTCCAAACCAAGTGAAATTCGCAGCTGAACTATTTTCTAAAATAACTGGAGAGGACTTTAACGCAAATTCTGAGATAGCAGTGGCTTATCGCGTACGCGGATCAAATACCGTTAGACCTAGATCTTTTATTATACGCTTCAAGAGATTATTATTTAAGCTAGAGGTGATGGCACTCCTCAGACACAAGCAAGAGATTATATATGAAAATAACCACATTCGTATCTTCCCTGATTTCTCTCCTGCAACAGCTACTAAACATGCAGCCTTCTAGAATATTAAACAGCGGTTATGACAAGCCGACAGCAAATACAGCCTCTTGTATCCTGCCAAACTGAGAGTGGAATTGCAAGGTCAATTCTATGTCTTCGCCAGCAATGAAGAAGCAGAAAAGGAATTAAGAAATCTGATCCCGACACTATTCTGAAACACAATAGTGAGTGATAGCCTGTCATGACATGGCAAGGATATATAACCTACTGTCTGATCTATTTGTAAAGATATAAGATATGGGTATTATAATTATACATCCACTTTATTACTTGGACGTTACTTGTTTATGTTTTAATTACAGCTATAGACGTTTGTGTTTTGTTTTTTTTTTTTCTACCCTAAAGGAGACTGTTTAACATTATACCCTTGGTTTATTGTTATTGTTATTACTGCATTAAGACTTACTATGCTTATTCTGGACCACTTTCTAACACCATTCCCCGGGTTTATTATCCTGGTTTATTATCTTAATACTTTAAGATTGCTGAAGATTACATTTCAAGTTCATAGTTTGTTAATGATTATATTTTAGGCATATAGTATTTAGACTATATTGGCAATAGATATCTCTATTTTTTAATCCTAAAACGCCGCTGCATGGGGGCTTGTTTTGCTTTGGACGTGCTCTGTCTCTAGGTTTGTCACAGGACCGGGACTGCGTGAAGTGGGGTCCAGCCTCACGTGGGGAGGCAAAATTTTAAGGGGGGGAGAGAAAGAGAGCAGGCTATATCTATATCTAATCTGTCCTTTTAATCCTTATAATTATAACTACCAATGTAACAATAGGCTGCATGGCAATAACTCTTGGTGAAATAGGAAATTAAGGTTAAAGCTGTCTCACTTCCAGTTAAGACTACAAAATGACATCAAAAATTCAGAATTAATGTCTCCATGATGGGACAGTTAACTTTGTGAGTTGGAATGTTAAAGGCCTGAATCATGAATTAAACAGAAAGAAAGTATTCTCTCACCTAACAGATTTAAATGCTAAAATAGTATTTTTACAGCAGACCCACTTACTAAGCAAGGATCAGTTCCGGCTGCAAAAGGACTGGACTGGCCAAATGTTCCATTCTAGCTTTACAAAGAAAACTAGAGGTGTGGGAATTCTCATACATAGAACAGTCTCATTTGTAGCATCAGATGTAGTATTGGATCCTGAAGGGAGATATGTGATGGTCATGGGCAACTTATCTAACTGTAAAATGATTTTGATAAATGCTTATGCACCTAATGTCGATGATAAGGAATTTATACAAAATGTATTTGCATCCATTCCCAATGTGAACACTCATAAAATTATAATGGCTGGGGACTTTAATTGTGTTTTAAATCCACTCTTAGATAGGACTTCTATCACAGGGGGGACAACATCTAACACTGCAAAGATAATTACAAAGTTTATAACTGATCACAACTTATTAGACCTCTGGAGGTTTTTAAACCCAAACTCAAGAACATATTCTTTCTACTCACCAGTACATCATTGCTACTCAAGAACTGATTATTTCTTTATAGATAATAATTCCTTGCCTACAATTAAATCTTCCAAATATGATGCTATTGTTATTTCCGACCATACACCTCTGACCTTGAAGCTAAAGTCACTATGCCCCACACACTGACCTCGCATATGGCGTCTCAACCCGCTTCTATTAGCAGACAAGAATTGTACAGAATTTATATCCAAACAAAGTTTCTTCCTAGAGACAAATACATCCTCTGAGATTTCTGCAGGAATATTCTGGGAAACTCTTAAGGCCTTCTTAAGAGGACAGATTATTTCATATCTTTCCCACAGAAATAAATTACAAACCAAGAAAGTATCAGAGCTAAAAAGCGTAATTAATAGAATAGATGAAGAACATGCCAGGCTTCCAAGCGAGGCTCTACATAGGAAAAGGCAGGCTCTGTATTCAGAATTCAACCTCTTGACAACTAAAGAAACTGAACAACTAATTTATAAATCCAGACATCATTACTATGAACACGGAGAGAAAGCTAATAAGCTTTTAGCTCAACAAATCCACAAGCATGAAGTTCGCAACGCAATCCCAGTAATCACCAACATGAATGGAGACAAAATCATTGACCATAAAAATATAATGCACACATTTAGAGACTACTATAAATCCTTATATTCTACTTAGTTTAAAGAAGACAGCACACAATCTAATATATTTCTGGATACATTAAAGATACCACAAATAGATACTTTTAGTGCAGAGGAACTGGATAAACCTCTGGCGTTATCAGAATTACTAGATGCTATAAAGTCACTTCAAGGCGGGAAAGCAGCAGGCCCTGATGGCTACCCTGCAGAAGTTTATAGGATATCAAATGTAAACTTAACCAGCTTGTTATTAATTCCTATACAAATGATTTACATATACTAAAATAGTAGTGGCGCCATTACCGACGCCCTGTGGGACACTACTTTTAACATCACTCACTTCTGATAAGGTTTCTCACACCATCATGCTTCATGTGTTTAGCTGGTTTTGCAGCCATCTACATGCTACACATTGAACTACCACTTGTTTTAGTTTGATGCCCATCCTCTTGTGGAACCTTATTAAATGCATTTTAGTAAAACATAACCTTCCCTATTTTAACCCATGCCGTTACCTAATACTCCTGTTATTTTTCATGTGCTGCTTAATCTTCTCCATAATAACTCCTTCAATTAATTTACCTGTGATGCACGTTAACCTTGGAAGGGCATAGTTTACTTGAAACTGCTCAATCATCCTTTATAAATAATAGAATAATATTTGCAATTTTCCAGTCCTTAGGAATTTCCCATTGTGCAGTGTTTTTTTTTTCTTTTTTTTTTAAGAAGATTAGAACAATCTACATGAGAACAGACCATTCAGCCCAACAAAGCTCACCAGTCTTATCCACTTAATTATTCTTAAAAACATCAAGTTTATTTTTGAAAGATCCTAAATTACTGTCTTCCATGCAAATTGGTAGCTTATTTCAAGACTCTATGGTCCTCTGAGTAAAGAAAAACCTCCTAATGTTTGTGTGAAATTTACCCTTAACAAATTTTGAACTGTGTTTCAGTTTCTTTATTGAATGAATTTTAAAATATCAATCTCGATCCACTGTACTGTAGCAGTGCTACTATGAGTTAAAACTACAAAGGTGGTCAGAGGGGTATAAAAGGAGGGCAGGTGCCCAAGGGAAAAAAAGTGTTTTTGTTGTATTTTGTGTCTGTTTACCTGTCGGACTGCCTTCTGTTAATTAAGCCATATTTAATCGCTGTGTCCTGGATTGTATTCGTTGTTGGGGTCTGGATCGTCTGTCTATCTGTGTGCTGAGGACTGATTGTGGATTCACGGCTTTCCCACAATTATTGGAGTGCTCCTGAACCATCCATCCATCTTCACCCTTACAGTGTCTACCAGTAGGACTTTTTATTCATTCCCTTACAACATACAGATCTCTGGACTTACTCTCATCATCTCTCATTACATCCGGTGTGGTATTCCATGGACTTTGGTGTGTGGAGTTGTGTTTTTCTGTTTAATGTAATATCACCGTAGGGGTACAGGGTTGGTATTGTTTTCATTTGTATTATTTAATTACATTATATTCTTAATTGTCATTAGTTCCCAGTGTGCTTTATTTTGTCTCTGTTTTTGAGTGTGTTCGGGTCGGGCCAAGGCTGAGATCCCTGGATCTCCTCTACAAAAATAAACAAATCACCGTCATATTGAGGGTGTGAATATTAGCGGCCCCGGACTGCTACAGTACTAATTCCCTTCATAATTTTAAACACTTCAATCATGCCAACTTTTAATCTTTTTTTGCTTAAACTGAAAAACCTCAGCTCTTTAAATCTTTCTTCATAATTCATCCCCTTTAGCTCTGGAATCAGCAAAGTTGCTCTTCCCTGGTCCTTTTCTAGCGCTGCTATGTCCTTTTTCTGGCCTGGGGACCAAAACTGCACATAGTACTCCAGATGAGGTCTCAGCAGTGCATTATAAAGCTTGAGCATAACCTCCTTGGACTTGTACTCCACGCATTGTGCTATATAACCTAACATTTTGTTTGCCTTCTTAATAATTAATAATTGATTTTCAGACCTCCCATTGTGTATTCAAACCTAACATTATTACTTCCTATGTGTAACACTTTACATTTACTTACATTATGTTATTATATGAATTTCCACCACAAAAATAACTTCTGTTCCAAACACCAATAACACACATAGAAATCAGCTATGCTCCTCCTAAACATTAAATATGGCACTATTAAATGTTAGAGCATTAACCAACAAGACGTTTTTCATCAACGATCTTATTAGTGATAGAAAAATTGATTTTATTGCACAAATGAAACATGGCTTAGCTCAGATGGCGCTGCTGGTTTCATCGAATCTGCGCCTCCGAATTACAGTTTTACTCATGCAGATCACCAAGGTAAGAAAGGAGGCAGCTTAGCAAACATTTACTCGAGCCGGTTAAAGTGTAAAGATGTCAGTTTTGGTAAATTCAAGTCCTTTTGAGTACCTTGCCGTTGTTATTCATGTAGATTCTCACTTTCTAGTATTATCCATGTAGAGACCTTCTAAACTTAATGCCTCTTTCTTTGACGAATTTTCAGATTTAATGTCAATTATAATTATGAACTATGACACACTCCTAATAGTCGGCGACTTTAACTTTCACATCGATAATCTGTATGACCAAGAATTCATGAACCTCCTGGACTCTTTTAATTTGAGACAGCTCATTAATCAGCCAACACATAAAGCAGGTCATACGTTAGGCTTAGTAATTACCAAAGGACTAAAAGTTGATGTAAAGCAGATCATTGATATTGGTCTATTAGACAATTTTCTTTTAATATTTAATATAGAACTACTGATAGAAAACATTCATGAGAAGCATATTGTTAAAAAACGCTTCTTTGATTCAACAGCAGCTTTAAACCTTACAAACATTCTAAGCAATCAGTCCATTTATAGTGCTAATTATAATAGCAAGGATAATGTAAATAGTAAGGCGTAAAAATTTAATATTAAGGTGAGAGCTGCTGTTGACATAGTTGCACCTGAAAAGACAGTTAAAAAATCTTCTAGCATTGTTCTACCATGGAAGACCCAAAGAGTGTCTGATTTAAAGAGAACATGCTATAGAGCTGATCATAAAGGGAGAAAAACTAAACTAACTATCCACTATGAGATATTGAAGGTTAAAATAACATAATACAATAACACAGTCCGTCTTGAGAGGCGCTGATATTTCTCTAAGATTATAAATAACAATGCTAGTAATCCCAGAATCTTATTCTCTACAATTGATCGTCTGCTGAACCCAGGTAACGCAAAGGAATGCCTCCAAAATACTTCCAGTGAAACCTGTGAGGCTATTGCTGTATTATTCAATCAAAAAATAAATATTAAAAATAATATATCTCCCCAACACTGCGGATCCTCCTAAGTAAGCCCCAATACTCCGTTATAAACAAATTAAATTCTTTCACCAGGATAGATTTACTTGATTTACATAGAATAATTTATCGACTGAGACCCTCCACCTGCGTCCTTGACCCAATACCAACAAGTTTTTTCAGAGAAGTATCAGGCATGCTAATTGATAATATTCTTGACATAGTAAACTCGTCATTAGATACAGGGGTCTTCCCAGACTGTCTTAAGACTGCTGTAGTTAAACCCCTACTCAAGAAAAATAATCTTGACCTCTCTGCTTTTGAAAATTTTAGTCCCATTTCTAACCTGCCTTTCTTAAGTAAAATTCTAGAGAAGGCAGTCATTATGCAGTTAAATGACCACTTCAATAAACATGCTATTCTTGATAAATTTCAGTCAGGTTTTAGAACAAATCACAGCACAGAAACTGCACTCGTTAAAGTAGTAAATGACTTGCGGGTAAATGCAGACAGAGGCCATTTATCTGTTCTCCTCTTCTTAGATCTGAGTGCCGCATTTGACACCGTTGCTCACAATATTCTTAGAAATCGCCTTAGTCAATGGGTGGGCCTCTCTGGCAGTGTCTTAAATTGGTTTGAATCCTACCTGGCAGGTAGAAAATTCTTTGTTAGTTGTGGTAATTACAACTCAAAGACACATGATTTCCTATATGGTGTTCAGCAAGGCTCTATCCTGGGACCGCTGCTCTTCTCAATTTACATGCTTCCGTTAGGTCAGATTATCTCAGGGCATAACATGAGTTATCATAGCTATGCTGATGACACACAGCTGTATTTATCAATAGCACCTGATGACCCCGATGCTGTTGTTTCACTGACACAATGTCTTACTTGTGTTTCTAATTGGATAAATAGCAATTTTCTCAAGCTAAATAAAGAGAAAACATACATTTTAGTGATTGTCAATAATGGATATAATGAGGTTATTAGAAATAAACTTGATACATTAGGATTAAAAGTCAAGACGGAGGTAAAGAACTTTAAATTTAAGAATTTTAAATTGCATATTAATCAGACCACTAAGACAGCATTTTTTCACTTAAGAAACATAGCAAAAGTTAGACCTCTTATATCATTGAAAGATGCTGAAAAGTTAGTTCATGCTTCTGTTTTCAGTCGACTAGATTAATGTAACGCACTCCTCTCAGGACTACCCAAAAAAGACATAAATCGTTTGCAACTAGTGCAGAATGCAGCTTCTAGAATCCTAACTAGGAAAAAAAAATTCAAGCACAATTCTCCAGTTTTGATGTCACTACACTGGTTACCTGTATCATTCAGAATTGACTTTAAAATACTGCTTATGGTTTACAAAGCCTTACATAATCTTCCTCCATCTTATATATCGGAATGTCTGACACCCTATATTCCAAATTGTAACCTTAGATCCTCAAATAAGTGTCTGCTTAGAATTCCAAGAGCGAAACTTAAAAGAAGTGGTGAGGCAGCATTTTCCTGTTATGCACCTAAAATCTGGAATAGCCTGCCAATAGGAATTCGCCAGGCTAATACAGTGGAACACTTTAAAAAACTGCTGAAAACACATTACTTTAACATGGCCTTCTCATAACTTCACTTTAATCCTGATACTCTGTATATTCAATTTATTATCATAACTATTCATGGTAGCTCTAAAATCCATACTAACCCCTACTCTCTCTTCTGTTTCTTTTCCTGGTTTTCTAATCAAAGCACCATGATGTCCCTACATTGATGGATTAAAAGCCAGAAGTCCACGTGACCGTCATCATCACGTCCTTCCATGAGAACCTTAAATACAATGAGGACTGTTTCATTAATATTAGGTAGAATACCCAGAGGGGGCTGGGCGGTCTCATGGTCTGGAACCCCTGCAGATTTTATTTTTTCTCTCCAGCCGTCTGGAGTTTTTTTTTTTCTATCTTTCCTGGCCATCGGACCTTACTATTATTCTATGTTAATGAGTGTTGTCTTATTTTAATTCTTAATTACTTTGTGTTTTATTTATCTTTTCTTCATCATGTAAAGCACTTTGAGCTACATTATTTGTATCAAAATGTGCTATACAAATAAATGTTTTTGCTGTCGTTGTTATCAAATGCTTTCTGAAAGTCAAGATAAGTAAGATTATATGCTCCACTCTGACCATATCTTTTTGTTACTTCCTCATAGAATTCCAGCAAGTTAACAAAACAACCTCCTTCTTCTGAACCCATGTTGACTGTTCAGAAAAACTCTTGTACTTGTCATGTACTGTTCAATTGTATCCTAGTAATGCATGTTAAGCTTACTGGCCTATAGTTGCTTGAATCTGACTGAACACCCTTTTTATATAACGGGATAATATTTGCCATTTTCCATTCCTTCGGAATCTCCCAAGTGTGCAGTAACTTCCTAAAAATATGTGTCAGGGGTTTATATATGTACTCACTTAGCCTAGTTTAAGAACTCGAGGGTAATTATTATCTGATCCTGGTGATTTGTTTGATTTCAGCCTATTTAATCTGAGTAGTACTTCTCCCTTTACAATTTCCAAATCCTTCAGTACCTCCTTAGCAGTCCCATTTACCTCTGGGAGGTTATTCACATCCTCACTTGTGAAGACCTCAGAAAAATGCAACATCAGAGCGTCCGCTATTTCACCATCTGCATCTTTTAATTCCCCTGTACTATTTCTGATGCACTTCACTTTCTTCTTGACTGTTTTTTTTACTACTAAAATACTGAAAGAATCTCTTAGGGTCATCTTTAACCTTATCTGCTATATTCCTCTCTAACTGTCTTTTAGCCTTCATGTTCTCATACACCATGCAATTCATTTTGGAGTTATTAGTCTTATATGCCTTATAAAGCCCTTTCTTTTCCTTTGCAGCTTCTTTTTTAACTCTTAATTAACCCACTGTGGACTTTTTCAAATATACTAATTCGAAATTTAGGTATGTACCTGTCTTGCATTACATGCAAAACATTTTTAAACCTGTTCCACTACTCAACTTTCTCCACATTTAAAAGCTTATTCCAGTCTAAACTCCTTAGACTTTGTCGCATCTGATCAAAATTTGTCCTAACAAAGTTAAACTTAACAAATGTAATCTTTGCATCCGCACTGTTACAAAACACTGAGAACTGTATTATATTATGGTCACTATGACACTAGTGGTTCAATCACCCTCAATTCAATCTTGTTTATTACAAAATACTAAATCCAGACAAGCTTCACCCCATGCTGGTTCTTTAACATGCTGTGTAAAAAAACAATCACAGATTACTTTTAAAAACTTCTGTTCTTGTGCTCCTCCATTTGCAAGATTATCCCAGTTAATATTTGGATAATTAAATGTTACATGACTATAATATCCCCTTGTAAACTTGCCTTTTTAATATTACTTAAAAGATATGTGTTGAAATTACTGTTTGCATCGGGTGGTCTATAACACACTCCTAAAATAAGGCCTCTTTCCCTTATATTTTCCAGGTAAAGCCGTATGTCCTCACTAAGATGGGGATCATGGTCCAACTGAACAGGATTTGCTTTTAAATTCTGTTTGACATAAACAGTAACTCCCCCTCTTTTTCTGTCCTGTCTATCCTTCCGAAAAATGTGTATCCCTTTATGTGACACTCATCCCCATCTTTGTTATTTAGCCAGGTTTCCGTTATTGCTATATCATAATTATACTCTGTTACATACAGCTCCAAATTACTTCCCTTACTTTTGATACTTCTAGCATTACGGCAAGCTATTCTTAATGTGTTACTGCAATATTTAAATGTTGGGTTAGAATTTACATTACTATGCATTTTTATTTCTACACCTTTATTTGTTCCTCCACACATAGTTTTAAACCTGGCCTATCTTAAACTCCCTGTACTCCACAGACACCCACAATCCTCAACTCATACACCTCCCCAATATATTGGTGCTCCTTCGGTTCAGATGTAACATGTCGGGGTGTAACAGGTCCCATCTCTTCCAAATTGGGTCTCAATGCCCCATAAACCTATTCCCTACAACTCTGCACCAAGATTTGAGCCATGCGTTAAGCCTTTCTGACGAGTTTGAATGCAGTTTGTACAAGGAACTTACAGACTTGGGTGCGACTGCCGATTCTAATGTGATGTGGGAGACCTTTCATGACAAAACCCTGAAGGTTGCTGAGGGTTGTGTTACCAGTGCCCCCAGTGTTTCATCCCACAGTCTACCACCAACCGCATCCTGGCAATGAGAGTTCTCATGGAGCATAAATGCAAGTATCGGCACAGTGTTTTTGCAGCCTTTAACAATTTTCGTAAAGCATATGACTCAGTTGATCGAGCTGACCTGTGGGACATCCTGAAACTTCACAGAATTCAATCAAGGTTGCTGGATATCATGGCCAGACTATACACTGGTACTGTGAGTGCTGTGTTTTTCCCCAGTTGATTCTGGGGTTCATCAGAGGTGTGTTCTTGATCTTATTCTGTTCTATGCTTGTAAGGAATGGGTGTTGGGCAAGGTTGTGGGGTCCAGTGGCTGTAGGATATCAGCTGGTGAAGAAAGGTTTACTGATCTTGACTTTGCTGATTAATGCTAAGAGAGTCTTGAGAGACTAAGCGAGGAGTCAGAATGTTTGAGCTTGCGAGTGTCCTGGATTTAATCCAAAATCCAGGCCTTTACCACTAGAATCTCTGAAGCCTATGAAAAAGTCGTAATCTCGGGCCACCTTAAATTCCCTCGCACCTCCTCATCACTGTCTTTGTGATGCAAATATGTCGATCGCCACTGGCAGCAGGCTGCCTGCTCACACATCTCCCCACGGAGACAGCTAAAGTCAACTCAGACGCTGAAGTCTCTTTACCTGGCAGTGAGGTGTTTGGAATTGTATAGGGTGAATATATTATTATCTAGAATACATACATTTCATGTGTGTCTACAATGTTCTGGGCAAAGGTAGGATGACAGGAAATGTGAGGCAAGAAATGTTGAACACATAACTAAAACAGAAACCTTTTGCATGTTATAGTACTAATGACAAAATGTTAACATGAAGTGTATAATGTGTGAAGACTGAAGTCCAAATATAACAAAACAAGTGCACTTTTATTTAAGTATACAGTAATCCCTCCTCGATCGTGGGGGTTGCGTTCCAGAACCCCCGCAATAGACGAAAATCTGCGAAGTAGAAACCATATCTTTGTGTAGTTATTTTTATATATTTTAAGCCCTTATAAACTCTCCCACACTGTTAACATTATTAGAGCCCTCTAGACATGAAATAACACCCTTTAGTCAAAAGTTTAAACTGTCCTCCATGACAAGACAGAGATGACAGTTCTTTCTCACAATTAAAAGAATGCAAATAGATCTTCTTCTCTTCAGGAGCAGAGAATTTCAGAGGGAGAGAGAGAGAGCTGCATAAAGAAAAGCAAACAATCAAAAAATCAATACGTGTGCTTTTAAGTTTGCCGTGGCATTTTTTAGAGGAGCGTTAGTATCTTCTAAGCAAACAGCCTCTGTGCAAACAGCCCCTCTGCTCACATCTCCTCCATCAGGCGCAGAGAACGTCAGAGAGAGAGTGAGATTAAAGCAACAATCAAAAAATCAATACGTGTGCTTTTGGAAGCACCTCGATAAAACGGCATTTCTTAGAGGCGCGTCCCTATCTACTAGGCACCTCTGCTCACACCCCCTCCGTCAGGCACAGAGAATGTCAGAGAGGGTGAGAGAGAGGCAGAGACAAGCAAACAATCGAGCTCCGCGCGGTATGCATATCTTATAGCATTGAGGAGTTTTAGTTAATATGAAATACATGCTCTGATTGGGTAGCTTCTAAGCCATACGCCAATAGCGTCCCTTGTATGAAATCAACAGGGCAAACAAACTGAGGAAGTGTGTAGCATAAATTAAAAGACCCATTGTCTGCAGAAATCTGCGAACCAGCGAAAAATCTGTGATATATATTTAGATGTGCTTACATTTAAAATCCGCGATAGAGTGAAACCGCGAAAGTCGAAGCGCGATATAGCGAGGGATTACTGTATAACCAAAGAAAAAGTAATTGAGGTAGGGGACAATATTGACACGTTCGCTTGGCTGGTGCAGAGGTAAGAACTGCTGTGTCATAATCAAGAGGTTGCCGGTTCGATTCTGGGTGCTTCCTGAATTTACCATTTTGAGTAGTGAGCTGCTCTTATTGATATTATTATAGGTTAAAAACATACATTTGACTTGAATCTATAACAGCCAGTGTAAATTTATGGTACTTATAAAGGTTAGCATTTGTGTTTTATTAATCAATTTTATTCTCTCAGTCACGTTCACACTCACCCCTATTTGAGACTGTTAGTTTTCAAATAAAGACGTGCTATTACAGAGGTGAACTCAGATGAGGATAAGGGTTTACATCGGCGAAAGAGAACAGAAGTCCTCTCCACAAGAAATGTCCAGTCACACAAGAACAATGCAGCTGCACCAGGCGTAAAGTTGAAACATGGCACTGTTCAGGTGGAGCCAGAGGTTGGGCTTCTTCCTGCCAGTTAATCTGCCACACATGTGTCCTTAAAACGAAACAGCAGGGCCTACAGAGCTTGCCACGGTATTGTTCAAAATTCTGTTTGCGATTATGTTTTTTGATGGTCTTTATATAAAAACAAACACATTTATGTTACTTATATAAAAGCCACATCAAATTTTTGTTTACCTAAATTTACTTATCTTCCTACAACGTAAAGTCATAAGTAGACTGCAGAGCTTCCTGTATTTGATCGACATAGGCATGCTGACAAAGTACAGTGGAACCTCAGGTTACGACCGTAATTCCTTCCAAAACTCTGGTCATAACCCAAAGTAATTTCTCCCATAGGATTGTATGTAAATACAATTAATCCGTTCCAGACCGTACGAATTGTATGTAAATATATTTTCTTTAAAGATTTTTAAGCAAAAAAATAGTTAATTACGCCATAAAATGCACAGTGTAATAGTAAACTAAATGTAAAAACATTGAATAACACTGAGACAAACACCCAGGCTCCCTGCTCAGCTGAATGCGAGCCTGCACTCGCTCGCTCTCAGCTGCACGTGCTCGCTCGCTCTCTCTCTCCTGCACCGACTTTCTCCTGCAACCTCCCGTTCCTTCCTGTTCTCTTCTTTTTCCCTTTAGCCGACCCACATTTCTATTTATGAAGAGGACGTGGTAGTCGTGCCAATCAGCAGCTCCTCAGAACAATTACGGATGCGGACCGCTTCTCACCTGTGCACTTTGGTGAAAAACACCCACATCACAAACTCCTCAGGAACCGCTTCGGCCACACACCACCACGCCCCCTCGCTAAGCCGCGAGTGTGGTGATTATTTATTAAAATTGGCCTTTTTGATGGGAGCTGTGGACCCACTATACCACAGGAGGAAGCTAGGTTGAGAGAAGGTTACAGTTTTGAGGAAGAGTCCCTCTGCATGATGCATCGAGAACAATGTACAGTACAGGGAGAGGGAAGGGAAACTGGCTTGTTCGTCACCCGAGTGTGTAGTCGTGAACAGATGCAAAAGTTTGGTGAACTTTGTGGTCGTAACCCGATTTATACATGTTCAGAGACGTTCGTGACCCGAGGTTCCACTGTACATGGACTAATTTTGTTGAAAAGTAGCACATACGTTCTTCAAGGAAATTTGTTGTCAAGGCAGTAACATTTTCATGGAGATAACTCAAACAGAATGCCCTGTACATTGAAAAGTATTGGTGAATGTGCAAACTCGCTAATTTTAAAACAGAGAAAAACTCTGTGAGACTTAAAACTACAAATTAGTTTACTGTTTCAATTTTACCATGACAGCAGTTATACCAACTTGTACATTTTGCATATTTTCCTTTTTCATTTCCGACAGCCACTACTGAACAGATACACAATAGAAGTTATTGAAACACCAGCAGACTGTGTGGAGAGGTAGAAAGTTACTCGCTGTCTCTGGCCTTTTATGCGGGTGGCTGGGTCAGCGGTGAACCTGGCATCTGAAAGTCCAGCAGAGGGTTTACGTTAACCTTTTCATCAGCATATTGCTTCTGCTTTATTAAGTCTTCCCATTGGCTTCACCTCAAATAGAAAAGAACCAGTGCACCAGCATGTCAATCCTCCCAATACTTTAAGCTAGCGTTTTCTATAGATTGGCAAAGGTCTATAGACACTTACATAATCTATACTAATAAAAGGCAAAGCCCTCAAACCTGTTCAAAAAACGCATTACACAATTGACAAGGTGAGAAAAGAATATGCTCCGAGCTGAGCTCCACAGCTAACGTGGACTTGCGGAAGCAACTTCGTCACGCTGCCACCAAATACTCACAGAAAAATCCACAAGTTAATACACACTGTCTCTAGAGTTTCTCCACACTCAATGTATTCCTCGCACCCCCGTTATACCCTCTGATCTCCCATTTCAATTCAGATGCCTCCAATTTCCAGTAAGGCTCTGCTGCACGATGACAAGTAATAAGTCTCAGGGATAGACCCTACAAAAGGTTGCCATTGATTTCAGGCAAGATTGCTTTTCTCCTAGACAACTATACGTTGCATTCTCAAGAGTGAGCTCACGCAGCCTCGTCATATTACAACCAGAGTGCTGAACTGACAACGTGATATATAAAGAGAACTATAACCATCGTAAAAAACAAACAATAAAACAGCGGAGAACCTGTGGATTAAATAAAAAGGCAGCTTCCTTTGGCAAAGCAAGGAAAAAGGATGGCCTTATATGTCGTTCATTTATAAAACAGCGGAGAAGATATGTAAAGGCTGCTTCACAAAAAACCAGCACAGCGCCTTTATATGAGCAGGCAGTCAGCTAAAGAAGGGAATCAATAAATATCTATCATCATAATAAACGAACAAAAAATGGTGTACAAGCCGCGGATTAAATAAAGGAAATGGGTACCTGAACAGTAAAATAAGTCTCAAATAGCTGCACAATAACTATAACAATCATAATTGGCCTCATTTATAACGCCGTGCGTAAAACTCGCACTATAACATGGCGTAAGCACAAAAGCCGAAATGTGCTTACGCACAGAAAAATCCAGATGCAGGAATCTGTGCGTACTCCAACTTCCACGTTCTTCCACTACATAAATCCCGATCAGCGTGAAAACTAACGCTCGTGCTTTGTGTAACGCCCCAACTCCTCCCAGAATTACGCCTCTTTGAATATGCAAAATAATATAAATCGCCCTTAAGCGGGGAAAAGCACGGGGGAAATATAAGAATTTCAGCGAATACCAAGTGGAGGCAAAGGAAATACATACTATTTGTTCAAATAAACCGTGGTATAATCAACAAAAGGAAGTTGATCGAGTGACATAGCGTGTTGGAGAAACTTGAAAGCTCACGTTCACAAAATCGCACAGTGCGGAAATAAAAAGAAGTCACATATCAAAGTCAGCGTGAAAAGCCGAGTTGTAGCCCACTGTCTGAGTGTCATATGAAAGCTTATTAGGGTACAGAGAAAAAAAGGCACACAGTGGGGAAAAAGCACGAAATGTCAACTTCAATCTCAACATTTCCACTTTAATCATGTAGTTTATTTTGTCATTAAAGTAGAACATCATAAACTTCATCTTAAAATCGTTTAATTAACCATGTTATTAAACATGGGAACACAGTGGCGCAGTGATTGTTCATGCCTCATGCAAGATACTTCCTGAGCCGTGCGCGACCTTTGATGAAATTATTTATTGCATTTTTCTAAATTATACAGGTTTCACAGAATTCAACGGTATTTTTTTCCCATGCATGAATAGATGTTAACTACATTTTCCACTGCAATTACTGCAGTAGACTGGATAAAAATAACCTATTCTACTGTCATGAGCATTGTACATTGTACAAAAAAACATTTTAATGTGCACACGAGTATTAACAGAGGTTTGCATGACCCCATAAAGTGATAGTTATCAAGGGTGTGGCACTAATGAAGAGAAGGAATCACATTGCATGACAGATGCAGTCAAAATACAGAACCTTTTCATTGAACAAATTTTGCATACAACTTAAACTAATTTTGACAACATATTTTCAACCATCCAAAGAGGCATTTAGACTTAGTAAAATATCCAGAGGTACTTGTCAAAAGTTGTATGTGAATGTCTTAGAAAAGGAATAAATAGTATTAAATAAATAACACTTTCTGTTAATGTTAACAATCTCTGTCCACTGACAAGTTAAAGTGACTTTTTAAACAACTTTACCATCATTAAACTGCATAATATTGAAACTAATAAATAATAACAATAAAATAATAGTATTATTACTGATAGTTGCACTATTACTTCAAGACTTCAAGCCCAGGTGCATTACACAGTATTCACCAAAAAAAAACTAAATAAAAAAAAACAAGTGCAACTTGGTGATGACATCTTTACCAACTGAACCATCATTGAGGCACACTGCATTAATATGGACCTTGCTTCAAGCTAAGCTATATACATAAATAATAAAAGTGCAACTTGCATTTATAATGCTATTTGTGGTATAGCCCTACAGAAGCTTATTAGGGCCAAGGTGAAGAAAAAAAATACGGACATAAGGAAGAAAAAAGAAAACTGTATGTCGACAAGACTTCAAGCCCAGGTGCATTACACAGTATTCACCAAAAAAAATAAAATAAAATAAAACAAGTGCAACTTGGTGATGACATCTTTACCAACTGAACCATCATTTAGGCACACTGCATTAATATGGACCTTGCATTCAAGCTAAGCTATATACATAAATAATAAAAGTGCAACTTGCATTTATAATGCTATTTGTGGTATAGCCCTACAGAAGCTTATTAGGGCCAAGGTGAAGAAAAAAAATACGGACATAAGGAAGAAAAAAGAAAACTGTATGTCCAGAATAAAGTCGAAATGTCGACTTTATTTTCGACATTTTCACTTTAATTTTGACGCTTATGTCGAGATTAAAGTCAACATTTCCACTTTATTCTCATAGTTCATTTTATAAATTAAAGTAAACTTCATCCTAAAATCAATGCTTAATTTACTAGATTTTCTCAAACCCCATCATAAGTTAATGTAGCACATTAAATGCTTTGTGTTAAGTGTTCCCCGACCCAGTTGTTAATCACTACGCTTCTTAAACTGACATCCTCCGCACTAAGAGGAGGCGCAGGCAGCGATCACCACGCAGAATCCATTCACTTCATGATATTCCTGCTCTCTGAAAATTTAGAATGCTGAGATATACACTTGATATCATTTTCAGGATGAAATGCATTAAAGCAGGTATTAAACATGCATAGTAGTGAGGCAGTAGTGCTGCTCCCTCGCAGTAAGGGGTCCCCAGGTGTATGTTCAGTGTAGAGAACTTAATGGCAGGTGTGACGAGGCTCCAAAAAACTGGATGTATGAATGGGTATCGCACAGGTTTAACTTAAATATTGTGTAAATGTTGGGTTTGTGATCTGTTGGTCGGACACATGAACACAGAATTCAATTGATGTTCTTCTGAGCAGGCTTTCTTTATTGCATGCGTGCTGTCTGTCAAACTTACCAAAACCCCAGTTGCTATCCTTCCTTTTTCTTTCTCCACATAACCAATCACCACACGATAAACATCTTTGTGAAATTAAAACTGGTTATAAACTTAGCCCACAGAGTGTTCAGAACTTTAAAAAACACCGAGTAAACCCACCAGAAAAAAACATGCAAATTCAAGGCAGGGTACACCTGAGACACCCTTGCTGCGAGGCAGCAGTGCAACCTCCATGCCGCCGTGCCCCCACAAAATTAATACATGCTTTATTTAATGCATTTCATCGGGGTGCCCAATGCGTCGATCGTGATCGACCGGTAGATCGCGTTACAATCAAAAAAATTATTTTTTTTTAAACGTTAGTCTATAATATATCCTCCCTATGGCATTTGCCACTTGATTGACATACAGGACGGCCAGTCTTAGATCTATTTTCTTCTGTCATCCTGCACGCACGATCAAACGCGCGAGCTACTGCAAAACTCCGGCTATCTCAATGATCTAGTTAACCTTCTAATTTATATCGACTAAAGAAGGGATTTAAAAAAAAATGTTTGGGAAGAGTATGGACTGGATGTGGAATTGGAAGAGGATTTTTTTCTCACAATGTCACAATCGAAGTTCGTTTGTCTGATCTGTCAGTCTATCATTGCTATTCCAAAGAAGGAAAATGTGGAAAGGCACTTTAGAACTGTTCATAAAAACTATGAAAATGACGCCCATCCAAAAAGCGATCTGAGAAAAAGAAAGTAGAGGGAACTAAAATCGCAGTTAATCGGACAGGCGTCATTTTTCACTCGGCTGAATTCAAAAGCTCCTTGACTGCATTATTTGGCTCCACTTATTTATGCAAGTCAGCCCTTTCCCACATGACAATTATTAAATCCAAATACTGTAGTGACCATAAATGTATTGAATTGTTATATTGCCATAAAGGTTATTCAGTTATGCAAGGTACGACAACATACATTTCAAGTATAAAGTGCTATATATATATATAACATTTTTAATGTAGGTAGATTATTTCGACCTGGTAATTTTAAAAGTAGCTTGTAAGCCGAAAAACTGTGGGCACCCCTGCATTTCATCATGAAAATTATATCAAGTATTTATCTTATAAGTATTTATCTTAGCATTCTAAATGTTCAGAGAGCATGAATATCGAAGTGAATGTATTCTGTGCCGCGATCGCTGCCAGTGCCTCCTCAGTACAAGAGGAAGTCAATTTAAGAAGCAGGTACCGATTTAACATGGCTCAGGGAACACTTAACACAAAGCACTTAATGTGCTATATAACTTATGACAGGGTTTGAGAAAATCTAGTAAATTAAATATTCATTTTACGATGAAGTTTTGTTTACGATTTTCTACTTTAATGACAAATTATGAGGATAAAGTCAACATGTCCACTTTAATCTTTACATAAACGGCGAGATTAAAGTGGAAATGTTGAGAATAAAGTGTTGGTGTGAAAACCTATTTGCCCCTTCCTGATTTCTTATTCTTTTGCATGTTTGTCACACAAAATGTTTCTGATCATCAAACACATTTAACCATTAGTCAAATATAACACAAGTAAACACAAAATGCAGTTTTTAAATGATGGTTTTATTATTTAGGGAGAAAAAATCCAAACCTACATGGCCCTGTGTGAAAAAGTAATTACCCCCTGAACCTAATAACTGGTTGGGCCACCCTTAGCAGCAATAACTGCAATCAAGCATTTGCAATAACTTGCAATGAGTCTTTTACAGCTCTGGAGGAATTTTGGCCCACTTATCTTTGCAGAATTGTTGTAATTCAGCTTTATTTGAGGGTTTTCTAGCATGAACCGCCTTTTTAAGGTCATGCCATAGCATCTCAATTGGATTCAGGTCAGGACTTTGACTAGGCCACTCCAAAGTCTTCATTTTGTTTTTCTTCAGCCATTCAGAGGTGGATTTGCTGGTGTGTTTTGGGTCATTGTCCTGTTGCAGCACCCAAGATCGCTTCAGCTTGAGTTGACGAACAGATGGCCGGACATTCTCCTTCAGGATTTTTTGGTAGACAGTAGAATTCATGGTTCCATCTATCACAGCAAGCCATCTAGGTCCTGAAGCAGCAAAACAACCCCAGATCATCACACTACCACCACCATATTTTACTGTTGTTATGATGTTCTTTTTCTGAAATGCTGTGTTCCTTTTACGCCAGATGTAACGGGACATTTGCCTTCCAAAAAGTTCAACTTTTGTCTCATCAGTCCACAAGGTATTTTCCCAAAAGTCTTGGCAATCATTGAGATGTTTCTTAGCAAAATTGAGACAAGCCCTAATGTTCTTTTGCTTAACAGTGGTTTGCGTCTTGGAAATCTGCCACGCTGGCCGTTTTTGCCCAGTCTCCTTCTTATGGTGGAGTCGTGAACACTGACCTTAATTGAGGCAAGTGAGGCCTGCAGTTCTTTAGACCTAGGGTCTTTTGTGACCTCTCGGATGAGTCGTCTCTGCGCTCTTGGGGTAATTTTGGTCGGTCGGCCACTCCTGGGAAGGTTAACCACTGTTCCATGTTTTTGCCATTTGTGGATAATGGCTCTCACTGTGGTTCGCTGGAGTCCCAAAGCTTTAGAAATGGCTTTATAACCTTTACCAGACTGATAGATCTCAATTACTTCTGTTCTCATTTGTTCCTGAATTTCTTTGGATCTTGGCATGATGTCTAGCTTTTGAGGTGCTTTTGGTCTACTTCTCTGTGTCAGGCAGCTCCTATTTAAGTGATTTCTTGATTGAAACAGGTGTGGCAGTAATCAGGCCTGGGGGTGGCTACGGAAATTGAACTCAGGTGTGATACACCACAGTTAGGTTATTTTTTAACAAGGGGGCAATTACTTTTTCACACAGGGCCATGTAGGTTTGGATTTTTTCTCCTAAATAATAAAACCATCATTTAAAACTGCATTTTGTGTTCACTTGTGTTATATTTGACTAATGGTTAAAGCGTGTTTGATGATCAGAAACATTTTGTGTGACAAACATGCAAAAGAATAAGAAATCAGGAAGTGGGCAAATAGTTTTTCACACAACTGTATACTGAAAAAAAATAAAACAAGTTGTCACTACCGGATGGAGGTGGTACTCAGCCGGGACGCCTGAGAAGACAGAAGGAGGGCTGGTGCCTCCTCCAGACCTTGAGGGGGCGACTGCCTTGGAGACTTTGGGTAAAGAGCTGGGAAGCTCGACCCTGTAGGGACCCAGGGTTACCGCCAGGGGGACCTCAATACCAGGAAGACCCTAGACCTCAGCACTTCCACCACACCCGGAAGTGCTGGGGAGAAGCACTGGGTGTGTCACTGGGAGATTGCCGGGAACACACCTGGAGCACATCTGGGTGCTTATTTAAAGGGGCCTCCTCCCTGCAGAAGGGACAAGAGTCGGGTGGAAGAGTGACAAGGTCTTTGGAGGAGGCAGGAGGCGGCTTGAAGAAGAGAGAGAGAAGACATTGATTGGCCTGGACTGAGGGGTATTGGGGCTTATGAGCACGGACTTGTGCAAATAGAAATGAAAAATAAAAGTGTGTTGGAGGACTTGAGCGTGTCTGCCTGTCTGTTTCCGGGGCAATGTTCACAAAGTACAACTTGGCTTGCAGTATTATCCAGTAGTGTAGAAACAGTATTTACACATTTGAACATAATGTGCAAATACACATCCACATCTGACCTTTTAAAACCACATTATCTCCAGGCAACAGCGTTACTCCTTTTTTTCGGCAAAAGTTCTTCTGTGTCATCATGTTCAATGTTTTTTGTCAGCTACAGCTTCAGTTTCAGAATGTTCTCCGTCCACTTTCACCTACACTACTGCATGTACTCTGTTGCATGCCTATTTAGCGGTGTAGCAGTGAAGAAGAGCCCCTGCACAATACCTCTGTGATTAGCAGTGCAGCAGTGAAAAAGGTCCCCCCTTGAACAGTTTCCCGCTGCACCACGTTCCGAATGCCGTTTAAACTGATGTTGCGGTATAAGAAAAATCCATATCATAACAAAAGTAAAAAACAGTTTTCAGTATGAACCAGTATACCGACCAGCACTAAGCAGTACTGTCTTTTTCAAACCCCCAATTCCTGTCCTTACTTTTCTTTCTCCGAATACCCAATCGTTACACAATCAGCTCTGTAATAGACATTAAGTTATCTATAAGCTTAAAACACCGAATCTTCAAAACTTTTAAGGAATATTGAAATATCTTCGTAGTACATGTGTAATTATTCTATCCTTCTAGTGTCGCGCGAGCCCCAGGAAGAATGCAGCGCGAGGCAGGAACAATCTGTGAACTGAGTGCCAGCTCCTTGCTAGCGCTGCGGCACCATGTCCTCAAATGTTTAATTATTAACAATATAGATTATTTAAATTAAGTTAAAGTTTTATCTGTATAATATAATAAACATATTTTGCTGCATTTCATCTTAAAAATGATATCGTCATCATATATAAATATGCACTTTATAAAGTGGCTCAGGTTGTGCAATATTATAACTATCACAAGTTTACAGTGAGGTAATTGTACTTAGAAGTACAAAGCGTTCTACAAGGAGCACTTGATTGACTGATTGAGTGCATTTATAGTTCTTGGGATGAAACTGTTTCTGAACCATGATGTCCCTAAAGGAAAGGCTCTGAATCGTTTGCCGTATGAGAGCAGTTCAATAGAATGCATTGCTGGGGCAGCGTGTGCTAGATGCTGTACACCGATAATTCTCTTTCCAGTCAGCTGCTGTAGAGCAGTGATTCCCCACTCAGATACAGTGATATAAATACTCAGAATGAATGGTACAGTGAGAGGAATATGGAAAATGATGATCCGCTGTGGCAACCCCTAACACGAGCAGCTGAAAGAAAAAGAAGGTGCAGTGAGAGTATCAACACTAAAGCAGCTATGGTATTTAGAATAGTTTGACCATTCTTTGGATCATTACATTGTTACAGGTTAATTACAATCAGATGCATTAAACTAAAATACAATATGCGGTTAATTTCAGTGTATTTATAAAGCCTCGTCAGGGATATGGATCTAAAAAAGAAAGGGAAACCACACTGGAACCGTAGCACTGCTTTGATGCTGGGTGCCGCCAGTTTGCAAAACCGAGCAGAGAACTTGCGTACGCCAGGGTTGGAGCTACCATGGAAATGTGCGTGGCTTTACACTAAGTTTACGTTTTAAACATCGCGATTTGAGCGTGGAAACGTTCGTATGCAACATTTTTGTGCATATGCATCGCTTATACATGAGGCCCCTGATCTTCAGTAAAAAAAAAAAGTGTGTGCCTAATTAAGAAATCACTTAGCCACATTGTTCAGAAAGTACATGTAGAAAGGTTTCTACCATGCTGTATTACATCAGAATGTCATGGAGAAGTCTTTCTAGGTGTCACCCAGGTCTAATATCTCTCACAATGTGCATTACATAGAGCTTCTGCTTTACTGTGAAGACTGAGCTGCAATTAGAGTTTCTTTGCAAATACTGTCAAGTCTCGGATTAGGTATTTTAAACACTTTGATGACTCGTTGTCAATACTTTCTGTACAAGATCTCAAGGCATTTACTACGGAAGCTCTGAACCGCACAGTGAAAAAAAATTATGGGATAACTCTTATCACATGCGTACGTACGTGAAAATATCTCGTACGTACAAGAAACTTTCACGTACATACGAGATGTTTTCACGTACATATGAGATGCTTTCACGTATGTACGTACGCGATAAACTTAGTGATAAACTTAGATTAAAATATTACAAAAGTGTGCTTCGGGGCTTCCTAATTATGACCTTACCAAAGCTGTGGCGCTTCAGTTTGACGTCACTTCCAGCGCTTGCAGTGCGGTGATATAAAAAAGCAGACGGATGGGCTTTTATTTATTAAAGGAGTGTGGGATGGTTAGAGTTGGGTTTAACAGCAGCATGCAATTCCTACGTCAGGTAATGCCGAGAACATCAGTCACGAAATGCCCATCGCTTGCCCCATTACCCTATGGTTAAGAGTAGGCTTGTGGGAGGGTAAGGGTTAAGTTTACAGGTATTCATCTGCACACTCGTACGGAGCACCTGAGGAGATATGGTGTTTTGTTTCTTCCTGGGAAACAATTTGGTGCGTACAACTTACTATCTCGTGCCCACCACTTACCATAGCCTGCGCACCAGGTTCTTTAAAGTCGCACCTGCCAATATTGAGTATGCGCCGCATACTTTCAGATGAGCACCAAATGCCGTCGCGTGCTACTGTACATCATTTTCTGGAAACGGGACATATCACTGAACAGTCTGATGTTTTCCTCACACAGTTACAGTCCACAGAAATGAATATTGGCAAGTTTATAAAGGCAGGCTATGCATTCAAGCTCAGATCGTTAAATCCGCGAAGCAGCACCACTAACCAATGCACTAATTTATAGTAAAAGGAAATTACATTAGTTAGCCATTTACTTTCTAGCCCGCAGCTTGTTATTCGCACAAGTTACGAAAGGAATTCATATTTCACGTATTTAGTGCGTGTGAAATTTACCCAGTTCAATGCGGGTTCACTAATTTAATTCTCTGGTAAACCTGGCACACTCGATCGCATATCTGAACTAATGAACTGTGTGATTTAACGTGCATCTTAAGTTATATCCAAATCGGGCCACTGTAACTCCTGCCATTTTCAGACAAGAAATGTACCCTTGCTAAAAAGCCAAACTTGAATATCCTAGTGAAATCCACTGGCAAACCTGGCACACTGGGTCACCCGCTGCATTGTGCGAAAACAAACTGCAATCTTTAAAAGTATAGCAGAGATCTAAATCGTGTTGCGGCGGATTTTTATTGTCACGTATTTGACAAGATGAATCCCTAAGTTAAATGGCAGGTAATACTTCCTTAGCCCAAACGTAAGGAAATTCATTGACTAACTTGCCCTGTTATCGGTGATGCGAAGAAGACACTTTCTTTCAGTTGACTGTGATATATAATATGCACTCTAAAGACTGAAATAGATTTGGATCTCTTTAATTTATATTATGTATATATATATTTTTTTTGTTAAATGCAGTTGAATTTTGTCCAGACTAACCCGAGTATAGTCAAATTGACTAGTAAATTTAGCATACATCTGTCTTCATATAAACGGCACAAGACTGATTGTAATATTGAAGTCACACTCTAAATTGTTAAATCAGTTTGGCTCACTTTCATTTTACAGTTCTGTAACAAGAGAGACTGCAGTTAGATTTTGACACACAAATGCGGATAGAAGTCCTTTTTTTCTAGCAAAGTTTACACATTCCCATATCAGCAACAAGTCGGACTCCGCTGTTTAAGGGGCAATCAGGTTAAATAACCATCCGTGACTCTGATTTGTAATAAAACTGAAAGAAGGTGTCGTCATTTTTTCCCATTACCGTAAACACAATGGCATCATAAGTTAGCCAATTAATATACCGAGTGTACCTACATTTGGGCTAAGCAAGTATTACCAGCAATTTAACTTAGTGATCCATCCTGTCAAAAACGTGACAATAAAAACGGCAGCAACACGATTTAGATCTCTGCTGCAGTTCATTGGTGCAGATAAGTGATCGAGTGTGCCAGGTTTACCAGAGAATTAAATTAGTGAACCTGCATTGAATTGGGTAAACTTCACACGCAGTAAATACGTGAAATATGAATTCCTTTCGTAACTCGTGCGAATAACAAGCTGCGGGCTAGAAAGTAAATGGCTAACTAATGTAATTTCCTTTTACTATAAATTAGTGCATTGATTAGTGGTGCTGCTTCACGGATTTAACGGCTTGAATGCATAGCCTGATTTTATAAACTTGTCAATATTCATTTCTGTGGACTGTAACTGTATGAGGAAAACATCAGACTGTTCAGTGATATGTCCCGTTTCCAGAAAATGATGTACAGTAGCACGCGATGGCATTTGGTGCTCATCTGAAAGAATGCGGCGCACACACAAAATTGGAAGGTGAGACGTTAAAAGTGCCTGGTGCACAGGCTGTGGTAAGTGGTGGGCACGAGATAGTAAGTTGTACGCACCAAATTGTTTCCCAGGAAGAAACAAAACACCATATCTCCTCAGGTGCTCCATACAAGTGTGCAGACGAATACCTGTAAACTAAACCCTTACCCTCCCACAAGCCTACTCTTAACCATAGTGTAATGGGGTATGCGATGGGCATTTTGTGACTGACATTCTGAGCATTACCTGACGTAGGTATTGCATGCTGCTGTTAAACCCAACTCTAACCATCCCACACTCCTTTAATAAATAAAAGCCCATCCGTCTGCTTTTTTATATCACCGCGCTACAAGCGCTGGAAGTGACGTCAAACTGAAGCGCCACAGCCTTGGTAAGGTCGTAATTAGGAAGCCCTGAAGCACACTTTTGTAATATTTTAATCTATGTTTATCGCGTACGTACGTGAAAACATCTCATACGTATGTGAAAGTATCTCGCATGCGTGCGTGAAAACATCTGACGCACGCGTGAAAGTATCTTGTACGTACGAGATATTTTCACGTACGTACGAGATAAGGGTTATCCCATAATTTTTTTTCACTGTGTGGTTCAGAGCGTCCGTAATTTACAAAAGCTCAAAGTGAATAATGTTTATATATTAAAAAAAAAAAAAATTCCCGTGGGTCAGAGCTAAAACAGTTTTTTCGGATCTACAATTCTTGTCTTATCATATATGGTACACTAGCAAAATACCCGTGCTTCGCAGCAGCGAAGTACTGCATTAAAATTTTTATTACGAAGAAAATTAAACCTTTTTAAACTGAGGGAAAATATGCCAATAATTATTTGTTTTGGATCTCTTTGTGTGCCATGTTGTCAGTTCGGCCCTCCGGTTGTAACATGACCAAGCTGTGCGCTGAGCTTACTCTTGAGCATGCAACTTACAGTTGGCCATGTGAACAGTAATCTTGTCTCAAATCTCATAGCTTGGATTGCTGCTGTCATAATCGGTTTGAGTTTCATGGTTTGTTTCAATTACGACAGTATTTACAGGATTAGTTGTGTTGAAGTGACATTCTGTGAAGCATCGTGAGCACACAACCAGTTTCATCGATAAAATCACATCCAGCTTTTGAGAGTTTAAACATTTATAAACATCAAAGTGTCCACTACTGAAATCGTCACCTGTGAATCTAAGAAGTTTAAGAGGCATTGGTGGTTGTCGAAAGGTGTAAAATATTTGGCTATTTCGGTACACTTGAAAGCGACAAACGAACAATTCAGCGGCAGCCATCAACTCACATGCAGAACCATAGGTGAAGGGCTTAAGCATTTCACTCTTCTAGTGCTCCTGTGTAGTATAATTATCTCCTGTACCGTCATCAGCCCACACCTTAACCCTGTCCCAGTCATTCAATACATAAGACACAATGTTCCTCCGGATATCAAGAGTGAGCCTGATATGGCCGTGCAATATGTAACAAAGAGAATGGAAAAGGTAGGTGGTATCTCCGGGCATGGAAACCACTCGGTAAGTGACAGTTCTTTGATCGATAGAATTTCTTGAAGATGGGCCCATAAGTAACAAAGACTGTTGAAAAGTTCAATATGGCGGCCGACAGTGGTATCATACCACCGAAATAAGTACGTACATTGGTTTCAGTTAGTGCAGGGAAGCCGCCTACCAAATTTCGAGAAGATGGGGCCATAAATAAGAAAGTTCAACATGGTGGACATTGTTGACCGTTATGACCATTACGCGTAGAATTTCGAAGTGAATCCTGCTTAACTTTTGTAAGTAAGCTGTAAGGAATAAGCCTTGCAAATTTCAGCCTTCTACCTATACGGGAAGTTGGAGAATTAGTGATGTTTGAAAATTCAATATGGAGGCTGACAGTGGCGTCATACCACCGAAATAAGTACGTACATTGGTTTCGGCTAGCTAAGGGAAGCCGCCTACCAAATTTCGTGAAGATGGGGCCATAAATAAGAAAGTTCAACATGGCGGACGTTGTCCACCGTTATGACCGTTACGTGTAGAACTTCGAAATGAAACCTGCTTAATTGTTGTAAGTAAGCTGTAAGGAATGAGCCTGCCAAATTTCAGCCTTCTACCTACACGGGAAGTTGGAGAATTAGTGACGTTGGAAAGTTCAATATGGCGGCTGACAGTGGCATCATACCACCGAAATAAGTATGTACATTGGTTTCGGTTAGCGAGGAAGCCGCCTACCAAATTTCGTGAAGATGGGGCCATGAATAAGAAAGTTCAATATGGCGGACGTTGTTGACCGTTATGACCGCTACGCGTAGAATTTCAAAATGAAACCTGCTTAACTTTTGTAAGTAACCTGTAAGGAATGGGCCTGCCAAATTTCAGCCTTCTACCTAGACGGGAAGTTGGAGAATTAGTGACGTGTGGAAAATTCAATATGGTGGCGACAATGGCGTCATACCACTGAAATAAGTACGTACATCGGTTTTGGCTAGTGCCGGGAAGCCACCTACCAAATTTCGTAAAGATGGGGTCAGCCTTCTACCTACACGGGAAGTTTGAAAATTGGGGACGTTGGAAAATTCAATATGGCGGCCGACAATGGCGTCATACCACCGAAATAAGTATGTACATCGGTTTTGGTTAGCGTAGGGAAACCGCCTACCAAATTTCGTGAAGATGGGGCCATAAATAAGAAAGTTCAACATGGCGGACGTTGTCGACCGTTATCGACCGTTATCAACCGTTACGTGTAGAACTTTGAAATGAAACCTGCTTAACTTTTGTAAGTAAGCTGTAAGGAATGAGCCTGCCAAATTTCAGCCTTCTACCTACACGGGAAGTTGGAGAATTAGTGATAAGTGAGTCCGTGAGTGAGTGAGTGAGTCAGTCAGTGAGTCAGTGAGGGCTTTGCCTTTTATTAGTATAGACTAGCAGAATACCAGGCCAGCGAGAAGTAGTGTGTTAAAGAAGTTATGAAAAAGAAAAGCAAACATTTTAAAAATAACGTAAGATGATTGTTAATGTAATTGTTTTGTCATTGATATGAGTGTTGCTGGCATATATATATATATATATATATATATATATACACACACACACATATATAAACATATATATACATATAAACATATATATAAATATATATATACACATATACACACATACATATATATACACATACTGTATATATACACACACACATATATATACATACTGTATATACAACATATACATATCTACATATATACTGTATATACACATATATATACAAATCTACATATATATATATTAGGTGGGACTCGATTAAAAAATTAATCCAATTAATTAGAGGCTGTGTAAGAATTAATCTTGATTAATCGTATGTAATCGACACGTAAATTTGCCCCAAATCGCAAATGTTTTTTTTATTTAAAACGGTTTTAGTGGGCTTACAGAATCAAATAATAGACATGGACATGAATATTGTAAACTGAAGCTGTTTTAATTTCTGAAAAAAAGCCTTTAAACTGCATTTGAATTCAAAACAGAAACAAAAATATCATCCCTGGTTAAAATTGGGCAGACTTAAAAATAAAGTGGTAGTTTAAGTACTTTAAGTACATTTTCAGAATAGTATTGTCTTTAAATAATAATAACCAAAATTTCACCATAAAGTGCAGTTTTTCTTCTTAAAAAATAAGTCAGAAACATAAAAGGTAATTTGACCAGCTTACTCTTTAAACTCTGAGTAACATTAGCCAAAATTATTTTGTACATTAGGCTAAAACAGTGTGATCATTGAACATTTTGTAATTAGATGTATTTAGAATTACTAACGGTCACGGAAGTCCAATGATCCCCAGTAAGAGCCACAAAGTCCGCTTTCTGTAATGCATCTAATTTTGCTTGCTTTTCAGTGTGCACAAAACCATGCTTTTATCAAGGCTTCGCTCGGGTAGTCGAAATGATCAGTCGTAGGAACGCGCTTTATTCCGACTCTAACATTTTTGTAGCTGTGATGTGTGCATCAGTGTAATGGATGTACCAGGAAATCATGCATTGACAAAAGTTCCCGTTTGCTTGGAATTGAAAGTGTGATTAAATGCGTTATTTTTAACGCGTTATGGAGTACATGCATCGAAGCTTCTCAGCTGTGCTTGTGCTAAGAAAGGGAAAATTTTAAAAATAACGTAACATGATTCTGCTAACCTAATATTTTTCATACATCCCAAACCAAGGAGATGCTAAGGTAAAATGAATCGGTAGCGCGACATAGTCAGTACACCCTCTCGAATCAACCTCGAATGTCGGCGTTAGAGGCTTAAGACTCTACAATTGCCACAGCGTGTGGCTTGTCTATGCTAAAGTATGTATTGTAGATCGGGTATATATATACATTTATATATATACCCGTATCGCAGTGGAGAAGTAGAAGTTATGAAAAGAAAAGGGAACATTTTAAAAATAACGTAACATGATTGTCAATATACAGTAATTGTTTTGTGAGTGTTATTGAATGTTGCTGTCATCAAGGATTTGATTATCATTATTTCTTTCAATCAGGCTCGTATTTGTAGGATGTGTTCAAGTTACATTCCGTGTTTGTCAATCGTTGTAAAGATAAGAGGTTTCATTCATCGATTAGTTCCTTACTGCATCAATAAACAGCTCGTCTTCCTTTTTATCTGTGATGTGACAAACTGCATGCACGGGTTTTTTTTTTCCTTTAGCAGGACATTCACTTTTTCCACCGTGTGCTTTGTTTCCGCAGTAGCTGCACTTATGAATATGATTCTATGTATAAGACGCTTCATATTTTTTTGCTGCCTTCTCAATTGTGTAATTCGGTTTTTGTTCAGCACTCTTTGGAACTGTTGCTTTTTGTCTGTGCACTGCGCCAGTTCACGTGAGCCACTTGGTGTTCTTGCGTCGAAGGTTCCCAGCTGTACTGGTGCCATCTCGTATAATGTCAGCTAAGACCCGCACTTAAAACTTTCTCTCGCAGTTTCAATGAGTTTGTGCCAAACACCACCCTGACCATCTCATCTTTCTCTGCATAAGCACAGTCCTTCACATGTGAATATTTACCGCAGTGTTTGTATTGGATTGCCGCTGATGGACGGCCTTATATGGGCAGGCACTAAATTACAAACGCTAGTGGCAGCCTATGAACTTAATTTAATATAAACTTACGGTTCACGCCGTGCTTTGTTTCCACAGTAGCTGTACTTATGAATATGCTTGTATGCATCATTTGCTTCATAATGTTTTTCTGCCTTCTCAATTGTGAAATGGCGTTTTGTGCTCATCGCTGTTTGGAGTTCTTCCTTGTGCTCTACGTACTTACGTAGGAGGCGTGATGATGTCACACGAAACTCCGCCCCCCCGCGGCCATCTCCAACTCAAGACTCCATTACATTATATGGGGAAAAATAGCTTCCAGTTATGACCCTTATGCGTAGAATTTCGAAATGAAACCTGCCCAACTTTTGTAAGTAAGCTGTAAGGAATAAGCCTGCCAAATTTCAGCCTTCTACCTACACGGGAAGTTGGAGAATTAGTGATGAGTGAGTGAGTGAGTGAGGGCTTTGCCTTTTATTAGTATAGAAGATAACAGATAACACAGGCTAATCTGTGGTTGGATTTAAAAAAAAAAAAAAGGTCTAACATTTGAAAGCTTAATTAAAATACACAGTTCTTTTCTTTCTAATAAAAGGACTTAATATTGACCTACCGTGTTCATGAAGTAGTCAGTATTGGCTATCAAAAAATATACAAAATAACATTTTACCATATTTTTCAAAATGACCTCCATTTTAATTGCTGGGGGGAAAAAAACAACAAAGTGGGCAAATCAAAAAGTAAATGCAATTTGAAAATTATGCAGTAACTGCAATACATACAAACAAAACAGATGTAATATAACATATTGCATATTTTAATATGAAAATCAATATAAATAGGCCCTATCATTTAGTGTTTTGTTAAAAGACAATGGCAAAAGCAAGAGAATTTGAAGTGGAGGCAAGGAAAAACATACCATTTGTTGGCTTAAGTAATGGTATAAGCAACAAAATGAAGTTGATGGGAGTGATACAACACGGCAGAGACACTGGAAGGTTCAAGTTAAGCAAGTCGCACAGTGCCCAAAATAAAGAATGAAGTGGTCAGATATCAAAATCAACGTTAAAAAATGAGTCACAGCCCACCATCTGTTTATTCTGTTTCAGACAATATTAAACAAGCTGACCCCGTTCCAAACATGCGACTCCAGGCGGTAATGGTGTGGCTGTGCCTAGCACATCTTCGGGCGCTGGCTACGCACATACCTCTGCCTCCGAGCAACTGGGCAACTATCTGGCTGTGTGCTGGTGGACGGTGTTCTGCAGTCACAAAATGCAATAGTGGATGCTGTAAGAGATGTGGCCAATGAACTAAGGAGTATTAGGGCTGTATTATGTGATGCTGAACAGAAATTAAATGAACTGGTTAAAAAAAATAAATGCTGCACCGGATTACCTGCTTTTATATTCTGCTAATTAGCTTCAAACAAAGTTGTAACGCTGTTCAATTTGGCTTATCATTCAGTGGGTTCATAATATCACATCTCATCAGGTACAGGCAAGCCACAATTGTGTGTCACATTATGCAGCACACTACATGCTTGCACAATGCAACACTCATTCTGTGCACTATAGAGCAGCACATTAATACATAATCAAATTCATTCTCCAAAGGCACCTTTATGGAGTAGCATTGGCACCAAGCACCAAAACAAATCGATTTGCTGCTCTTCACATGGCTCTTTGAAGTGACTCGCTATATTTAAAAAAAAACTGCTTGCCTTTGCCTCACTAGTTGGAAAAAGCACCTGTGACTGTGCGGAGCTGCCATTTTTATAAGCTCTCCTGCTACAGATAATGTAATGCCAGCTCATTCTTTTGGAAATTCAACCCTGGCTGATGTAACTTGTTTAGTGTCATTGCAGTAGTAATGTGCATGCTTTTTAGCACTCCGATTATATTTGGAAAAACGGACATTGCTGCTTTGATAGCTAGCTAGCATAGGGTGCAAGGCAGGAACAAACTTTGGACAGGGTGCCAAGTTCATTGCAAGGTGAACACACACATAAAGGCCGATTTAGCATCACCAATCCTCCACACTAACTGTGATAAACAGAACACCTGTGGGAAACCAATGTAAGGGCCAGGAGAACATGCACACTCCATGCAGAGAGGATGAGAACCTTGGTCTTCTTTCACCGAGGCAACTATGAAGGAATCTATATATATAATTCACTGAGGGCACGCAAGACAGTGAGCGCCAGCAAGACAGAGAGCCATGCCCGTCAACTCTAAGACCATGGGATACACACGACAGAGCCCCGCCCGCCAACTCTAACCCTCCTACCGCGTCATGGGATACACACGACAGGGCCACGCACGCCAATTGTAACCGTCCTCTCGTGTCCAGCGTCGTTCTCGAGGCACGTGCACTGCCTGCTCATGTGCCCGCACGCAACAACTCACCAAACACAGCCTCATTCGCTTTCATCTGAGCAAAAGTCCACAAGCACCTATGAGCCAGGTTGACTTTTTACCGGATGCAAGACAGAGAGACACGACCGCCAACACTAACAGAGCCCCGCCCATGGGTTAATGGCACTAGACTTTCTGTTACCAGCATTCACCGCAGTGTACTGGAGTGTAAGACTATCACATCTGCTACCTCACAAACTGTCCTTATTCCCCGGATTTCCCTGACCCCATCAGATTATAATTTGCCTTTTACTTTTACATGCAGACAATTTCCTGTTAGATTGCCATTTGCAATGACTATTAATAAGGCACAACGACAAACTTTCAAAAAAAATGTGCCTGTATCTGCCAAAACCTGTTTTCACTCACGGACAATTGTATGTTGCTCTCTCCAGAGTTCCATCTTTTCATTCACTGACAGTTGTATCCTCAAACCCTCCCCATTTGGACAACTGTGTCTTTCAGGAAGTGTTCACTCATCAATAAATAATTATATGCAGCGTATGCTACGCCGCAGGTTGGCTAGTATAATTTAATATTCATATATAATTATCTAATTTTTTTATTACAGAACACTTAAAATGTATTTATTAAAGTTACATGTTTATTTAAAACTATTCAGACACAACCCATTTATTTATTTGTTCTCCCAATCACCCATCCATCAAGCTGAACAAATATACTAAATGCTCCTCATGACTGCACAGGAAAACTAACTTCATACCTGTTTCAACAGTTGTGAGGAGAGGTCTGTGGCGACATGTTGATTTTAAAAAAAAAAATAAAGTGCACCCGAGAAAGTGCTGGTTCTAATTAGGCACATGTGGTTGCGCGAAACCACTTCGCACCAAGAACTGGGCAAATTAAGAAGGTGAGTGCGAGTGCATACATCACGCAGGTACCTCATTATTTCCTTGGAGGAAGCGGCGCAGGCACACCTGGGCCCCATTAGGACTGACAATTTAAAAGAAGCCAGCACAGCAAAGAGGAAAAAAAAGAGGAGGAAGGAAGAAAATAGATGGGGTGAGAGGGAATAGCAACAGGTTGTGGAAGGAGAAGCATCGGGTGGAGAGATGAAACAGGCCAGTCAACTAGTGGGAGAAAGACAGTGCTGCAGTAGTGTGGCATTCCAGGGGCTGGTTCGCCCAACTGTTTATTTGTGTAAAGTGGGTGCGAGTATAGTGGAGCCATCCCCAGGGATTAGAGGTACGACTGTGTGTGCATGAAGAATGACAGGAGGAGGACTGACCTCGGACAGAGACACGAAGGAAGCTAAGACGGTGGTTGGGTGAAGAAAATGGCCACCGTTAATGTCTCAGTCATTTTACATTCCTCGTTTTTACAGTGGATTTTCCATCCATCCATCCATTTTCCAACCCGCTGAATCTGAACACAGGGTCACAGGGGTCTGCTGGAGCCAATCCCAGCCAACACAGGGCACACACAAACACACCAAGCACACACTAGGGCCAATTTAGAATCGCCAATCCACCTAACCTGCATGTCTTTGGACTGTGGGAGGAAACCGGAGCGCCCAGAGGAAACCCACGCAGACATGGGGAGAACATGCAAACTCCACGCAGGGAGGACCCGGGAAGCAAACCCGGGTCTCCTAACTGCGAGGCAGCAGCACTACCACTGCGCCACCGTGCCGCCCACAGTGGATTTTAACTCTTGGATTTAACTTTTTTGTATTTATTTATTGAAGACATTTAGGTATTGCACCAGGGGACACTATTTAGATTTTTTTTCCTTATAATAAAAGTACTTTTGCCCATTTTCACCATGCGTCCTCAATTGCCTGGCTTGTCCCAGTTACATTACTGATGGTTGTGAGATTATGTGGCTCCCACAAGCAGCAGAGAGAGAGCAGAGCCGACCTGCATCGTCACAATAGTGCATTATACACAACTAACACTGTTTCCCACAAATAGCATATTTGGTGGTGGGCTGCCATTTCCACGAAATTACATAAATAATAAAAATTCCACAACTATTACTGATGTCATGAGTAGCACTTTTTCTCTTTGAACTGCCTTTCCCGAGGTTTCTTCCATTTTTCCCTACAAGGTTTTTATTGGGAGTTTTTCCTTGTCTTCTCAGAGAGTCAAGGCTGGGGGGCTGTCAAAAGGCAGGTCCTATTAAAGCCCATTGCGGCACTTCCTGTGTGATTTTGGGCTATACAAAAATAAACTGTATTGTATTGTATTGTATTGTACTTTTTGAAATGTATGCCATGAATATTGATGTCCAATTAAATATATGCTTTCAGTTAGGGCTGGAGAATACGCCAAATATACTAAAAAGATAACGGCTTTTTCTACTTATGAAAAGGACTAATGCATTAAATGACTATATCACGCATCAAGCAAAATTTGTCACAAAAAAAAATTTAACTCTTTGAACCCAGCAGGCTGTGTTTTGGGGCAGCCGCATATCGATTGTGAGATGTGGCTGGCTTGTCATCCCGGCCAATACCCCCAGGCCGCCAGATGGAGCCCTCCTGCAGTATGGAGGTGCCCCGAAGACCAGCAGGGAGTCATGGGACATGTAGTTTTTATACAAGACCCTGCTGGATACCACAGGGGCCGCAAGAGGGAGCTGCAGGGAGGACCGAAGACTTCTTCGTGCCCTATAACCCGGAAGTGAGTCAGAGGAAGAGCGATGTGCTTCCGGGGAGAAAGAAAGGACTTGTACCTGACCCCAAAGTGATTGAGAGTCACATGGACTGGGAATTGGAACGCTTCTGGGTCAGGGTATTTAAAAGGACTGTGGGAGCTCCCAGACGGCGAGCTGAGCTGGGTGGAAGGGTGGCAACGCGTCTGGGAGTTGGAGGATTGATTTATTGTATTGGTTAGTGATTGTTTATGAGTATAGTGGAGGAGAGGGTGCTTTGTGCACTGTGGCATTTAAATAAAGTCAACTTGTGGACTTTTTACCTGGTCTCTGGAGTCGTGGACAGGGGTTCAAGGGAGCGAGAGCGCCCCCTATCTGTCACACGGTACATACCCAAAAGGCCAGTATAACGGACTGACTATCTGTCGTCATCTCCCTGCTGCTCTGAATAACAGCCTGCGCATGTTTTTTTTTTCCTCCCATAGGTTTCAAAAACAAAAACAGAAAGGATTGCAGTTGTATTTTAGCATGGGAGCAACTCAGAATGACAGATGCTTAGCATGTGTAGAAATACAAGCAGTCAAAGAGAGTTTCTGCCCTTCTGTTCCATGGGAAGGTTGTTTCCTCCCTGAGTTCACTTTTGGACATCTGTGTTATAGTGTGACAGGTGTAATACCCCTGTCAGACTCTTCACCTGACACTGTTCCAGGAACAGGTTGCATCACAGCTTAGGGAGTTCTGATACTTGCCGTCAGAAGCAACAGCCCCACAGGGAAGGGGTGATGCAGGGAGACTGATTTGGAGGCAGTAAAATCATGTGAAGTGTTCTTGTGCCTTGTTTCTGGCACTAAAAACCATCTTGAAGCATATCACTCAAAACTTCAGTTTTGGCATTAGGTCCTTATAATACACGTTAGAAAATGATGAGGACTGCTAGACTGAAAGTCGTACAGCTTGTCCTATAATATCAATCTGTTGTTATAACATTGTGACTTATCATTATATTACCAATATATAATGACAATTTAGTTTTATAACTCAAAATATTTGGCAGGGCTAGGGTTAAAATACAAAATGCTGGAGAGGGCAGGGTGCAAATGGTTAAGAGGCTGGCATGAGACTCACTTTGACATTATGCTTCTCTCCCTCACACAGACAAAGAATTGAAAAAACTCAGTCTACTGTGTGAATGCATGTGATGCCTATAGGTGAGACATGTATGTTTGCATCTTGGGTGTGAAAGAGTCTGGAGAGAGCGAAAGAAGTGAATTACGAAAATTAGTTTTATGTTGAGTTCAGATGATGGAGGAGGATGAATTAGTTAAGAAAAAAAATAGCGCAAAATAATTGTAGAAAAGATGCATGCTATGTTCCGTTTTATGTAATGTGATATAACTGTTAATGTGGTTTGTCACAATGAAATAACCTGTTCTCACAAACATTATGCAAAAAAAGAGTACTTTATGTTGGCTGGAAATATTTCTTGCTGTGTGCAGTTACTAGGTTTGAATAAATACTGTTTTGTTACATTTAACTTTGTTGTGATATCCTCCTGTTTTGCATACAAGTTTAAAATTGTTCCAATAGAAACTACAAATGAATATAAACAAGAATGATTTACTCCAGGGATATATTTTGCAGTCAATAGGGACTAGTAGAATCATTATATTGGCGTGATTATATACATTAAAGGGTTAAATAGAGCATTCCAAAAGAGAGAAGATTTCAAAATACTGAGCTATATAATGTATAATACAATGCAATAGCCTAAATAGCTTGCAAAATTATTTATAGGCCATATCACCCAGCCCTACTTCCAGTAAAGGCTTACATTTTTTAATACTATGTGTTGCAGGCATTAAATAAGATCACAGGTTCAAGATAGTGACACAACCAAAACTTGGTCATTGTATGCGGTTTCATTCAGGCCATTCAAAAACTACCATTGTACAATTTTAAAGCATAGGTGCTATATTAAAAACCCGATACTTCAGTATTAATTTGGTACCAAAGGTCTGAAAATGTAATGCTACCTGCTTTTTACAGAATCGCTAGTACTGAGAAATTTGGTACTGCATGCATGCATGACTACAAATGGCAAATTACTTTGGAAGCCACAAATAATACATGAGAAAATAATAATTTTACAATAAAATTAATAAAATAAAAAAAAAGAAGAAAGAAAATAATAATTAAAATAAAAAAAAGAGAAAAATAACCACACACACGCGCGCTTCTGTTACTCCATTATGGAATTAGTTCAGAAACAGGTTTTTGCTATTAAGGACTGTCATAATGCCTGGTGCGTGGGAGTGTATTCTAATGAATAAACTAACAAGTAGAGCTGTGCGGTATGACCAACTATATCATGGTATTTTTCTAAATTATCCCGGTTTCATGGTATTCAACGGTATTTTTTTCCCATGCATGAGTGGATGTTAACCACATTTTCCACTGCAATTACTGCAGTAGACTAGCTAAGAATAACCCATTCCACTGTCATGAGCATTGTACATTGTACAAAAAAACATTTTAATGTGCACACAAATATTAATACAGGTTTGCATTGCCCCATAAAGTGATAGTTACCAAGGGGGTGGCACTAATGAAGAGAAGGAATCACATGGCATGACAGAAGCAGTCAAAATATAGAACCTATTTATTGAAAAAAATTCGCAAAGAACTTAAACTATAATTTTGACAACATATTTTCAACCATTCAAAGAGGCATTTAGACTTAGTAAAATATCCAGAGGTGCTTGTCAAAAGTTATATTACACTGAACATGTCTTAGAAAAGGAATAAATAGTAAATAGTTTTTGTAAACCAACAACACTTTCTGTAAATGTTAACAATCTCTGTCCACTGACACATTAAAGTGACTTTTTAAACAGCTTTACCATCATTAAACTGCATAATATTGAAAGTAATAAATAATAACAATAAAATAATAGTATTATTACTGATAGTTGCACTATTACTTCAAGCCCAGGTGAATTACACAGTATTCACCAAATAAAAATAAAATAAAACAAGTGGAACTTGGTGATGACATCTTTACCAACTGAACCATCATTTGGGCAAATTGCATTAATATGGACCTTGCTTCAAGCTAAGCTATATACATAAATAATAAAACTATAACTTGCATTTATAATGCTATTTGTGGTATAGCCTTATGGAATCGTATTAGGGAAACGGTGAAGAAAAAAAAATATGGACACAAGGAAGACAAAAAACAAACTACGTCGAGAACAAAGACGACATGTTGACTTTATTCTTGACATTTCCACTTTAATTTTGACGCTTATGTCGAGATTAAAGTCAACATTTCCACTTTATTCTCGCCGTTGATGTAGAGATTAAAGTCGATATTTCCACTTTATTCTCAAATTTATTTTATAATTAAAGCAGAATGTCGTAAACTAAACTTCATCCTAAAATCACTGTTTAATTTACTAGATTTTCTCAAACCCCGTCATAAGTTAATATAGCACATTAAATGCTTTGTGTTAAGTGTTCCCCGACCCAGTTGTTAATCACTACGCTTCTTAAACTGACTTCCTCCACACTAAGAGGAGGCGCAGGCAGCGATCACCGCACAGAATCCATTCACTTCATGATATTCCTGCTCTCTGAAAATTTAGAATGCTAAGATATATACTTGATATCATTTTCATGATAAAATGCATTAAAGCATGTATTAAACATGCACAGTAGTATGGCGGTAGTGCTGCTCCCTCGCAGTAAGGCGTCCCCAGGTTTATGTTCAGTGCAGAGAACTTTATGGCAGATATGACGAGGCTCCAAAAAACTGGATGTATGAATGGGTTAACTTAAATATTGTGTAAATGTTGGGTTTGTGATCTGGTGGTCAGAGACACGAACACAGAATTCAATAGATGTTCTTCTGAGTGGGCTTTCTTTATTGCATGTGTGCTCCTATCAGCTCCTATCCTTTCTTTTTCTTCCTCCATCTAACCAATCACACACGATAAATGTCTTTGTGAAATTAAAACTAGTTATAAACGAAGCCCACGAAGTGTTCAGAACTTTAAAAAAATCTTCATTATACATGTTTAATTATGCCATCCATTCAGGGTTGCACCCATCCCAGCAAGCATCGTGTGCGAGGCAAGAACAAATCCTGAACGTGTTGCCAGTTCATCACAGGGTGAATATGAGCAAAACATATATTAGCAGGGTCAATATAGCATAACAAAACCCCACATCCTACATGACTTTGAAAGGAAACTGAAGCACGCCAAGTAAGCCCACCAGAAAAACATGCAAATTCAAGGCAGGGTACACCCAAGACCCCCTTGCTGCGAGGCAGCAGAGCAACCTCCACGCTGCCGTGCCCCAACATGATTAATAGATGCTGTAATGCATTTCATTATGAAAATTATATCAAGTATTTATCTTAGCATTCTAAATGTTCAGGGAGCAGGAAGATCATGAAGTGAATGTATTCTGTGCAGCGATTGCTGCCGGCGCCTCCTCAGTACAAGAGGAAGTCAGTTTAAGAAGCACATACCGATTTTACATGGCTTGGGGAACACTTAACACAAAGCATTTAATGTGCTATATAACTTATGATAGGATTTGAGAAAATCTAGTAAATTAAATAATCATTTTACAATGGTTTAGTTTACGATGTTCGACTTTATTCTTGACATAAACGGCAAGAATAAAGTAGAAATGTCGAGAATAAGGTCAACATGTCGACTTTATTCTCGTCATAAGCGTTGAGATTAAAGTCAACATGTTGTCACACTATTACACAGTACCCAGGTACATTACGCTGTATTGAAAAAAAATAAAACAAGTACAACTTGGCTTGCAGCATTATCCAGTAGTATAGAAACAGTATTCACACATTTGAACATAATGGTCCACCATCCGACCTTTTAACGCTAGAATTACCAGAGCCTACGAAAAAACTCGTAGATCCGTCCCACCTTAAATCGCTTCTTAAAACCGTTCTCACCTCTCCGCCAGCGTCTTTTGTAATCTAAATGTGCTGATAAAGAAAACTGCAAGTAGCCGGCTATTCCATCCCCCAATCACTTAGAACGTGCACAAACTTCTCCCAGCTCATGCCTTGATTGATTATCTGGGAGTGAAGTGGAGTTTTAGATTGGAAATAATAGATCATTATTTGGAATTTACTCATTTCACGTGTGTTCCGTTTCTACAGTAATCCGTGTAAACACCTTTTTCATATTGTAGTAGTAGTAAATGACAAAATGTAGGAATAAACTATATGATGTATGAAGCTTAAAGTCCAAATATCAAAGAAACACTTTCAAGAAAGATACAACTATAACAGACAACAACTACAATTGAATTGGTAGCGTAATGGTATCAGCTGCTGACTGGTAATCAAAAGGTCATGAGTTCGATCCCGCACGATTCAGTTTTGTGAAGTAAACTGCTCTTGTTCTTACTATTTTAGAATAAAAACATACATTTGATTTCAGTGTGTCACAGTCGGTGTAATTTATGATACTTGTAAAGGTTAGTTTTTTTTTTTTTTATTTACTTTTCATTCTCTCAGTCGTGTTCAGGATCCTACCCCCCCTCCCATCTGACTCTGCTGTTTTCACATAAAGATGCGCTATAGCTCTACAGCGTACTTGTGACTGCATTCTCGTACCAATGCTTGCGAACTAAAGTGCCTGCATGCACTTTTCATGGCATTACATGTCTATTTTTTGAGCATGCCCGTGTCACTCAAAGACAGGAACATATGATGGTGTACAAGTATAACAAAACAAGTGCACTTTTATTCTAGACTATAAGTGAAGAAAAAAATAAAGCAAGTTACAGTAGGCGGTTGATACGACAGCTTGCGTGGTGCAATGGTAAGAACTGCTGATTTCCGATCCGTGCTATATAAAATCATCCCATTCAAATATTAACAGTTCCTACACACCCTTCCTATATTTACGACATGTGTACTTGTTGCAGTGTACACACCTCTCTGTGCTATGGTTCCTATTACCTTGAATGAGCACCTGACACTGTACTTTCTTACCTATATAAATAACATTCGAGCTATAGCGCGTCTCCAAATAAATAACATTCAAGCTATAGCACGTCTCCAAATAAATCACGTTTGAGCTATGGCGCGTCTTTATGTGAAAACAGCAGTGTCAGATGGGGGGAATCGTGAACGCGACTGAGAGAATGGAACTGAATTAAAAAAAAAAAACCTAACTTTTACAATTATCATGCATTTACACTGGCTCTTACAGACTGACTGAAATCAAATGTATGTTTTTATTCTAAAACTAGCAAAATACCCGTGCTTTGCAGCAGAGAAGTAGTGTGTTAAAGAAGCAATGAAAAAGAAAAAGAAACATTTTAATAATAACGTAACATGATTGACAATGTAATTGTGTTGTCATTGTCATGAGTATTGCTGGCATATATATATATATATATATATATATATATATATATATATAGTATATACACACACACATATAAACATACACATATATATACATACATATATATATATACATATACATATATACACTAGCAGAATACCCGCGCTTCGCAGCGGAGAAGTAGTGTGTTAAAGAAGTTATGAAAAAGAAAAGGAAAAATTTTAAAACTAACATAACATGATTGTTAATGTAATTGTTTTGTCTTTGATATGAGTGTTGTTGTCATATCTATATATCTATATCTGTATATATATATATATATATATATAATCTATAGGTTCTCCAGGGACCAAGATATTCATGTCAATCAAGGCTCAAACAGGACGTCCTCTTGGAGGAAGACTTCCCTCTCGGGGCATGCCGCTCCAAATAATAATTCGTCGCTGGGGGGGGAATACTGTGAAGGATGGCCGGCCATTTATCCCAGGCCAATACCCCAAGCCGCCAGGTGGAGCCCTCCTTGCAGCATGGAGGTCCCAGAAGACCAGCAGGGCATCATGGACAATGGAGTTTTTATGCAAATCCCTGCTGGATGCCGTGGGGGCCACAGGAGGGAGCTGCAGGGAGGAGCGAGGGCTTCTTCGTGCCCTGTGACCCGGAGGTTCGTCATAGGAAGAGCGACGGACTTCCGGGTTGAAGAAAAGAACTTTTACCTGACCAGGAAGTGATTGAGGATCACATGGACTGGGGAATGAGAACACTTCTGGGTCAGGGATTATAAAAGGACTGTGGGAGCTCCCAGACGGCGAGCTGAGCTGGGTGGAAGGGTGGCAACACGTCTGGGAGCTGGAGGATTGTATTATTGTGATTTATTGGTGATTTATATGAGTATTGTGGTGGAGAGTGTGCTTTCTGCACTGTGGCATAAAAATAAAGTCAATCTGAGGACTTTTACCTGGTGTCTGGAGTCGTGGACAGGGGTTCAAGGGAGCGAGAGCGGCCCCTATCGTTCACTATATATATATATATATATATATATATATATATATATATATATATATATATATATATCTATACTAATAAAAGGCAAAGCCCTCACTCACTCACTCACTGACTCATCACTAATTCTCCAACTTCCCGTGTGGGTGGAAGGCTGAAATTTGGCAGGTTCATTCCTTACAGCTTCCTTACAAAAGTTGGGCAGGTTTTATATCGAAATTCTACGCGTAATGGTCATAACTGGAAGCTGTTTTCTCCATTTACTGTAATGGAGATGAGCTTGAACGCCGTGGGGCGGAGTTTCGTGTGACATCATCACGCCTCCCACGTAATCACGCAGTACATAGAAAACCAGGAAGACCTCCAAAAGCGCTGAAGAAAACATGCATTATATAATTGAGAAGGCAGCTAAACAATAAGAAGCGAAGCGAAAGTGACATATACAACCATATTCATGAGTTCTGCTACTGGAAACAAAGCACGATGTAAACCTACACTTTAAATTAAGTTCATAGACAGGCTGCGCTGGCGTTTGTAATTTAGTGCCTGCCCATATAAGGCCGTCCGTCAGCGGCAATCCAATAGCAAACTCCACTAAATATTCACGGGTGAAGGACTGTGCTTATGGAGAGGAAGATGAGATGGTCAGGGTGGTGTTTGACACAAACTCAGCTAAACTGCGAGAGAAAGTTTTAAGTGCCAGGACTAAGGTAACATTAAATACAGCCATGGACATAGCACGAGATGGCACCAGCACAGCTGGGAACCTTCGATGCATGTACACCGAAGCGGCTCACGTGAACTGACGAGTGCACAGATAAAAGCAACAGTTCCAAAGAGCGCTGAACAAAACCGAATTACACAATTGAAAAGGCAGCAAAAATATGAAGCGCCTGATAAGCATATTCATAAATCCAGCTACTGCGGAAACAAAGCACACGGTGGAAAAAGTCAATGTCCCGCTAAAGGAAGACAGTGTAAAAAACCCGTGCATGCAGTGTGTCAGGTCTCAGATAAAGAAGAAGACGAGCTGTTTATTGATGCAGTAAGAAACGAATCGATGAATGAAACCTGTCATCTTTACAACGATTGACAAACACGGAATGTAACTTGAACACAACACATCCTACAAATACGAACCTGATTGAAAGAAATAATGATAATCAAATCCTTGATGACAGCAACACTCAGTAACACTCACAAAACAAATACTGTATATTGACAGTCATGTTACGCTATTTTTAAAATGTTCCCTTTTCTTTTCTAGCTTTTTAACACACTACTTCTCGCTGATACGCTGGTATATATATATGTATATATATATCCCGATCTACATACTCGAATAATGGATACTTTATTCGCCATCAATGATTGTTTTGGTAAAGCCATACTCAGTGTATTCATTAGATGAACGGTAAAAAGTAAGAGCGAGGAGGATGCAGGCTGTAGCGTCAACTCTATCTGAATTGCGCGATCACATTTGAAAAATATATCTTTTCAAGTTCTATTTAGTCCATATTTGTCAAACTCAAGGGCCACGGGCCACATCCGCCGGCGTGTAATTATATCCGCCCCGAGATCATTTTATATACTGTATTATTGTTATTAATGGCCCAGGTATATGAAGCGCTGGTAACACAATAAACTACAGATCCCATAATGCAGCGCTTCAGCTGCCTTGCTAACACTTACCGCGTTAATCAAGTCTAGCTTATGATGCTGCAAGTTATTGCGAAGCTAGCTCACACGATGCTGAGAGAAAAGTTGATTCTGAAAATAGAGCCTTTAAAACCGATGGGAGGCTGAGTATATGTTTACTGAACCCGTGTGTCTCATTTGTGGAGCTAATGTGGCTGTAATTACAGAATTTAATCTAAGACGGCACTATGAGACAAAACATCAGGGTAACCTGAATGCAATGCAGAAGATACAGAAAGCAGAATAATTAAATAAGAATCTGACACTTCAGCGGACGTTTTACCCGTGCACAATCACAAAGTGATTACAAGTGAAGCTGCTTTTATGGGAGACACAAATGCACCAGTGCAATTTGCCCCACTTTCCCTGTTGCCAAGTAATGTTAAACCAAGTCGTCACTACGGTGTTCCCAAACACGCACTTTGCTGATAAACTGAGCGCACTGAGTTTGCACGGCGCTTTGGTGACTTTGAAGAACAAAAAGTCCGTCTACATGCTCGAACCTTGTGCATGTTTGGTAGCACATATCTGTGTGAGAAGCTCTTCTCAGTGATAAAGACTAACAAAACAGCACACAGGAGTCGCCTCACTGATGAGCACCTGCAATCCATCCTGAGAATCTCCACAACACAGAACCTCACACCAAACATAAACGAACTTGTTGCCAAAAAAAGATGCCAGGCGTCCAGCTCTAAAATGACATATGAGCAAAGACAACTGAATGATTTGATTTGTTATTGCTGAAAGGAACACATTTTATTTATATTTCCAGGTTTTGTTATGCATGCATATTTGAATTTGTATAATTTTGACAGGATATATTTTTATGGAGAGCAAAATCTTTTGGGATATTTAAAATCTAAGTTTATTTTTATATAAAATTACATAAGAGTAAAGAAATTTGAACGTTTGTTCTTTTAATGTTTACTTTATTTCTAACTTGTATAATTTAGACAGGATATATTTTTATAGAGAGCAAAATATTATTTAAGGTTTGAGTTGATTTATTCAGGAATAATATTCCTGTCTGTTTTTACCATTCCTACCAAAGATATTTCTGTCGACTAAATAAAAATTCCTTCTATTTAAAATTTAAATAGAACTTGAACAAATACGATAGTTCATAATATCCACGCAGACTTGCACGTAAGAGTGGGAGTTATCCATTTTAACAAGCAGCATACTGCACTGATCCGAAATAGCTGTGTGTGTATATATGTAGATATGTATGTATATGTATATATATGTTTATATATGTGTGTGTGTATGTATATATATATATATGTATTTGTGTGTATATATGTGTGTGTATGTATGTATGTGTGTATGTATATGTATGTGTATATATGTAGATATATGTATGTATATATGTGTATATGTATAGATATGTATATATATATATGTTTATGTGTGTGTGTGTAAATATATATATATATATATATATATATATATATATATATATATATATATGACAACAACACTCATCACTCACAACAGTGACAAAACAATTACAGTTACAGGAGCAGGCTGGCTGACGCTCTCTCTCTGTAGCGCGCGCGCACACACACACACACACACACACACACACACACCCTATCCTCCTAAACCCCCCCATCCCTTCCCTGTCAGCTGCCCCCTCTCTCTCTGCGCTTGCTCGCTCACGCTCTCTAATCTCTCTGTAGCACGCGCTCGCGCAGCATTTTTTTTAAAATGAGTTTTAAGCACATCAGAAAAAAACAAACATTAAAACAAATCCGAAGTGCAGTGCATGCAAACACCAACTCGCAAGCAACCAAAAAAGAAAGATTGCAGGAGATCATGCTATTAAACTTAAAGCCTGTTCGCTGTAAACACTGTTTTAAAATGAGTTTTAAGCACAGCAGAAAAAAGGAACATTTGAAAAAAGATAAAAGTAATATTGCAACAAATCGCGTTATGAACTGAAAAATTAACTTTTGAAAAATCCATAATACAAAAACCACCAAGAAAACTAACCTTGCATGAGTCGAGTTCTGGCATGAAGTGTTTTCCTTCAGGTGTTTTCTCTCTTGTGATTTCTTGGGTTTCTGGTGCTTTTAGCTGGTAGGAGAGAAAGCCTCATGCAGCCATTCCAAAAACAAACACCTTGTGACCCAATCCTTCGTGTTTGCGCCCTACATTACTGGCAGTATGGCTTTGTTTACATTGTGCTGCTTGAAAGCACGAGGGTTCTCAGATTGGTAAATGAGTAAACTGGTAAACAGTTTTTCCACCTTTTGTAATTTCTTTCTTTACTTCGATTTCAATTTTCTTCAAAACTTTCTTCTGACCACTCTCCACTTGCTTAGAAGCCATAGTTAACTGCAAAAGCACACGGAATACTGTAGAGCACAAAGAGAGTGCACGTCTTATTGAAAACAATGAACAAGGAGCGGCTTTGCTTAAATGAAAAAGCATGGCCGCTCTCTTTCTCTCTCAGGCTGCCTGTGGGGGGAGGGGGAGCTTGCACTACAGCCTACAGATAGGCAGGCAAACACGTGCAGCAATCTCCTCCTCCCCCTTCCCAGCAGGCGTGCTCGCGCGCTTGCTCGCTCTCTCTCTCTCTCTCTCTCTCACTCTCAACTGAGGACGCAAGGGAAACTGGCTTGTTCAGCAAACACGTGCAGCAATCTCCTCCTCCCCTTCCCAGCAGGCACGTGCTCGCCGCTCTTTCTCTCTCTCTCTCTCTCTCTCTTTCAGCTCAGCTTGCAGGCAGGCAAGGGAACCTGGCTTGTTCAGTATACCGAGTGTGTGGTTGTGAACCGAGGCAAAAGTTTGGCGATCTTTTTGGTCGTGAACCGAGTTGTATGCGTGAACCGGGACGCTCGTGAACCGAGGTTCCACTGTATATATATATATATACATATATATATATATATATATATATTGTGAACGCTGGCCCGGACACAGAGAGACGGACATTTTCACCCAACACGCCGTTTATTTACACTAATATTTAAAGTCTACCGTGCAGTCACACCCTAGTGCCTCTAGCACCGATCCCCCAAAGTCCAGGCCACAGAGTCCTTTTCTGGCAGCCTCCTGTCCTCTCGCCAGCTTTGTCTTCCTTCCTCCTGACTCTCGCGCCGACTGCTGGGAGGCGGCCCCTTTTATGGGCTCCAGCTGCTTCCCGGCACTCCTCCGCAGACACGCCCTTGTGTGGCGGAAGTGCCGGCTGCGCACCCAGAAGCCGTCCGGGTGTCCCCTGTCGTCTTCCCCCCAGCACTTCCTGGTGTGGTGGAAGTGCTGGGCTCCAGGGCTGTTCAGGCAGCGGGGCGCCGCCTGGCGGCGGCCACAGGCCCCTACAGGGCTGGGCTTCCATGCCCCCTACCCGAGGCCACCAACATAACCAGGGCGGACACCCCCTCGTGGTCTGGTGGAGGTACAGGCCCTCCTCCGGTCCTCCTGGGCGTCCCGGACGGGCTCCTGTCTCGGCCGGATGTGGCAGATGATGGTCTGGAAGTGGGGCACCGCCTGCCAGTGGCCACGGGCCCCTACAGGGCTGGGCTTCCATGCCCCCTACACGAGGCCACCAGCGTAACCAAGATGGACGCTCCCTCGCAGTCTGGAGGAGGTACAAGCCCTCCTCTGGTCCTCCTGGGCGTCCCAGCCAGGTGCCACAGTGCCCCACCACTAGTGAAGACATGTGGGTCTGAGCTACACTTCCCGAAAGGGCAGCACGTCCCCAGAGAGGGTCCTACTCTGCCCTCAGGGTCCAACACGGCACCCTGGGACATCTGTCTTCGGCACCCCCTCCGGCGCCAACGTGCCCCTCTGGTCTGTGCCGCTCCTGTCTCCACCGTCTCCGCCAGCTGGGGTGCCATCAGCCTCCCGGCGCGGAGCCCTCCCACGGAGTAGCCTGTTCCAGGAGGGCAGGTCCCAGACGACGTCGGGTCCAGGGCTCGTCGGGGCTTCGAACTTGTAAAATAAGCAAAGGGAGGGCCAGAAGCACTGCCTGGATACTTGCCCCGAGCATCCTGTCGGTCTCTGTACTGGCAGCGCTCCGCCCCCCTATCAACAGCCCACGACTTGCCTGTTTGGGTCCTTCGCCGCAGGTTCCCTGCCCGTCCTTCTGGTGTCAGCAGGTCCGCTCTCGCAGGCGGCTCGCCTAGCCGCCCAGGGGTTTCCCTCTGCCACCGCCGAGGACGGCCTTCCTCAGGACGCGCGCACCCAGCGCAGCGTCCCCTCCTAACGGAGGAACCGGCATTCACCCTTCGGTTCCTCCTTCTCCTCTTGGACGGTCTGACGGTCTGGGTCTGAGCATGGCAAAAGCTCAAATCCAGCCCCGTCTGCGTTCAGGTAGAGCGACAGGAGATAGCTGCGGGCTTGGAGCGCAGGGTGCTAGGACCCAGGGCACTCATCAGCCCCGATCCTACCAGCCCCTGCATGCTCGATCTCCACACCTCGCAGACTGTCAACGGCGTCGCATCCGCTATTGGGGAATTTCCTACTTGATGCCGGTCCTCCTTCGGAAAGTCATGGCCGTTTTCGGCAAATCCCCCCACATGCTTTACGGGGACAGCAATACTTACCACCCCTGCGGTGCTCTGCCGGCTTCCGGTTCCAGCGCCACGCCGATCTTCCGTCTCCCACGGCGTCTCTCCCAACGCGACCGCCTTCCCCGTCAGCTGCTCCAACCGAGCGGTGAGAGCACTCAGCACCTGTGTCAAAGGCGAACACATAGAGACAGACGGTGGTGGGCTTACCCGTCCATCAGCCCCACTCCCCGCCTGTCTCCTGTGGGCCAGCCCCTCTGGCCCAATCGAGTCTCTCGTAGGCACGAGACTGGCATTCCTTGGTCCCGCCTCCATCCAATCATCGGCGGGCACGCAAGACACACCGGCCAATCCCGTGCCTGTCAGCGGGTGGGACATCCGGCCCGCGGCCATCTTGTCTTCCCTTCATGCTTTTATGCCCCCTACCCGAGGCCACCAACGTAACCAGGGCGGACACCTCCTCGTGGTCTGGTGGAGGTACAGGCCCTCCTCCGGTCCTCCTGGGCATCCCGGCCGGGCTCCTGCCTTGGCCGGATGTAGCAGATGATGGTCTGGAAGTGGGGCGCCGCCTGGCGGTGGCTACGGGCTCCTACAGGGCTGGGATTCCATGCCCCCTACCTGAGGCCATCAGCGTAACCAAGACGGACGCCCCCTCGCGGTCTGGAGGAGGTACAAGCCCTCCTCTGGTCCTCCTGGGCGTATACAGCAATATATATATATATATATATATATATATATATATATATATATATATATATATATATAGCAATATGTATATATAGCAAAATACCCGCTCTTGGCAGCGGAGAAGTAAAAACAAAAGGAAACATTTTAATAATAACGTAACATGATTGACATGTGTACATATATAGACACACACATATACTATGGGGTGCCAAACAGGCAAATAAATTGATTTTGTGAAAATATAAAGTCGGGGTCAGAATATATAAAGTCAAAACTTGAATATATAAAGTCATTCCCGAATATATAAAGTCAAAACTTGAATATATAAAGTCACTGTCGGAATATATAAAGTCAAAACTTTAATATATAAAGTCAGCGTCGGTATACATAAAGTCATTCCTGATTATATAAAGTCAGCATCGGAGTATATAAACTCACTCCTGAATACATAAAGTGAAAGTCAAAATCTATTGATTGAAACGACTCTGAACTGAACTAAGTTAACAAAAACGTATTCAGAAAAATAAATTAAAAAAACACTGTTTGGTTAATGTTTTGAAAATGATGCATGTGCCCTGCCCAGGATTGGTTCCTGCCTTTCGCCCAAGTGTTGGCTGGGATTGTCTCCAGCAGACCCCCGTGACCCTGTGGTCGGATTCAACGTGTTGGGAAATGGATGGATATTCCAGCGCTGACTTTGTATATTCCGACGCTGACTTTATATATTGAAGTTTTGACTTTATATATTGCAGCGCTTTCTTTATATATTCCGATGCTGACTTTATATATTTAAGTTTTGACTTTAAATATTCCAGCGCTTACTTTATATATTCCGAAATATTCCAACGCCGTCTTTATATACTCAGGTTTTGACTTTATATATTTGGGAATGACTTTAGGCTATATATTCAAGTTTTGACTTTATATATTCCAGCGCTGACTTTACATATTCAAGTTTTGACTTTATATATTCAGAAACAAGTATTGACTTTATATATACCGACACTGACTTTATATATTAAAGTTTTGACTTTATATAGTTAAATGTAGTCATTATTGCATAACTTTTTCTTTACCAATGAAATTTAAACACTAAATTCAACTTCCATTCCTAACAAAGATATTTCTGGCGACTAAATAGAAGCTACTTATATCCAAATTCGAGCTATTGAGCTGTCGCCTTCCTGCCTGAATAAATCACCCTCGCTTCGCTCTTACTTTTTTACCGTTCATTTAATCATGGCTAGTGGCGGAAAAATTATAAAATGGAAGGAGGATTACACTTAGTATGGCTTTACCGGAACAATTATTGATGGCGAATCGATTATTCATAAAGCTTCAATTGATCTGTTTTTCTGTGTTAACCTCATATTTTTTCATACTTCTTCTCAAACCAAGGGGGTGCGAGGCTAAAATGAATCGGGAAGTGCTGATCAATGTAATCGGTGTACCAGGAAATCATGCATTGACAAAAGTTCCCCTTTGCTTGTGAATAAATGCGTGATTTTTAACGCGTTATGGAACACATGCATCGAAGCTTCTCAGCTGTGCTTGTGCCAAGAAAAGGAACTATTTTAAAAATAACATGATTGTCAATGTAATCTTTTGTAAGTAGTGCCTGGAGGATTCAGTGTGGAGAAACTCTAGAGACAGCGTGTGTATTAACTTATGGATTTTTCTGTATTTGGTGGCAGCGTCACAAAGTCATAACACTGCGTTAGCTGCGGAGCGCAGCTCAGAGCGAAATGAGATGAATGGGAGGGGAGATGATGACGTGACTCCCCCACCCGCATTAACTGTCAATCCCCCACAAACACAGTCTCTCGGAATTTGCATAAGCACAGCCCCTCACCTGCAATTTTAACTTAGTTACAAAGTGATCAAAACTCTCGTTTATATCCTGCGTCCTCTCATTAAACTTGTATCCCGCATTACGCGTGGGCATGACAAACGCCAGCGGCAGCCTGTCTATGAACTTAATTTAAAGTTTAGGTTTACACCGTGCTTTGTTTTTGAAGTAGCAGCACTCATGAATATGGTTGTATATGTCACTCGCTCGCTTCTTATTGTTTCGCTGCCTTCTGAATTATATACTACATGTTTTCTTCAGCGCTTTTTGGAGCTCTTCCTGGTTTTCTACGTACTGCGTTGACAGTCAGTTCACGTGATTACATAGGAGGCGTGATGATGTCACACAAAACTCCGCCCCTCACGGCTTTCGAGCTCAACTCCATTACAGTATATGTAGAAAAATAGCTTCCAGTTATGACCATTACTCGTAGAATTTCGAAATGAAACCTGCCCAACTTTTGTAAGTAAGCTGTTAGGAATGAGCCTGCCAAATTTCAGTCTTCTACCTACACGGGAAGTTGGAGAATTAGTGATGAGTCAGTCAGTGAGTGAGTGAGTGAGGGCTTTGCCTTTTATTAGTATAGATACATATATATAGATATACATATATATACATATATGTATGTATATATATATATATATATACTGCTCAAAAAAATTAAAGGAACACTTTTTAATCAGAGTATAGCATCAAGTCAATGAAACTTCTGGGATATTAATCTGGTCAGTTAAGTAGCACAGGGGGTTGTTAATCAGTTTCAGCTGCTTTGCTGTTAATGAAATTAACAACAGGTGCACTAGAGGGGCAACAATGAGATGACCCCCAAAACAGGAATGGTTTAACAGGTGGAGGCCACTGACATTTCTCCCTCATCTTTTCTGACTGTTTTTTTTCACTAGTTTTGCATTTCGCTATGGTCAGTGTAACTACTGGTAGCATGAGGCGAAACCTGGACCCTACAGAGGTTGCACAGGAAATCCAATTTCTCCAGGATGGCACATCAATGTGTGTCATTGCCAGAAGGTTTGCAGTGTCTCCCAGCACAGTCTCAAGGGCATGGAGGAGATTCCAGGAGACAGGCAGTTAGTCCAGGAGAGCTGGACAGGACCATAGAAGGTCCTTAACCCATCAGCAGGACTGGTATCTGCTCCTTTGGACAAGGACAAACAGGATGAGCATTTCCCGAGCTCTACAAAATGACCTCCAGCAGGCCACTGGTGTGAATGTCTCTGACCAAACAATCAGAAACAGACTTCTTGAGGGTGGTCTGAGAGCCCAACGTCCTCTAGTGGGCCCTGTGCTCACAACCCAGCGCAGTGGAGCTCGATCGGCATTTACCATAGAATACCAGAATTGTCAGGTCCACCAATGGCACCCTGTGTTTTTCACAGATGAGAGCAGGTTCACCCTGAGCACATGTGACAGACATTGAAGGGTCTGCAGAAGCCATGGAGAATGTTATGCTGTCTGTAACATCATTCGGCATGACCAGTTTGGTGGTGGGTCAGTGATGGTCTGGGGAGGCATATCCATGGAGGAACGCACAGACATCTACTGCGTAGGAAATGGTGCTCCGACTGCCATAAGGTATCGAGATGAAATCCTTGAACCCATTGTCAGACCCTACGCTGGTGCAGTAGGTCCTGGTTTCCTCCTAATGCATGACAATGCTCGGCCTCATGTGGCAAGAGTATGCAGGCAGTACCTGGAGGATGAAGGAATTGAAACAATTGAATGACCTTCACGATCCCCTGACTTAAACCCAATAGAACATCTGTGGGACATTATGTTTCGGTCCATTAGGCGCCAGGTTGCTCCTCAGACTGTACAACAGCTCAGGGATGCCCTCATACAGATCTGGGAGGAAATGCCACAAGACACCATCTGTCGTCTCATTAGGAGCATGCCCCGACGTTGTCAAGCATGCATACAAGCTCGTGGGGCCACACAAGATACTGAAAAGCATTTTGAGTAGCAGAAATTAAGTTTTTGAAAAAATGGACTAGCCTGCCACATCTTCATTTCACTCTGATTTTAGGGTGTCTACACAATTGAGCCCTCTGTAGGCAGAAAACTTTTATTTCCATTAAAAGACTTGGCATCCTTTTGTTCTTAAGACATTGCCCTGTCGTTATTTGTATAGATATCCAACTTCATATTGAGATCTGATGTATCTAATGTGTTTCTTTAAAGTGTTCCTTTAATTTTTGTGAGCAGTATATATACACATATATACACACACACACACATATATATATATACATATCTACATATATACTGTATATACACATATATATACAAATCTACATATATATTAGGGGTGGGACTCGATTAAAAAAATTAATCTAATTAATTAGAGGCTGTGTAATAATTAATCTTGATTAATCGTATGTAATCACACATGAACTTTTGCCCCAAATTGCAAATGTTTTTTTTTAATTTAAAAGGGTTTTAGTGGGCGACAGAATCAAATAATAGACATGGACATGAATATTGTAAACTCAAGCTCTTTTAATTTCTGAAAAAAAAATGCTTTTAAACTGCATTTCAATTCAAAACAAAAACAAAAATATCATCCCTGGCTAAAATTGGGCAGACTTAAAAATAAAGTGGTATTTTAAGTACTTTAAGTACATTTTCAGAATGGTATTGTCTTTAAATAATAATAACAAAAATTTCAACATAAAGTGCAGTTTTTCTTCTTAAAAAATAAGGCAGAAACATAAAAGGTAATTTGACCAGCTTCACCTTTAAACTCTGAGTAACCTTAGCCAAAATTATTTTGTACATTAGGCTAAAACAGTGTGATCATTGAAAATTTTGTAATTAGATGTAATTAGAATTACTAACGGTCACAGAAGTCCAATGATCCCCAGTAAGAGCCACAAAGTCTGCTTTCTGTAATGCATCTAATTGTGCTTGCTTTTCAGTGTGCACAAAACCATACTTTTATCAAGGCTTCCGTCGGGTAGTGTTTTGAAATGAAATTTTCCTCCGATCAGTCGTAGGAACGCGTTTTATTCCAACTCTAACATTTTTGTAGCTCTGATGTGTGCATCAATGTAATCGATGTACCAGGAAATCATGCATTGACAAAAGTTCCCCTTTGCTATGGAATTGAAAGTGTGATTAAATGCGTTATTTTTTTTAACACGTTATGGAGTACATGCATCGAAGCCTCTCAGCTGTGCTCGTGCGATCTCGCGATGTCAACGGGTTTATTTAATGTTAGCTAAGACCCGGCACTTAAAGGTTTCTTGCTACAGCAATTTTAACTCCGTTACAAAGTGAGCCAAAGTCTCGTTTATACCTCGTGTCTTTTCATTAAACTTGTATCTCGCGAATACCACATTCGTCATAGGCATGACAAACGGCAGCGGGAGTGTGTCTATAAAGTTAATTTAAACTTACGGTTCACACCAGGCTTTGTTTCCGCAGTAGTTGCACGTATGAATATGCTTGTAAGCATCACTCGCTTCATAATCTTTTGCTGCCTTCTCAATTGTGAAATGGCGTTTTCTGCTCAGCGCTCTTTGGGCCTCTTCCTTATTTTCCACGTACTGCGTTCAGAGTCATTTCACGTGATTACGTGGGAGGCGTGATGATGTCAGACGCAACTCCGCCCCCCATGGGCATCGAGCTGAAGTCCATTACAGTATATGTATAAAAATAGGTTCCAGTTATGACCATTACGCGTTGAATTTCGAAATGAAACCTGCCCATGCTTTTTGTAAGTAAGCTGTAAGGAATGAGCCTGCCAAATTTCAGCCTTCTACCTACACGGGAAGATGGAGAATTAGTGATGAGTGAGTGAGTGAGTCAGTGAGGGCTTTGCCTTTTATTAGTATAGATAGTACAGTACATGCAATATTATTTGAAAACGAACAGCGTCAGATCGGGTTTGAATACACGCCGACGCTGTTACTGAAGGCGTCAGCTCATTCAGTGCAGCAGTTTTAACGCACAGTACCTGCAATATTATTTGAAAACAAACAGCGTCAGATCGGGCGCATATTCAAACCTGATCTGACGCTGCTCATTTTCAAATAATATTGCAGTAGTGCGATGATGTTTTTACATATATTGTCTCTTTAATTCATCTTGCGGTTTGTAATCAGTGGCCGCGTGTTTTTTTCCCAGATCTTGCCAGTTCGCACATGTTGCTGTATGGTGGTGTTTCTTTTGTACTCCAGGGCACGCAGAGGACAGAATAGTACAGAGCACTATATGCAATCAGACAGACAGACAGGCAGAGAAGGCACTAGATATATAAATAAACAGGGAAGGCACTGTATAATAGATATATAAAAAAACAGCTAAGGGGATAGATATATAGATAGGAAGGAAAGGCACTATATGGTAGGCAGACAGGAAAGCTCCTATATAATAATAAAATTACTGTTATTACTATATAGATAGACAGGAAGTTCAGGCAGGCAGAACGGCGAAGGTTAAAAATAATTTTTCTCCCCAAGCAGGGAATCGAACTGGTCTGCTGCACTCTAAGTGACGAAATCTTATCACTACGCCACGGAAGCAGTTAAATTCTTGAACCTTTTATGAAAGTGTTTATTTGACTTTTGGCCTTCAGGCTTCACACATTTTATAGTTTATGCCTACATTTTGTAACATTTATTACTAAAATATGAAAACGTTTCTGTTTTAACATTGTGTTTACACAGATTACTGTAGAAACGGAACACACATGAAATGCGTATGTTCTAAATAACAATCTATTATTTCCACTCTAAAACTCCACTTCACTCCCAGATAATCGAGGCATGAGCTGGGAGAAGTTCATGCACGTTCTAAGTCGGTGGAGGGATGGAATAGCTGGCTGCTTGCAGTTTGTTTTTATCGGCACATTTACAGGACAAAGGAGACTGGCGGAGAGGTAAGAACGGTTTTAAGAAGCGATTTAAGGTGGGACGGATCTACGGGTTTTTTCGTAGACTCTGGTAATTCTAGCGTTAAAACCAAAGTATCTCCAGGCAACGGACGTGACTTCTTTTTTTCGGCAAAAGTTCTTCTGTGTCATCATATTCAACATTATTGTTAGCTACAGCTTCAGTTTCGGAATGTTCTCTGTCCACTTTCATCCCGCAATACATATAATACCGCAAGTACTCTGTTGTATGCCTATTTAGCAGTGTAACAGTGAAAAAGAGCTCCCGCACAACACCTCCACTAAAGCATGTACTCCATTGTATGTGATTAGCGGTGTAGCAGTGAAAAAGGTCCCCCCTTGAACAGTTCCCCGCTGCGCCACGTTCCGAACATTGTTTAGGCAATTTAAACCGGTGTTGCGGTATAAGAAAAATCCATATCATAACAAAAATAAAAAAAAGTGTTCGGTATGAACCGGTATACCGCCAAGCACTACTAACAAGATTCTTCTCTTGCTGCACCAACAAAAACTAATGATGACAAATACCATTACAAAATATTCTAAACTGAAATAAAATATTTGATTTTCATGTATAAAATTAAACAGTTACAAAATGCATTAAAAACTGACACTACATAAAAATGCTACAGCAGCTTCAAAGACAAGCAAACAGACAAAACAAATAAAAAAAATAATACTGGACTTACAGTATGCATGGGCAAACCAGAGCTGTAGTCCAAAGGCTCTGTGGGCAACAGGTGTTTCAAAATAAATCAGGAAGTATAATCCTAACACCACACACACTGCTCTATAGGCCAATCAAGTCTTTTTTAAACCCCTTTACTGTCAATCCTAAAAATAACCTGTCCACTGCAAGCCGCGAAGAGTGACTATTGGAAAAGCCTTTACATTATTGTGTAGAGTTAAACACAGGTGCTGTAAGAAGAAATAAACAGTTTACTGTGTTATTTTAATAGTGATAGTTCTTCAGAAATGGCCAGTTACAGCATAACAGATTCAACGTTCTAGTGATAATGATGCATGCGAAGGGGACGATTTTGTTTAGTCTTATGATGTCACTTCTGCAAATGCGAAATATCACAAAAGTGTTGGGCAGCTTTCAAAGCTGCAGTTCACTAGACTGCCAGAACATCAGATCACAGATGATCACATCTTAGATGTCACTGCAATTGAGCCCAACAAATGTGAACCATACACTGAAACCCAATTCAAGCATGCACATTTCGTCTGGTGTCAGTTATGTACTGATGAAATGTGCTGACCAACAAAACCTTTACATGAAACACATGGATAGCAGATATGTGAAACATTCAGCTTATTTATCAGGTGTGCTGGTATTTTGTTGACAATTTACTGGTCACTTCTCACAGAAGTGACAAATCGTTTTCGAGAAATAAAACCATTCTTCTGCATACATAGTGAGCTTCAGTGCTGTCTACATATCTGAACAGAGTGTGGCTGTTAAATCACTTCAGCTTTGAAAAGGTAATTTGGCAATGAAGTGATACAATTACTGAGTGGGCACTGTCCTTACTAAACAATAGGTAAAGTTTTTGGGAACTTACAAAAGGGCCTATTGCCTCAAAACTGGTGAAAAACTAAGCTGATGTTTTTATTTTATTGCATTATTTAATTGTATTTATTTTCCTTAGTTTTACATTTACAGCTGAAAATAATATGAAAATAATCTGATGCCAGAATAATGTTTTCAATTATTCTTCCCCCTTCTTCTCCTCTTTCTCTTACACTCTCTCTCAAAATGCAGAGTTTAAGGATCTTACTCTCTTTGTTCTTAACATGCTACACATCATACTGCTTCTGCTCAGGAAAAATTTGTTGTTCTTATGTGGTGTTCTAATTGCCATAATCTATAATGTTAAGATTTAGTATTTCTCATAGTATTTTTGAGGGCGGCACCGTGGTGCAGTTGTAGCGCTGCTGCCTCGCAGTAAGGAGACTTGGGTTCGCTTCCCTGGTCCTCACTGCATGGAGTTTGCACGTTCTCCCCGTGTCTGCGTGGGTTTCCTCCCACAGTCCAAAGACATGCAGGTTAGGTGCATTGATGATCCTAAATTGTCCATAGTGTGTGCTTAGTGTGTGGGTCTGTGTGTGTGTGTGTGTGTGTGTATGTGCCCTGCGGTGGGCTGGCGCCCTGCCCGGGAATTTGTTCCTGCCTTGCACCCTGTGTTGTCTGTGATTGGCTCCAGAAGACCCCCGTGACCCTGTGTTAGGATACAGCGGGTTGGATAATGGATGGATAATATTTTTCATAATCCCCAATACCATTTTGATGTTTTTACGATTGCCCATATACCTATTGCACGCTCTCCTCAAGGCCATCTTATTGTACTTATGCAGTGGTTATTCAGGCTACTCTTAAGTCCTGACATTATATACAAGTTTTTCTGTAGCCACCTCAGTTCAAGTAGTTAGGGTGATCATCTGCCAGAACACACGGCATCACTATTTTCTGATTTCCATTAACTTTTCAGGCCTATGGGTGATGAAATTCTGTATATAAACTCTGATTGAGAAACCAGAGATCAACATGGCAAAACCCTGCATGGGATTTTCTTTTACTAGCTGTATACTGTCAAGATGTGCTGTGTGCTGTACAGAGTAAGGATAAAAACATTGCAAATATTAAAGTTTGTCTACAGGGTCATCACAAACTGGCCTACAGCATATTTCTTGGCAAAGAAATGCTGGATGAATAAATGTTATGGTGGGACTGCAGATACTGTAAGTAAATTATGCATTAAAGAAGTATTCTTCTTTAAAATTTTGGAATATTAAGACTTCTTCAGCCATTTATTGTTTACTTCACTCCAAATATGCTCATAACTTGCACACAAAAGTGCAGCATGTTCAGAAATGATTATCAAACAAAAACACATAAGCATCTTATTACATTTTTATTCAGCTTCTGGTTTTGTTTTTGATCTTTTTGAAATGATAATCCTATAAGCCTCTACTAACATTAAGCAAATATTATTTCCAAACCTTTTAACTCTACAGCGTGTGACACAAAACTACACTCCATAATCTCTTTAACCATACCATAACTCATATTATACACATAAAAACACACACACACATATGGTTATTTACTTATAAAATAGAAGTGTTTGTGAAAAAAAAAATACTATGAAAGTGAACTAAAACTAAACTGAATATGTAAGTAATATCAGAATTAATACAGAAAAAAATAGTACTTAGAATTATTGTTTGTTTAACAGGCCTTCTTGTGCTCTTACTCTTCAGCCAGAAAGATATATGGTTAATTATACAAAAAGTTACCTCTCACTTTGTTTCCTTTCTCTAATTTTCTATTGACTACACTACTTTTTAAATTCAGAGAAAATTGATGGACGAAAGAAAGCAAAATTCTTTTAAATTGGTGATTATCTATACAAAGCGTTTGGTTTTCGTTCTTAAGGAAGTAAAAGTAAAGCCTTTGTAAATTTGTATAATAACTACTTAGCAAAAGTAAAGAGTACTGTACCCCGGAGAAAGCCCATTGGAGTAGAACTAAAACTTTTACTTGTCGATCGAAATATACCACGTACCGACTATATCAGTCTCAATTGCTGTCTTCCTATATGTCATTAGACCGGTCTTTCATGTATTTTATAGTCATATCTATCACGAAGCAAACAATTCAATACCTTTAGGGTTGAAACACTCGATGCTCACAAAGTGCCGGGTCAAAAAATCACTTGTGTAAATGTAAATACGCATATCACATGATCATTGGTAAAGGAGCCCCAGCATGTTTCCGTACGTCACCGATAACGGGTGGGTACCTTTGATTGACACATTTCCGAGAAAATCAATTAATTATTCCACAAGCGTGGTAAGCGCGCAAGCCTCACTTAATTAAAGATGATTAGGGTTAAGGCAAGTTGTACTTGATAAGGTGACGCAAATAAACATTACCTCTTAACCTGCTCAGTTCTAGGCTAAAGACGAAGATTATCATTATGTTGTGGCTTGAGAGTTCATGAAACTTGCGCTCGTTGAGAAACCAACTCTCGGAGAAACGTTCCGATGTGTTTTTTTTTTCTTTTAAAAGCATATCTAATATTGCTTCACTCTTAGTTACTACGTTACACTATCATTTAATTTGATATTGGAAGCGTATAATAAGAAATACACACTGGAAGGCAATGTGGACAATTTTTGATAAAACAGTATTTAACAAGTATAGTTGCAGAGGTAATTCTTAAGATTGTTCCACTTTATTATTCTGTTAAGATTTTTCTCTCTAGGTTTTAATCGAACCAAGACGACTTAGTGGCTTTATGTAATAATGAAAGGAAGCTGTAATATATTTGATTGTTAACTGTATATACGCTATGTTTTTTTGGATGAATTTAAATAATATTTAAACATTTCTAAGTAAATGTGGAATTTAGAAACATGAATGCTATTTAATATTTTTAAAGAATGTGTTAATAGTTACAGTATTGTTTTATCATTTTGGATAACTATTTAATTTATAAGTGCAAATGGTTGAGTGTAATTCTCTGTATTAAGTTTAATAAGTTTAAGTTGTTTAAGTTGTTTTTTTTTTAATTTTATATTTGTTCAGAATATAAAGAATCAAAATACAAGATACACACTGGAAAAATTTGAAAAGTGTAACTTCCAAAATGTGTGTGTAATTATGTTTTCTTTTGGCTATGTAATATATTGTTTTTATATTGTTGCTATATATAATTTATATATTTTTCCTTTTTTGTATATTATGTTGTTTTAAGTAAATTAATGTTTGTTGTTTGTAATTTGTTCCTTACAAAATGACAAAATATTTAAAGTCATTCTCTCCATTTAAAAAGCAATATTTAATAATATTTCACATTTAAATGATGTCATTTTTCTAAATCATTCTTTTTGTCAATTAGAGTCAAATGAAAAATGTATAAAATAGTAACATAAAATAGGTTATAAAGGCATGTTCCATCTAGCTAAAATCATTAATTATTGAAATACATCAATTCTAAGTCCATAAACTTCTAACAATAAGTGGCACATGTAATGAGCAGGAAAAGATGTCATACTTCATTCCCTTTCAGGATCAACCATCTTCTAATTCTTTCCTTGAAAAGCTTATTTTGGTGGGAGCTCGAGGAAAGGATAACTCACTGAACGAAGGAGGTGGGAAAGGGAAGGAGGCAGTCCATTTCAGCTGTACTTTGAATGGGGTATCATCATGGCGGGAAGTTCAGATGGAGAGAGTAATGGAGGAATTGTTGGGAAAGGGGGTTTGGGGTGTGATACTGAGGAGGGTCCATTTAAAGGAATTTATATCAGATACGAGGGAGTCCTAAACATTAAGGTGTTGATTACATTTATGGATCATGTAGAAAACATATACAACCTGTTAAAGTATCACAAACTATACACAAGTCAAGTTGGGAAGCATGCACTGGGACAGTGAGTTGCCGCACCCAGTAAATGACGAAACAGCTCGGGATCCCGGGTGGCAACCCCCTAGACAGACATGCGGTCTAGTTCCACCCTCTGGAAATTACCCTCTATGTGCCGCAGCCAGGTGTTACGTGGGCGACTCCTTGGCCTGGTCCAGCCACTCGGGTCCCCAACAATGAGGATCTTTCGAGCTGGATCACCCTCAGGGAAACATGGCACATGGCTGTAGGGCAGTAACTGACGCTCCCTCACAATGCAGGTAATGTGCCTAATTCGGGACTCCATTAGCAGCCAAAGTCAAACCAACGGTACCCAAGAATTTTCCAGAGAGACACAGTACCAAAGGAGTCCAGTCTTCGTCTCAGGTCACTGGATAGCGTCCATGTCTCGCAACCATATAGCAAGACAGGAAGCACCAGGGCTCTCAAGACTTGGATCTTCATCCTTATGCATAGATTTCAGGAGTGCCACACACCCCTTTCCAGCGACCTCATGACCCCTCATGCTCTCCCAATCTATCTATTTACTTCATAGGAAGAATTACCACAGACATGAATGACACTGCCAAGGTAAGTAAACCTCTCAATATAGTAACCTCTCTCTATAGTAAACCTACTATACACAAAGACATTGGAAAACTTAAATCATCAATATGCCTTTCTAATGGGAGAGTATGAATTAAATACACAGATAAAAAAACAACAGGATAAAAGTATTTCTCAACCACTGTTACAACTCACTTTTTGGTCAAGAACCGTCACCTTTGGGTCACTAGCTCATTTAAAAAAAAGTGCTACTTCAGTGGCTGACTAGCACACATTTCCTCTGCTGCACTTGCATGCTGCTCATACAATAATTAAATGAATACCCATATCCCATTTCTAATCATATTGTTTACACCAAGGGGCCAGGATAATATTTGCCATTTTCCAGGCACTTGGAATTTCCCCGGTGCGTAGTGACTTAATAAAAATGTGTGTCATATATGTACTCCCTAACCTTCTTTAGATCTCCAGGGTAAGCATTATTTGGTCCTTGTGTTTTTTTTTATTTCAGCCTATTTAATTTAAGACGTACTTTTCCCTTTACAATTTTTGAATCACTCTGAACTTACTTAGTAGTCCTGTTTACCGCTGTGAGGTTATCCACTTCGTCACATGTGAAGACCTCAGAAAAATGCAAGTTTAGAGCATCTGCTATTTCACTGCCTGTATTATTCTGATTCATTTCTTCTTGTCTTTGACTCTTCTTTCACAACTAAAAAACTGAAAGAATATCTGCTGTTTTCCTGTCTAACTGCCTTTTAGCCTCCCTAATATCCTTCTTAATGGCTGCCTTCATGTTTTCATATGCCCTGTGATTCACATTGGCGTTATTAGCTTTACAAACTTTACTGTATAAAGCTTTTTTTTTCCTTTGCCCCTTCTTTTTCAACTCTTTATTAACCCACTGTGGAGTTTTTTTAAACTATCTACTAATTTCAAATTTAGGTGTGTACCTGTCCTGCATTACATGTAAAACATTTTTAAACCTGGTCCACTGCTCCTTGACTGTCTCCACACTTAAAAGCTTATCCAAGTCTATCATCCTTAGACTTTCCTACATCGTTTCAAAATTTGCCCTACCAAAGTTAAACTTAACATTTTTAGTCTTTGTATCATACTCTTCCAAAACACTGAGAAATTTATTATATTATGGTTACTCAACTCTAATGGTTCTATCACCGCTACATCCTCAATTCTATCCTGATATTTCATGCTTTAATGTGTGCTGTAGTAAATGGGGCTATTCAGGTGTAGCAGAAGTCAGATCGACTGGAAATTATAGTAGATGCTGTGACAAGATATTTGGGAATGTTTGAAATCACAGCAGAACAGGTACATGAATTGCTCTGCAGAGAAGGGTATGAGAGTAAGGTAAGTGGAACATCAGTAAATTGTCTAGAGCAATAAAAGAGTGTTTATGCATTTAAAAAAAAAGTACATTGTAGTGTATTGGAATGCTAGATGTTTATTGGCATATGGACAAGAATTTAAAGCATACATTTTGAATTTATAAATTTCTCCAGATGTCATTTGCATTTAAGAGACATGGTTAAAGATTTATCTATCTTTTAAAATGCCTGGGTGGTAAGATGTGGTAGAACACATGGAATCCAGGATGGTTGTGCTATATTTGTAAATGAAAATCTATTATTTGGAATTTTGTCAACTCCAAAACAGATGGAACATTTGACAGTTGAAATTTGGACTCCAAAACGAGGCATAAACATTGTGAATTTTTATAATCTATGTCAAAGATTAACAGCTGATGGGATGGGTAAATCAATAAGGGATTTTACAGGTAAAATTGTATTGTGCAGTGACTTTAATGCACACAGTGGGTTGTGGTGTAGTACAGTCACTGATATTAATGGGAAAGCTGTGGAAGAATTTTTAGAACATTCATTGATTTGTTTAAATGATGGGTGAAAAGAAAAGCAAAGGTGGATTTTGAAAGTGATGTTTGTAGAAGATTACACTGAGAGTGATCATTTTCCAGTTATTTATAAATTTTGAAAAGTTATTTATCAACAGAAATTGGGATGTGCTAGTAAATGGTGTTTTAAACAGTAAGACTGGGTAAAGTTTTATAATATCTATGATGAACTATTTACTCAGATATCCCTGTATGGACATGCAGAGATAATCTGTCTTAAAGTAACTGCAACTAAAGCAGTTATTTAAGCTATCCCAATACAGTCAAGGAGGAATGGGAAAAAATGTGTTCCCTGGTGGCCTGCAATAGGAAATATGCATTTCAATTTCTGAAATATAATTTAACTCTGCAGACTATTTACTGAAGGCTTCCTCAAAAATGCGTTGTCTGGACAAACTTGGAGATGAGTATATTTAAAGATGACAGTAACTGGGAATAGGAACATTTGTGAAAAATGAAGCACTTTTGAGAGTGTGTCTGATGATGAATTTGTATTATTAGAATTAAAACTGTCAGTTAATAATACTAACAGTACAGCTCCAGGACAAAATGTGATTTCATATCAAATGGTTAAACATTTGCCAGATATACTTACAGTATTGTGCTATTAGGAATGTATAATGAAATATGCATTCACTGAATTCTTCTTAAAAATTGGAAAAAGGTAACAATAGTACTTTCTAACAAAAACCTGGGAAAGACCCTTCACAAGCAAATACCTATATGCCTATTGTCTTCACGTGTTTTATGTAAACTAATGGAAAGAGTGATAGTAGCTATAATGATATATAAGAAAGAAAGGATTAAAGAGTTCACACCAATTTGGTTTTTGGAAAGGAAGATGCACATTTAATGCATTAATATGACTGGAGAATGATGTAAGGAAAGCCTTCATAGAAAAAGAGTCAATGGTGGAAGTTTTCCTAGATTTATAGAAAGCCTACATTATGGAGGGATGGTCTGTTAAGTATATTCCATAGAATCGGTGTTGGGGGTAGAATATATAATTGGATATTGGATTTTATGCAAATGAAGGGGGGCAATTGGAAGAGAGGTTGAAATGTTAGGTATGCCTGGAGGCATTACAGTTGGAGGAAAAGTGATCATTGAACTGGGATTCAATTTTCAGTGTTTAAATATAAAGATATGATTTTTACCTGGAAGATGAGTATAGACAGTGTTTAAATATATAGGCATATTGTTTGATAGAAGACTGACCTGGAGGATTCATATAAGATATTTAGTGGGTAAATGTAAACGGGTCATCAACTTAATGCGTTCTATGGATGGATATGACAGTTGAACCACTAGAGAAGCAATACTGACAGTATACAGAGCCTTAATTAGAGCAAGCCTAGGTTAAAGCAATATGATATATGAGTAATCAGCTAAACAGTTTAAAACAGATTAGAGCTCATTTAAGCAGCTGCTCTTCGAATCTGTTGTGGAGTGAATTACACTACTCCTACCAATGCTTTACAGGTTGAAATGGGTGAATTACCTTTCAAGTCAAGAGAGAAGTAATGTATTTAATATAGTGGACATATTATAAGGATTCAACCAGCATTAGATAATAATTGGGAATATTCATATAATGCTGAAAATAGATTTTTCTGGTTAATTAACAAATGAGTTCAAGAATACAATATTGGGGACATAAATTATAGCCCGATGGTGGCTTGGCCAGGTATTCCACTGTGGAAGTTTGCAGAGTATGAAACTGATTTTCATTTGATGAAAATATATTGGCCCCAGAGATATTATTCATATCTACATATATATACAGATTTGTCAAAATATCCAGTCAGTGATAAAGTTAGTGGTTATATTAAATTTTTTGCAAAACTTTAAGGTAAAGACAAAGTGATCATCTATCAGTGTTTTCGACAGAAATTAAAGCACTAAGTACTGGCTTGCTGAGGCTAGAACAAGTTAACCTTAGAGGTAGCCTTATAGAACTGTAATACAGTATGTGCCAATTCAGCTTCAATCCTGCTGGTATGATTTGTTTTTAGAGGTTTATTTTATGTTATATAGTTTCAAATACATGGTTATAGTGGTCCAGTTTTATTAGGGACCTACACACTCTGGGGTTTTTGGGAATGAAAATGCAAAAAGTCTGGATAAAAGGGCAATTAAAAGGCCTGAGTTGGGTGTAATAAATACTATGGGGAATGAGGAAGTGAAGTTTATTATAAGAGTAGATTGTATTAAGAAGTGGCAAAAGATATGAAATTCACTCAAGAATCAAGGATCTTTATTGTCATTCCAACATCCATACGCAGAAATAAAATTTGGTGCTCAGGTCCTAGTAATTAAAAAGTGCCCACAATAACCCCATTAAAAAATACTTCCTACCCATAAGTTGCCCCTTAACCCCCAAAGCTTCATGATAAATGTATCAGAGATAAACACAGTGCAATGGCACAAAATAACATTTATACTTAAGTAAAGCAAGATATCCATAGCTAAAATAAATATTATTGCAATATGCCCAATAATTAGCAGCAAGTGAAAAAGGTAACAGCAAATAATTTAGTACATGAGACTATTGAAACAAAATACAAAAGTTTATCATAAGTCACAAAGAGTGTACAGTCAGATTTAGTGATAATGTATTCATTAGTCTAATAGCATCCAAGAAGATGTTCCTCAATCTGGTAGTGCCAACCCATAAGCTGCGCAATTTCCCACCTGATGGGGGGAGTGGGGGAGAGCAGTTCATGTGCAGGATTTGTGACATCTTCAGTAATGGAGGAGGCTTTACTTTTGCACTTGGTTTTGTAAATGTTCTTGATATTGGATAGGCTGTTGCTGATGATCTACTGTACAGACTTAACCACTCGTTCCAGTGCTCTCCTGTCTGTGGCTGAACAGCTGCTGTACCACACCGTAATGATGTGTAGAAAAAAAAATCAGGCGTGGTCTCCCCTAGACTTTTTTATTTACGCAGATATGGGGATGGATATTTGAGAAGTAAACCTCAAGACAATTATTATATTTTTATATTATGTGCATTAAAGAACCATAAACAACAAATCAAATTAATAATACTAGCCAACCCGCAGCGTACCATACGTCGCATAATCAGGCCGATTTTTTAATGATTTTTAAGCACAGGGAGAAAATTAACATTTGAAAAGTCGGTAATGTAATAAATCAGCAAGAAAAGCAACATTGTAACAATGCACGGAACGAACCAACACACACAATCGTCTGTGACTGAAAACTGGCAGACCCTCATCGTGCCTTCTCCTGCCAGACGGAGGGATACTAGTGCACTGCGCTCAGGTGCGGAGTGTGGAACGGCAGGAGAGGAGAAGGACATCCACTCAGCTCCCTCCGTTGCTAGTTTGCTGATTTCTCGTTCACTATGCACTGCCCACTCATGTGCCCACCTCCAACTCATCACTGGAGTCGTGGTCGTCTTTACACAGTCCAGATGCATCTGTGACTCACGTAGATGTTTCATTGCTTTGTGCGGTTTTGGCTGCTTTTCTATATATAATCCACCAAGACACCCGACCACGGTAGTAGTGAGGTGGGAGAGGGCATGCACAAAGGGTAGGGACGCAACCAGTGGGAGCGTATGAGTCGTACTTAGTGGGAATTCCACGGTTTGCAGCCCGAATGGGGTTCAACGGCTTACCCACACCTCTCTGCACCTGGTAGACACACGCTCAATCTCATGCATAATTATTTATTGAATGCTAAACACTTCTGGAAAGACACGGTTGTCTAAAATGGGTCAGTCTGAGAATACAGTAGTAAGTGAATGAAAAGATGTAACTCTGGAGAGAGCAAAATACAACACAATAGTGAACCCGCGGCATAACAAACGCCGCATAATTATTTATTGATGGTTGAACACTTCTGGAAAGACACAGTTGTCTAAAAAGGGAGGGTTTGAGGATACAGAAATTGAATGAAAAGATGGAACTCTGGAGAGAGCAACATATAATTGTCCGTGAGTGAAGAAGACGCATGTTTGTCGTGGATGCGAATTGCTGTATGTAGCCTGTAAAACAGTTTGCTATGGTGCACGCAGTCGTGCATCGTAACCGAAAACTCGGTTTTTAAAGACTGCTTACTTCATTGTGTTTTAACCTCAGTTGTAAAGGATTGTTTTAAGGATCCCATGGGATACCCCTCACAAACCGTTTTACACGCTGCATATGGCGATTCACCTCTGCGAGAAACTTGCCTCTATGAACAGTCAACGTGGCTCGGAGGTGCCAGGAGTTGATGGGCGTGGCTCCTTCCTGCGTGTGCCATTGGTGTCTTACTTGTCGGCGGCTCAGTGAATCCACGCCCCTTTCGGTGTGCTTTCCATGGTTGTCTTGCCTTAGTGAATTATATATATAGATAATAAACAATTATCTGCAGTGGGCTGGCACCCTGCCCGGGGTTTGTTTCCTGCCTTGCGCCCTGTGTTGGTTGGGATTGGCTCCAGCAGACCCCCGTGACCCTGAAGTTAGGATATAGCGGGTTGGATAATGGATGGATGGATAAACAATTAATACAAAAGTAAAGTAAAGACTCAGCAGCTGCATGAAAAAAGGTAAAGTACCACTTCCAGTTAATGGAAATAGCCCAAAAGTTGATACAAATCTATGTTTTGTTCCTAATACTTGTATGTATAAATATAAATATATATGTGAATTATGTATGTTACAAGAAACAGTAAAACGTGTTGATGGTTTGTCCTAAATACAGAATAGAAAGAGTAAAAATGTTTAAGAAAATAATGGGAATTATAAAACAATTTGGAGTGAAAAAGATAAAATAGTTGAAATAAGGTTCCCAGTGCAGTAATTTCATTTATAGTAAAACCAGATCTGAGTTGAAGAATCTGAATTGTCCATTTCTCTACACTCCAGTACAGTAGGTACTAAGAAAAAGAGATGGGGGATCACATACTAAGTTGAGTTAAAGGATACAGATACAAGCATTTCTTGGCTTAGCAGGCTACTATCACCGGTTTGTATCCCTGTTTTCTGAGAGAGCAACGCCCTTGACAAATCTAACAAAGAAAGGGAAACCTAATCACACGGTATGGGATGAAGCTACCGACACTGCATTTAGTGACCTTAAGCAGGCTCTTACGTCAGCTCCTATTTTGAAGGCACCTAATTTTTCTTTGCCTTTCATTCTCCAGACGGACGCTTCGGACACAGGTCTTGGTGCCGTGTTGAGCCAAAGCGTCGATAGAGTTGAACACCCCATTATGTACCTGAGTCGAAACTACTGGAACGGGAGACCATGTATGCGGCATTAGAGGGGGAGGCTTTGGCAATTAAATGGGCGATTACTCAGCTTGGAACGTGAGTTCACCCTCGTAATTCACCATGCACCTTTACAGTGGATGGCGTTACACAGTGATTCAAATTTTAGACCTGCAGCCTTACAAATTTTCGGTCGTTTATTGCCGTGGTCTACTGCAGGCCAATGCTGATGCCCTTTCCCGCTGCCACGACCTCATGGATGGGGGGTGGGGGGTGGGGCGGGCTGTGACTAGGAGGGAGCTGAGTGGACCAAGTGGAGGTAATTACCCGCCAGGCCAGGGGGTGGCGGGGTGCTCTAAACCTTCTTCTGTTATCTCCACACACCCAACCTGCACTAACAACATTCATCATCACACTTTCAATTTCCAGCTTCATAATCATCACTCTGTCCGATATTCTTTTTACCTCCAAAACACTCTTGACATACTGTTCCTTCAGTATAACCTCTACCCCATTTCTCCTCCTATCCACACCATGGTAGAACAATTTGAACCTACCTCTGATACACTCCCTTTCCATCTGGTCTCTTGCATGCACAATATATCAGTCTTGCTTCTCTCCATCGTATCAGCTAACTCTCTCTCTTTAATAGTTATACTGCCAACATTCAAAGTTCCTACCCTCACTTCAACTCTCTTTACTTTCCTCTCCCCCACCTGCCTCCGGACACGACTCTCCTGTCTTCTTCTCATTTTTTGGCCAACAGTAGCCTAATTTCCACCAGCACCCTGTTGGATAACAGTACTGGTGGTGGCTGTTGTTAATCCGGGCCTTGACCGATCTGGTATTGAAATGTGTGTTGTTATCTGCATATTGATTTGGCAAAATGTTACTCTTTGTTCTTTCTTTAACTACCTTGTTATTAAAATAATGCCTCCCACATAGTTTATATGCTCTGCAGACTTGGCAAAATGTGGAGAATCATCTTGGCATAGCTCCAGTTTCACACAGCCATAAACCCATCTTCCAGAATCTTGCCCTTTGTATTGGTGTATTATGTGAATTTCCCCTTGGGATTAATAAAGTATCTATCTATCTATCTACTGTATCTATCTATCTATCTATCAGGCCCATTTCTTTTTAGCTATGGGTTAGTCAGGGCAATATGAACTCAGAACGTTCCAATTGCTCAGGTCCAGAGTTTCTATTCTACATATCAGATCAGTCCTTAATGCAAATAGTGTCCTAGTATCCTCTGCACTCCTGACTCACCCTCTTTATAAAATTTCCTGCTTGTTATCTGCAAACTTTAAGCCAGTATCATCCCTATATGAAAATCTGTGCAGGATATCTGCTAGACCTTACCCTTATTTTAAGTCTACCAGCTTTACCTTCTTTCTTTCTTTTACCTGTGGAAAGTTATCCTTAACAATTTCTTGACATCCTCCAAAAACCCCAATTATCAGCAAATGCAATTAAAATTTGTATTTTGCCTGTATCTCTCCCCTCGTAAACTTTATGCTATGCCTTTGACTGCTTATTCCATTTGTCATATGTGTCCTTTTTGGACAACTGTTTCCAATTACTTATTCAATATCTTCGCTGTTAATTTTCTCCTTTTGTCATATATATTTCTACTCATGGACCTGTCTTCTCTTACCTTGAACTTTTATCCAGAGGAGGTTATTTTATCTGGGTATAATCACTGCTAAACGTATCTTAGCTTCTTGCTGGAAATCACCTGACTCACTCTCAGTAATCTTTTGGAAATCATCTTTCTTTAATCTAACCTTACTTCAGCTTTAGGTGGCATGGATTAATAGATAATGTGACTCCAATATAAAGAAATAGCAAATGTTTTGCCCTTGTTTTGGAGTAGGTTGGTAAGGGGTCCATGCCGCGCCACTAATCTTGATCCTTAATTTTCCTCTTTTCTTATTCCTTTCTTTCTTCTGGGGCCCCCTGTGATTGTCTGGACTTTCACTAGTCTATAGAGACACCAGTAAATTTAAATATTTTGTGTTTTATGAAACCCTTTTCACAGGGAAATTTTGGAAGGGTAGGTAAGGGCTTGGGCTCTGAAGAGGGGTGTATACTCTGTTGTATATCTCTAGCTTGTTCCACTCATGGAGTAGTTTTCTTCTCCTTTTATCATTGCTCTTTTCTCTTTTTCATTAGGATTCCATGCTTTGAGTTTCAAGGACACCAGTTCTTTGAGAGCCGGATCTTCTCGTTGCGCAGCTCTGATGTTTTCAGGCATCATGCCTGAAATGCTGCCTGTTGGCACAGTATATTGTTTTTCACAATTAAGCTGTAATGTAACCACCCAGAGTACATCTGCTGCTTTGCTTCCTTGCCACACTGCAGACATTACCTCTAGTGACACTATCTCTGTACGTTTATCCATTTGCTGTTGAAGGTTTACTGGATACTAGACAACAAACCGGCATTGGCAATCCTTTTCCCTAGTCTATACTTAATATCAAAATGGAAAACTGCTAGCTCTCCAACCCACCTGTGACCCACAGTGGCGGAGCTCAAGACATAGATCAAGGGGTTATTATCTGTGTAGTCAGTGAAGGTTGGACAGTAATATAGGTAATCTCGGAATTTGTTACAAATGACCCATTTAAGTGCTAGGAACTCAAGTTTACCGTAGTGTAGGTGGTAGTTCCTCTCAGCAGGTGTTAGTGTACTGGACCCATAACCAATAACTCTTAGTTTGTTGTCTTGCCATTGTTATAATACAGCTCCCAGGCCTTCGTTTGATGCATCTGTATACAATAAAAACGGAAGATCAAACTTTGGGTAGGCTAGGCTAGGAGGACTGGTCAGCATCTCCACCAATCTTGATACCACATTCTGGTGTTAAGTAGTCCAGGTTATTGGGGTGTAGGATGGGAGCTGTGTGTTCTCCCCTTTATTTGCTTAACCTTTACATTTATTTTTTTGGACCTTGGTGGTGTTTCTCAGCTCAGATGGGCTTTGGAGAAGTTTGAACAATGGTCTCACCAGTTGGGAAAAGTCCTGGGGGAATGACTGGTAGTAACTAAGGAATCCTAACAGTGTCTAAACAGTGGAACTTCTCCAGCTGTGTGGGGTTTCTTCTCCTTCAAATCAATCACTGCTTCCAAATCCCTTCCCCGACACCATTTGCCCAATGTACTGTATTTTTTTCTTAAAAAGTTCACATTTGGCTGGACGGAGCTTGATACCATGTTGTTGCTTCCGGCAGAACACTTGTCTGAGATGTTCCACATGTTCCTCAAATGTTTTAGAGTAACACAGGACATCATCGAAGTATGGCACACTAATGCCTTCAAATATTCCCTCCATACATCTCGGCTGTTGCATTTATCAATCTGAAGGGCATCTGTACCCATTTGTATAGTCCCAGGGTGTACTGAAGGCTGTTCACAAAACTAATGATATGCACTGCCCTAATCCAAGATGGAGAACCATAAATTGCCTTCTAGCTATGCAACAGATCCTGAATCCATCTGTGGCAGTGGATGGTGATCCGGTATTGTTTTGCGCTTGAGCTCACAAAAGTCAACACTAAGGTGCAGGCTGTTGCCTTTTTTTCACACACACACTACTACTGAGGAATAAGCTGACACAGACTTATGGATCCATCCTCTGTCTAAGAGGTTCTGAACATGCTCCTTGACTTCTTCATACAGGGGCCTGATAATGTAGTTGTAGCTCTTCTGAACTGGGGCACAAAAATGTTGCATACTCCCGTTTCCACGCTCAAATCGCAATGTATAAAACCTAAACTTGACGTACTTGAACTTGAAGCCACGCACATTTTCATGGTAGCTCAAACCCTGGCGTACGCAAGTTCTCCACTTGGTTTTGCAAACTGGCAGCACCCAGCGTCAAAGTAGTGCTTTTGTTCCAGTGTGGTTTCCCTTTCTTTTTTATTTTTTTATTTTTAATTTAATTAATTTTATTGTAATCATTTCATACAAATAGATCTATTTTTACAAAAAAATAGGATTGAAAAACAATCCCAAAAAGAGAGCATGGCCAACGAAATAAAACTTAAGGTTTGTAAACATACCTAAATTGATGAGTTTAATAGGGCAATAGAGATGAATGGGGAAGAAAAAGAATAATTGCTTCCTCTGTACTTTAAGAGCTTATTCTAAAATATTATTGATTAGATCCTGCCACGTTTTGAAAAAATTCTGTACAGATCCTCTAACTGAATATTTGATTTTTTCCAATTTCAAATAGTATAAAACATTGATATCCCACAGACTTAAAGGAGAGTTAGGATTCTTCCAGTTTAGCAAAATAAGTCTGTGTGCCAAAAGTTTAGTGAATGCAATCACAGTTTGCTTGTCCTTCTCCACTTTAAATCCATCTGGCAGAACACCAAACACAGCTGTTAATGGGATAGGAGGGATTGTGACACCAAGGCTGTCTGAAAGGCACTTAAAAATTTTGGTCCAAAATGATGTTAATTTGGTGCAGTCCAAAAACATTTGACCCAGTGCGGCTGGGACTTGATTGCAGCGTTCACATATTGGATCTTGCCCTGGAAACATTTTTGACAGTTTTAGGAGAGACAGATGTGCTCGATATATAATTTTGAGTTGAATAATTGTATGCTTTGCGCATATGAAGCTTGAGTGAAGGCTCTGCATTGCTATTTTCCGCTCCTTTTCTGATATATTGATTAAGAGATCTTTTTCCCATTGTCCTCTTCGATCTTTAAAAGGGAGGGACTGTAAAATAATTTTATATATTGCAGAGATGGTCTCTGAGTCTTTGAAATTGAGCAATATTTTTTCCAGCATGGAGGAGGGTGCAAGATGAGGACAATCAGTCAGGTTCTGTTTAACAAAGTTCATAATTTGAAGTTAGTGAAAGAAATGTGTGGTTGGAATGTTAAATTTGGAATGTAATTGTTCATAGGATGCAAAGATATTGTCTATATAAAGATCTCTAAGCAATTTAATCCCAAATGATTTCCAGATATTAAAAACTGTATATGTTTGCGATGGTTGAAAGAGGTGGTTCTCTTGCAGAATCAGCGTTCTAAGCTTACAGATGGCTTAACGTCTATTACAGAGCTGATTGTGTGGCAAATGGGTATTTGGAGAAAGAAAAGTAAAAACAGGAATTGGGGGATAGTATGTTTGAAAGAGACAGTACTGCTGCTATAAATTATTTCATCGAAGGTTGCGCACGACGCTGCAAGCATCTTGTGTGAGACATGAACAATCACTGTGCCACCATGTTCCCATGTTTAATAACATGCTTTAACTCCTATCATCATGAAAATTATATCATGTATACATCTCAGTATTTTAATTATTCAGAGAGATGTAATATAATGAATGTAAAGGAATCTGTGTCTTGTCGGAGGAAGAGAAAGCCCGTTTAAGAAGCACGTAGTGCACACATAGCACATAGAAGACCAAATACAAAACAAAGCATTTAACGTGCTATTTTAGTTATGATGGGATTTGAGAAACAAGTAAATTAAACAATTTTAAGATGAAGTTTATGATATTCTACTTTAATGACAAAAACTACATGATTAAAGTGGAAATTTAGAGATTAAAGTTGACATTTCGTGCTTTTTTCCCACTGTGTGCCTATTTTTTTTTCGTTGTACCTGTGGAATAATAAAAAAATTTTAATCAATATATTAAATAATAGTTGAACAAAGAATCTTGGGCTGAGGACCTTTTAGTCTGTACTCAGGAAACTGTTAATCTTAACAAACATCTAGGATTGTAAAATCAATAGCAACCGACTTTTCACTTCATCTTTAGTGGTTGAAGAAATGTGTTGTAATTTTTGGGCATATTACTGAATCCCCCCAAAGAATTGTGTAACTTTGTCTCGTGATAGGCTATCTCTGTAAGATGTAAAAATTTCTGTTATAAAAAGGAAACTCGCCCACCCAAGATTGGGCAATTTGCTGATAACTGTCAGTGACACAAGCTGACAGGGGTAGCAGTGGTCTCTCTGCTTACCAAGAATAAAGAAATTACTTTTTTACTCTATATCTGCTGTCTGTCTGCAGTTTGCCTCAAACCTTTGTCCACAATTTTTTGGCGCCCAACATGGGGTGGAGACGGACAGGTGACTCCTTGAGCAGGATCGTCCAGAGGAAGGACCAGCTCCGGAAAAAGTTACGACTGGCCTGCCTCGGGCAAATCCTGCGTGAGAAGTGTCTGGCCTCCTCCGATTGAATACGAAAGTCGAGTGAACTGGGAATTCCCTAGCAGGATAAGAAAATTCTTGGTGAGTAGACCGAGGGAATCCGATTGAGTGAATGACATAGCTCAGGGATTTGACCAGTTTTACGGGAAAGAAAATAAAGAAAAAAAATACTGTATTGCCAAACGGATAGTAAACTGGAAAGCAGGGAATAATAATTGGGTCCCTCGGGGACAGTGTAAGTTGCTGAGAATATTAGTAAGTTACTCCCCGTGAAGTGGAATAGAAAGGGATGAGTGGCACACTCCTAGAAATAGAGGAAAGGGAGTAAAACGAATAGAATATATATTGAGTATCTGGGAAAAACACTGTGTGGGAGGGCGAGTTTCTGTCTCTAACGTCTGGTCATATTCCTGCTCCTATGGGTTAATCTGTGGTGGACATCAAGAGCGGTTACCAACTAGGAGGTACTTGACGAAGGGATTGGCATTGACCTGTTGAAAGTCCCAGACTCCGTGCTGAACAGATTGTCAGTCTGCTAAAGTCACGAAACCACAAGAGTACTGATCCGGGAGTGGAAGGGACTGGAGACGGAACTTTGCGTGGGCTGATCTATTCTTCTGTTGTCCAGAGCTATGTAGTTATGGGAAAGCAAAATAGTAAAACAGTCAAGAAGGTTTCTTGGGGAAATCAAAAGTCTCCGTTGGAAGGACTATTTTTGGAAAGCGTGTTGGACTCTAGTTCCCACTCAGGTCCGAAAGGAGGTTCACCTAGGAAACTAATAGAAAAGAAAACCGGGTTAGATTTTAAGAAAGCGTGTAAAAAATGGAATAAACAAAGCGGTGTTAGATGACCAATTGATGGAATAGGGGATATTTCAGAAATACAAGAAATAAGAAAAATTTTGTGTAGAAACACCCAACGATGTTGTAATAAGGGTCCTTACCGAATGGATATGTTTGATAGGTGGGAACTAGTGATAAAGGATATAACCCTAGAGGCAGCACAGAAGCGTAATGAATTGCTTGCTGCCGAAGTTAAAACCTGGAAAGAAAAGGAAGAAATGTTATTAGCTTTGCAGAAAACTAAGATAGAATCAGAGCCCAAGCCCGAGAATAAAAGAAAGTAAACAGAAAAGAAGGACCCCCATACCCCGTTATTTGTCCACCCCCTCCATACCAGACTCCACCCCCACCTACCCCTCCACCTCCTGTCCCCACTTCGCCCCAGGCACCCCAGGTAACTGACGAACCATCCGGAACAGGGTTCTTTGATGAACAATATCATAATGACTCATCCTCTCACTCAAATCCTGATGACGATAATCCCTAATCTCTCACCGAACTAGAAGTCAGACTTTTCATCCGGCCTCGACATCTGGATTCAGCTTTATCTCCCCTAAACCCCAAAAACCTCCCGACTCAACATTCTCATGCACCCTAATCGAGGTCCCTAACCCCCAACACGACCCCACCCAGGCTGCAGGACCCAATAACCCCACTACTGTAATGATTCACCGTAATTGGGATATTCAAGAATTAAAAGATGTAGTCTGAACTGCCCGACCCTAAGGGAGTTGGTGGGCTAAAATTCGTGGAGCAGCTCCAAAAGCTAGATGATATGTATAAACCCAATGCTGCAAAATGGACACAGGTGTTGCGACGAAAACTAGGTACCACATGGGCAACTGTGAGTCGGGGGACAAGGAATGGACAACCTTGGGCTTGGGATCAAAGCCTTAACTGTGGTGGGGGCCAAGAAGCCCAATTTGTACAACAATGGGAAGTGATGACACAAACTATCACAGAGAAATATAAGAAAGGCACAGACTGGTCCCTTATATCAGCTGCCAAACAGAAGAAAGACGAGACAGTTGATGAGTGGGCACACTGAATACAAGACCTTATGGCTAATCATTCAGGCCTAGACAATGCCGATGATCGAACTCGCACTGCTGTTCCCCCTTTTGTTTCAGAACTAAGAAGTGACATTCAAAACAAGGTCCGCACATCCTGTATAGGATGAGAGAGCGCTACTTCTGAGGAAGTAAAATGCCATGCAAAGCATGCTGAGAGACAATCTAAGCAAAAATAATTTGATACATAGACTAAGCTGCTTGCAGCACAACTACAGTACTACACAAGGGGAACGGGCAGGGGCAGAGGATTCCAAGGCCATGGCCGAGGGAATTCCTTTGGAGGAAGAGGGCGATGAAGGGGACGAGGCTTCCAGTCCTCTGCATCCACCAATCCGTTCACACAAATGCCTAAATCATCGGAACAATCTCCTGCGTCATATATCTGCTATGGCTGTGGTGAACCTGGACACTTCAGACGTGACTGTCCAAACAAGCGTCCACTACCACCAACCCCGCTCCCAGAGCTCAGTGACATTTCTTGGTCTTAGGATTTAGCAGGGAACCCCAGCCATTTTTTCCAGTTTCCTCTGCTTACTCGTCATGCCGATGCAGACCCTTTATTGACTTTGATAGTGAATGGTAATGAAACTGTCTTCCTTGTAGACAATGGAGCCACACGCTCCACCTTATCGCTGTTGGAGGTCCCTGCCTCGAAAGACACTATAAAAGTTCTCACTGCTTCAGGACTGCCACACACTTTACTAGTTTCAAAGCCTCTGCAAGTGCAACTCAGCACGGACAGGTCTCCATTAACTCATCGCTTCCTGTTAAATCATCTGTGCCCTGTCAATCCACTAGGAAGAGACCTCATGACTAAATTGTCAGTCTCAATCTCACTGACAGAAAAAGGATTTTACTGCTCCATTCCTAAGCTCCTGTGCCAAATCTCCTCACACCCCAAACCATCTCTTGCAGCCTGGACCCTAGACATCTCCCCACACACTCTTCTCTTTAAAGCCCTACACTCTTTTCCTCCATGTCTTTTTCCGCACTTGCAAGTCCCAGACACCCTACACTGTACTGCCCAGTACTTCCCTGAGGAAGTAGACAAGACACACCTTGGTTAGAATCTTTTCTCTCTCCAGGTACTTGCCCAGAGACCCTTCATATCCCTTGCATTTTCATTTCATCTACTATAGCTGCTGCTTCAGTTCATCCCACATATTCACAAAGCATTTTATATTTAGGAGGTTCAGTCCCCCATGTGTCCTTGGCCAAATCTAACACCGTTCGTTGGGTCGAAATTAGGGACTGGGTTGACCAATGTCTAAATAGGACAGATTGGCTATATGTCGCACTAGGCATTTTTGATACTTCAGACCATCTAATAACTAAAGTATTAATCCAAATTGACCTACCGGTCCTTTGTTCCCTTTGTCACCCATCTCTTTCTCTATGCTCTCTACAAACTGATTTTTTCCTATGGCTTTCTTCAATTCCTGACACCCTATGGTCTCAGGGAAAGAACGATTTTGGCAGGATCGCAAATTGTGAACCTCTGGTAGTTTTTCCGAAATCATCCTTCCGTCCTCACCATAAGCAATATCCTCTTTCTTCCGAGGCCAAACCAGAATTGCAGCTGTACATAAAGATCTTGTTGAAAGGGGGGCTATAATTCCTATCCAATACTTTCCTTTAAATTCTCCTATTCTACCAGTAAAGAAAGCTGATGGATCTTGGCGCTTTGTCCAAGACCTCAGACAAGTTAATTCTGCTATTTCTCCTAGGGCACCGATTGTCCTTAATCCTTACACTATTCTCTCTTCGATTCCTGCAACGGCTCATTACTTCTCAGTAATTGACTTAGCAAATGCTTTCTTTTCCATCCCTGTGCATCCTGATTTGCAGTTTTGGTTTGCTTTTACTTTTCAAAACTGCCGTTGGACATGGACCGTTATGCCACAAGGTTATACAGAGGCTCCTTGTGTATACGGCCAAGCGCTTGCTCAAAACCTGGAAGGTTTCTGGCCTGACAGGGGAAGTGCATTGATACAGTACGTTGATGATTTATTACTCTGTAGTGAAACAGAGAAAGCATGCACACAAGATGCAGAATTATTGCTCAAGTATCTTGCAGAAAATGGGCACAAGGTCTCCAAGACCAAGCTGCAGCTAGTTCAAACCACTGTCAAGTACTTGGGTCATGACATCACGTGTGGTACCAGAGCTCTGTCAAAAGACCGCATAACCACCATCCCAAACCTTCCCAGACGGGTCACAAAACAACAGGTTATGTCTGTATTGGGCATTTTAGGTTACTGTCGACAGTGGATTTTAAATTTCTCTGAAAGAAATTTACAAAATCTATCTAACACTGCTGACCTTCCTCTTTCTGGTCGTATACAGTGGAATGAGCAGGCTGAGAAGGCTCTATGTGATTTAAAAAGTGCACTACTTTCTACGCCAGCTTTAGGACTCCCTAACTATTCTCGTCCATTCACTCTGTTTGTGGACGGAAAGGGGGGATATATGAATGCAGTACTGACACAGCTCCATGGAGACAAACAGAGGCCAATAGCCTATTTGTCGAAAAAATTGGATTCAGTGGCTACGGGACTTCCAACCTGTCTCAGAGTAGTAGCAGCCACAACAGAAGCTGTGCTAGCCAGTACAGATATAGTGCTCATGAGCCCCCAAACAGTAAATTAGCCTCACACTGTACACTCCATTTTAGTACAGGCCAAAACATCGCATCTCACTACTGCTAGGGCAATACACTATCAAAATGTACTTTGTACACTGTCAAATGTCATAATTGAAAGGTGCTCTACCTTAAATCCAGACACTCTTCTTCCAACTGAAGAAGAAGGGGAGCCACATAACTGTTATGATGAAATAACTAACGTATTAAAACTTAGGCCAGACCTGCAGGAAACTCCACTAGAAACAGGAGAAGTGCTCTACGTAGATGGATGTTCCTTGCGATTGGATAATGGAACACCCTCAACCAGCTATGCAGTGGTCAAAGGTGACCACCTGCTGGAAGCAAACCGAATTTCTTCAAATTTAAGCGGCAAGCAGCTGAATTAATAGCTCTCATCCGAGCTTGTCATTGTCAGAAGGAAAAATCATAACAATCTACATAGATTCCAGGTATGCTTTTGGAGTCTGCCATGATCATGGGGCAATATGGAAATTGAGGGGATTCAAGACCAGTACTGGCAAGCCCATCCAACATCAAAAATTAGTAGAATCCCTCTTAGAAGCCATAACAAAACCATTAAAATTGGCAATAATCAAATGCCAAGCTCATAATGCGAAACAAGATCCCGTCAGCCAAGGAAATGAATGGGCTGACTACTTTGCCAAGCAAGCTGCCTATAATAAAACACCAGTCTCTTTATTCCAACAGAAAGATGACAAAGACCCTGATAATCAAATTATCTCTTTACAGAGCGTAACCACGGACAGAGAAAAGAGAAAATGGTCCAAAGAAGGATCCCTCTCTGATGGGGTCTGGACCCATAAGGAAAATAACAAACCTTTCCTCCCAAAAGCTTCTTTCCCAGGTATGGCAAAAATCGCACATGGCCTGGATCATGCTGGAAAGGATGCAATGACTCAAGATGTCGAGCGACATTGGGAAGCCACAGGTTTCTCCACGTATGCAGAGCAATTCTGCAGACGCTGTGCACTATGTCAAAAATTTAACGTAGGTAAAGGTACCCAGGTTAGTCCCGCCGTCACACCTAACCCAATGGATCCATTCGAACATCTCCAAATGGACTTCATTGAATTAACACTGTCTGTGTTCTCCCGATGGATGGAAGCTTTCCCTTCCAAACATGCAGACGGCAAAACTGTGGCAAAAGCCTTAATAAAAGAAATCATTCCAAGATGGGGAATACCACAGAAATTGCAGACTGATAATGGTACCCATTTTGTGAACTCTGTAATAAATGAATTGACCACTTGACTCCAGATAAATATACATCATTACTGCAAGTACCATCCCCAAAGTGGAGGTATTGTAGATAGGTGCAATTGCACCCTAAAATCTAAATTAGCAAAAATCTGTGAGCAGGCAAATTTAACCTGGCCTGACACTTTACTCCTGGCCTTAATGGGATTGAGAGGAAGGACACACTGGCAGTTGGGACTGTCACCGTTTGAAATACTAACTGGACGGCCCATGCCTGTTGGCATGGTTATTGGAGATATCAATCTGCACACTGTGGACAATGATCTTCTCTCCAGTCTTACAGGTCTCCGAGCATCCCTGAAGGAGGTCCTCGAGCAGGTTAACCAGGCTTGGCGAACCAGTCCTCCACCACAGATCACAGATTTCTTTGGGAACCTGGATACTGGTCAGAGACACCTGAAGGAAGCACTGGCATCAACCTCGCTGGAGAGGACTGTTCCAAGTGCTGCTTTCCACACCTCACACCGTTAAAGTCAAAGGACTTCCTGCCTGGATTCACATGTCACATTGCAAAAAATGGCACTCATAGCTCTCTTGACTTTGGGACAAAGACAAACAGGTGGTGACCATCTGACTCACCAATTGAAGCAAATACATGGGGACTTTCCCACGTTAACTTTCCAAATAGGGAAGACTGCCTCATTCCGGAGTGACTTTTGTTCCATTGCTCCCTGTGGATCCAGCAGACAAGACAAATGGAGATTGTCTGAAAAATACGTTTGTGTGACTCGACCTGGGTATAAATCTGATTCAAGTTTCTCCTCCCGTCTATCTGAATGTTCAAGCTGGAGTGATGTGTTTGCAAACACTGGCAACCAGGACTGGGGGTGTAATCCATGGGAAGCCCAGGAGCATGATTTAAAAACAAGGTTTTCTATAATTAAATCAAGGTTTTCTCCAATTCATGAATGTAAGGTAGAAACTTGTAATCCTTTGATTATCACTATAAAAGACCCCTCATATCATGATAAAGGAACCTATATACAGGTGCCGGTAATAAAATTAGAATATCATGGCAAAGTTGATTTATTTCAGTAATTCCATTCAAAAAGTGAAACTTGTATATTAGATTAATTCATTACACACAGACTGTTGTATTTTAAATGTTTATTTCTTTTAATTTTGATGATTATACTGTAAATGACAACTAATGAAAGTCCCAAATTCAGTATCTCGGAAAATTAGAATATCAATTAAGACCAATGCAAAAAAAGGATTTTTAGAAATGTTGGCCAACTGAAAGGTATGAACATGAAAAGTATGAGCATGTACAGCACTCAATATTTAGTTGGGGTTCCTTTGGCCGGGATTACTGCAGCAATGCAGCGTGGCATGGAGTCGATCAGTCTGTGGTACAGCTCAGGTGTTTTGAGAGCCCATGTTGCTCTGATAGTGGCCTTCAGCTCGTCTGAATTGTTGGGTCTGGCGTATTGCGTCTTCCTCTTCACAATACCCCATAGATTTTCTATGGGGTTAAGGTCAGGCGAGTTTACTGGCCAATCAAGAACAGGGATACCATGGTCCTTAAACTAGGTACTGGTAGTTTTGGCACTTTGTGCAGGTGCCAGGTCCTGTTGGAAAATGAAATCTGCATCTTCATAAAGTTCGTCAGCAGCAGGAAGTATGAAGTGCTCTAAAACTTCCTGGTAGACGGCTGCATTGACCTTGGACCTCAGAAAACACAATGGACCAACACCAGTAGATGACATGGCACCCCAAACCATCACTGACTGTGGAAACTTTACACTGGACCTCAAGCAGTGTGGATTCTGTGCCTCTCCTCTCTTCCTCCAGACTCTGGGACCTTGGTTTCCAAAGGAAATGCAAAATTTACTTTCATCAGAGAACATAACTTTGGACCATTCAGCAGCAGTCCAGTCGAGACGCTTCTGACGCTGTCTCTTGTTCAAGAGTGGCTTGACACAAGGAATGCGACAGGTGAAACCCATGTCTTGCATAGTCTGTGCCTGGTGGTTCTTGAAGCACTGACTCCAGCTGCAGTCCACTCTTTTTGAATCTCCCCGACAGTTTTGAATGGGTTTTGTTTCACAGTCCTCTCCAGGGTGTGGTTATCCCTATTGCTTGTACACTTTTTTCTATCACATCTTGTCCTTCCCTTCGCCTCTCTATTAATGGGCTTGGACACAGCTCTGTGAACAGCCAGCCTCTTTAGCAATGACCTTTTGTGTCTTGCCCTCCTTCTGCAAGGTGTCAATGGTTGTCTTTTGGACAACTGTGAAGTCAGCAGTCTTCCCCATGATTGTGTAGCTTTTGCAGGTGTTTTGAGTTAATTAGCTGATTAGAGTGTGGCACCAGGTGTCTTCAATATTGAACCTTTTCACAATATTCTAATTTTCCGAGATACTGAATTTGGGACTTTCACTAGTTGTCAGTTATAATCATCAAAATTAAAAGAAATAAACATTTTAAATACATCACTCTGTGTGTAATGAATGAATCTAATATACAAGTTTCACTTTTTGAATGGAATTACTGAAATAAATCAACTTTGCCATGATATTCTAATTTTATGACCGACACCTGTATTAGGGTCCTATGTTTCTGGCACAGATTCCCTTTGGAAAATGTATTATACAAGTAACAGGGACACAACCTACTCTTGTCTCTCCTAGCTCAAATATCCCTGCTACACCTCCTCCTGACGACTTACCTTCACAACCGATTATTTCTCTAAATATCACCACCCTTTCCTCTGCATTCTCCATAGAAACTGGATACGGTGACCAGAACCGATGGCTGCAGTGGGTCCTCTATTCTGCACGACAAATAAACCAATCCAACTGTTATGCATGTGCCACTGCACGCCCTCACCTTGCCACTACCCCATTTCCCTTAACTGATCCCTCAGACCCCACTGGCCTTCCTTGCTTGCTTTACCTATTTACTACCGCTTTCCCTCCAACGGATCCCAAATGTAATACCTTAAATACCCTTTTTCCCCCAATTCAACCTATGACTCCCCTTATGTTCTGACCCTATGTTGGCAGTTACATTTGTTTCACTCGAGCCTCCCCTAAGAAGAATGCTGTTTCCCTTGGCTCCCTTCCCTCCCCCGGTGCTCCTTCATGCACAACATCTCTATCGATGCCTCCACCTCTCTCCTCAATAATATTTGCCTTAGTTAGTTCACCTCCCACGCCACCGCTCGTGCGGATGTCTGGTGGATGTGCCGAAGATCTAAATTACTGGACATACTCCCACCTGAATGGACTGGTACCTGTGCCCTTGTACAATTGGTCATGCCTTTCTGTCTCCTTCCCCTTCATGGCCAACAACCTCCATTCTCTCCCCATTCGCATCGTGTTCGTAGATCCTTAGCATCCGTTGCAAATTTATCATTACATGGTCCAGGTGTGTATATTGACCCAATAGGCATACCTAGAGGTGCCCCTAAGAAATTTAAAGCAAGAGATCAAGTAGCTGCTGGTATTGAATCTCTTTTTCCCTTAATCACTATCAATACAAATGTGGATTGGATAAATTATTTATATTACAATCAACAGCGTTTTCTGAATTTTACTAAAGAAGATGTTGAAGGAATACATGACCAATTAGATAAGACCTCCCTTATGACCTGGCAAAATCGCTTGGCGCTAGATATGCTTCTAGCCGAAAAAGGTGGTGTTTGTGCTATGTTCAGTGATGCTTGCTGTACGTACATTCCGAATAATACTGCCCCTGATGGCTCCATCACCCGTGCCTTGCTGGTCTGACTACTCTCTCCCTAGAATTGGCTGAAAACTCAGGCATTGATACCCCTCTTGATGAATGGTTTATATCCACCTTCGGCTCTTGGGGCCAATGGTTTAAATCCATTTTTCTTTCCCTTTTAGTTGCTTTAACTGTTATTCTTTTGATTTGCTGTTGTCTAATTCCATTAATCCATTTAAGTTTTTCACTGCCTCAATAACTAAAGCTTATTTCGTCCACACAGAATGCATGCATCTTTTTTCCCAGGCCCAATTCTCTTCACAGTCATCCCTCGATCAGGATTGTTTTTTTTTAACTATTCTTCGTTCAAAAAGGGGGGAATGTGGAATAATAAAAGATTTTTAATTAATATACTAAATAATATTTGAACAAAGAATCTTGGGCTGAGGACCTTTGAGTCTGTACTCAGGAAACTGTTAGTCTTAACAAACATCTAGGATTGTAAAATCAACAGCAACAGACTTATTCCCTTCATCTTTAGTGGTTAAACAAATGTGTTGTAATTTTTGGGCATATTACTGAATCCCCCCAAAGAATTGTGTAACCTTGTCTCGTGATAGGCTATCTCTGTAAGATGTAAAATTTTCTGTTATAAAAAGGAAACTCACCCCCATCTGTTCGTGACACAAGCTGACAGGGGTTGCAGTGGTCTCTCTGCTTACCAAGAATAAAGAAATTCTTTTTTACTCTATATCTGCTGTCTGCCTGCTGTTTGCCTCGAACCTTCGTCCACATACCCTAATAAGCTTTCATATGACACTCAGACGGTGGGCTACCAACCTTTTCATGGCAACTTTGATATCTGACAACTTCTTTTTTATTTCGGGGCACTGTGCAACTTTGTGAACTTGAGCTTTCAAGTGTCTCTGACACTCTATGTAACTCGATCAACTTCCTTTTGTTGTTTATGCCACTGTTTAAACCAACAAATAATATGTTTTTCCTTTGCCTCCACTTGGTATTCGCTGAAATTCATCTTTATTCCCCACGTGCTTTTGACATTGTCTTTTCACAGAACGCTGAGCTTAAGGGCTATTTATATTGATTTACATATTCAAAGAGGCGTAATTCTGGGAGGAGTTTGGGAAGTAGAAGCAGGCGCGTGCATGTGCGTTATTTTTCACATTGGATTTATGGAGCGGAAGAACGTGGAAATTGGCGAACACACAGATTTATGCATCTGGATTTTTTAGTATGTACGCACATCTCCGCTTTAATCCTTACATCATGTTTTAGTGTGAATTCTATACACAGCGTTATGCATGAGGCCCCAGGTGTGTTGTCTGTGTAGCTGCGTTTACCCAGAATTATCGACGTTCTGCAGCTTCAGTATGATTCATGGGATTCTGGCAAAAAGCTTGACAAAAAAAAGAGGGGACTGGGCAGTCTAATGGTCTGGAATCCCTACAGATTTTATTTTTTTCTCCAGCCGTCTGGAGTTTTTTTGTTTTTTCTGTCCCCCCTGGCCATTGAACCTTACTCTTATTCCGATGTTAATTAATGTTGACTTATTTTATTTTCTTACTGTGTCTTATTTTTCTATTCTTCATTATGTAAAGCACTTTGAGCTACTGCATGAAAATGTGCTATATAAATAAATGTTGTTGTTGTTGTTGCATTAAAATGATTCCACAAAGTATATTTGTTTTAAAAACTTTAGTAAAACTTCAAAGTAAAACAGTTCACATAAAAATAGAAAAAAGATTGGTATTGCAAGAAAAGAAAAGTTCTCGTTTAAGAAAAATTCTGTTCAAAGCTTATAAATCTTGTTTCATTTCTTTAAGTTAGCTTACAGTTGAAAAATTTCTAAACAGTCATGAAACTGGTATGCTGTATATGGGTCTTTTAGTCCCTGCTAGCAATGGGACCTGTTCTAAACAACAACTAAAACTGACTGAATTAACACACTATCTCTGATATAGCAAGAAAGTTCTATCTCATATTAACTTACAAGGGGTAAATGACTAAACCATTGTCTATAGCTTCTTCTTCTTGTTCTTTCGGCTGCTCCCATTAGGGGTTGCCATAGCAGAACATCTTCCATATCATCCTGTCCTCTACATCTTGCTCTGTGACACCCAGCACCTGCATGTCCTCTCTCACCACATTCATAAACCTCCTCATAGGCCTTCCTCTTTTCCTCTTACCTCTATACTTAACATCCTTTTCCCAATATATCCAGCGTCTCTCCTCCGCACATGTCCAAACCAACACAATCTTGCCTCTCTGACTTTATCTTCCAACTGTCCAACTTGAGCTGACCCTCTAATGGTACTTGTTCCTAATCCTATCCATCCTCATCACACCTAATGCAAATTTTAGCATCTTTAACTCTATCACTTCCAGCTTTGTTACCTGCTTTCTGGTCAGTGCCCCCGTCTACAACCCATATAACATAGCTGGTCTCACTACCGTCCTGTAGACCTTCCCTTTCACTCTTGCTAATACCCGTCTGTCACAAATTACACCTGACACTCTTCTCCACCTATTCCACCCTGCCTGCACTCTCTTTTTCACCTCTTTTCCACAATCCCCATTACTCTGTACTGTTGATCCCAAGTGTTTAAACTCCTCCACCTTCGCCAACTCTACTTCTTGCATCCTCACCATTCCATTGACCTCACTCTCATTTACACACATGCATTCTGTCTTGTTCCTACTGACCTTCATTCATGTCCTCTCCAGAGCATATCTCCACCTCTCCAGTGTCTCCTCAACCTGCTCCCTAGTGTTGCTACAGATCACAATGTCATCAGCAAACATCATACTGGACTCCTGTCTAATCTCTGTCAACCTGTCCATCACCATTGCAAATAAGAAAGAGCTCAGAGCAGATCCCTGTTGTAATCCCACCTCCACCTTGAATGTATCAGTCACTCCTACCGCAGACCTCACCATTGTCACACTTCCCTCGTACATATCCTGTACAACTCTTATGTATTTCTCTGCCACTCCCGACTTCCTCATACAATACCACAGCTTCTCTTTAGGCACCCGGTCATAAGCTTTCTCCATGTCAACAAAGATGCAATGCAACTCCTTGTGGCCTTCTCTGTACTTTTCCTTAAACATCCCCAGAGCAAACATCTCATCTGTGGTGCTCCTGGCATGAAACCATACTGCTACTCACTAGTCATCACCTCACTTCTTAACCTAGCTTTCACTACTCTTTCCCATAACTTCATGCTGCGGCTCATCAATTTTATCCCCCTGTAGTTATTATAGTTCTGCATATCCCCCTTATTCTTAAATATTGGCAGCAGTACACTTTCATTGATGATCAAATGGTGGAAGTTGAAAAAGGAAGACTGCAGGGCTGAGTTTAGGGAGGAAGTGAGACAGGCACTGGGTGGCAGTGAAGAGTGACCAGACAGTTGGGCAACTACAGCAGATGTAGTAAGGGTGACAGGAAGAATGGTGTTTGGTGTGACATCTGGACAGAGGAAGGAGGAAAAGGAAACCTGGTGGTGGAATAGGGAAGTACAGGAGAGTATACAGAGGAAGAGGATGGTGAAGAAAAAGTGGGATAGTCAGAGAAATGCAGAAAGTACACAGATAAGGAGATAAGGCATAAGGTGAAGACAGAGGTGGTGAAAGTTAAAGAAAAGGTGTATGATGAGTTGTATGAAAGGTTAGACACTAAGGAGGGAGAAAAGGACCTGAACCAATTGGCTAGACAGAGGGACCGAGCTGGGAAAGATGTGCAGCAGGTTAGGGTGATAAAGGATAAAGATGGAAACTTACTCACAAGCGAGGAGAGTGTGTTGAGCAGATGGAAACAGTACTTTGAGAGACTGATGAATAAAGAGAATGAGAAAAAGACAAGGTTGCATGATGTGGAAATAGTGAATCAGGAAGTGCAACATATTAGCAAGGAGGGAGTAAGTAAGGGAGTAAGTAAGGACAGCTATGAAGATGAAAAAAATGGAAAGGCCATTGGTCCAGATGACATACCTATGGAAGTATGGAGGTGTTTTGAAGAGATGGCAGTTGTATATGTCAGGGGATATATGTCAAACTTTCAATCAAATTTGATTGACGACCTTAAGTCCCTTTTCTCTGATTGGTGGATTGGAAGGGTGGCCACGCCCCCTGGCGGTGGATTGATGAAGGACAACCTGTCCCCGCCCCCACTCCCACCCACCCACCTGTTTGCCTGAGGAAAGTGTCAAGGGCATTTTGATGGATGTCGGTCCCGCTCCCACCCCATCCCCCTCCACCTGCATGGCCACCTGTCTGTCAACACCTGTTTTGTGGGTTGGTCCCCCCACTTCCTGGCCCCTTCTCCCGAGGACATCTTCAGACATGTTCCAACCGGCCCAAGCAACATGTCTGGGGCATGAAGGGCCTGCCTCTGCCCTGGTCAAGCAGCACCTGTTGGTCGGCCCCTTCTGAAAGTGGTATATAAAAAAGCAGTGAAGCATCGTTTCCACAGGATCTATTTGAAGGATCATTTGAAAAGGGTTAAAAGATGTTTAGTGCGCAAGTTTCTTGAAGCTGAAGCGGTGGATGAGGATCGAACTAAGTTGTGCGAAACAAGGGTAGAATCAGGCGATGACGATAAGAAAAACTGTTGAGTAACCATAAATACTCAGCCTGTTAGTCACAGGATCCAGATGGAGGACCAGACCATTTCAGAATTCGTTGAAGCTTTTAAAGCTCTCTGCATATCGGCAGCTACAGACTCTGAAATGACGGAGGTCAGCATAATAACCTCAGGGTTACCGCCTGAGGCTCCAAAGCCTGAGGCTTCAAAGCCTGAATCTTACCAATTCTATAACACGGTCCGGATGTAATGTATTCAGGACCACCAAGAATCTGACCCGCGGTATTTTACGGTACGATCTGATTACACTCTCTGGTCAAGAGACCTTGAGACAGACAGTGGATTCCAATCTCAAGGGTAGGCGAGGTCTTCACCTGTCTCCGCTAATGGTGATCAGCCGGATACCTCCGTCTCTGGTAATGGTGATCAGACGGAAACCTCTCACCTAGCTCCAGGACAGCCGTGGGTGAACAAACAAGTTCCGCAGGAACCGATGTCAATCAGACGTTCTGAGACAGATATGGATTACCCTGATGGTGTGCTGCCTGAAACCTGGAAAAAGTCCCTGCAGCTTGTTAAAGGCCTGATGACGTCTAGGCTATACATTATTGTCTACTATGACCAGAAAAAAGAATGTCAAGGCTACGATATAAATCACCCCGCCCAGACAAGGCATACCTGTGGAGGCGTGACCACAGGGGGGGGCTGGGGTGGGCACTGCCCCCCCAGAGAAAAGCCGTGCCCACCCTGCAAAATGCTCTGTCTGTCCAATGAAAACTCTGGAGAAGAATAACATTTTATTTTCAAAGTTCACTTTGCAGCATGTTTGGAACCTGTTGACCACATTCCTTAATTAAAACAGCGTATATGTTCCATTCTTCTTTTATTTTCTGGTTGGTAACACCAAAGTCTATGCATAGGTGGCTTATTTTAAAGTTGAGATCTTCAACCTTCGTCTCCCCGCAAGCTGCTGGCTCCACGGTAGAACCCAGCACCGCTGCTACCAACACGGAGCACAGCGCACCCACGTCGAGAACTGAAACTCCAAAAGATGTAGATAAGCCTACACAATCCTCCAGCTCTGCGCCCGTGTCGGGTATTCCAAACCTCTGCCTTTAACAAAATATACAATCCGGTTTGCCTGACTTAAATATGGATAGCCTGTCCCAGCCCATTTTAATTAATTATTCCAAGCATGCATTCGGAAAGACACTCATATGTTTTAGTGCAAGCTGGTATCAGTCTCGACCATGGCTTGTCCATGATGCCAGCTTTTTCTTTGCCTGCCGCAAATTTAGTATTTCCAATTCGGACCGCGAGGACATATTCACCAAACACAGCTACACTAATTGGAAAAAAGCCCTAGATAAAGACGGTGGCAGCTTCCACAAACACGCGTCTACTATGCTGCACGTCAGAGCCATGTCTGCATGGCAAGAGTATCGGCACCGGGCAGAGATGGGTGAAAGCATAGTTCAACTTCTGGGTCCAACCCAGATAGAAAAGAATAGATATTATGTGAAAAGCACTGGGGAGGCCATTCAGTTCCTTGCAGTCAATGAACTGGCTCTGCGTGGTCACAATCACGAAGGTGGGGAGGAGGGACTTTTCCTTAAGTTCTTTGATTACACAATCAAAAAAGATGCCAAACTTGCAGAAATTGTAAAATACATCCCAGACAATGCAAAATACACATCCAATGTAATTCAAAATGAAATAATTGAGGCTCTTGCCAAAATGGTGGTAAAAGATATCAGGACCAAATATGAAAAAGCTGACTCTCCTGGACTTTGCATTAAAAGTGATGGTACCAGGGATCGCTGTAACATTGAGAATTTGTCTGTAGTGATTAGATTTGTCCAGAACTCCATCCCTGAAGAACACCTGATTGGCTTAATTGAACTGAACCAGCTTGATGCTGAATATATTTGTAACCAAATTCAGTCACATCTTTCTGAGTTAGGTTATAGCCCATAAAATTTAGTGTGTCAGTGTTTTGATGGTGCTTCTGTCATGATGTCTTGGGCAAGGGGTGGTGTCCAGGCTTTGTCACAAGTACATTCCATATGTACACTGCTACAACCACCATCTCCATTTAGCAGTGACACATGCAATGGAATCAGAACCTCTGGCTAAGAAGTTCTTTGGTCAAATTCATTGAACACATTTTGTCACAGACATTATGTTTCACACACATACAATACACCCACACTGAAAAGACTTCTAGAAATACGATGGACCAGTCATTATGATGTCACAAAGTCCATTGTCAACAATGAGGAAGCTATAAGGGGGCTTCTCTCAGAGGTAGCAGAGGCTGACACTGCCCCTTTTGACATTTGCATAGAGGCATGTGGTCTTTTGACCCAATTAAAAAAGCAGAATTTCTTCAATACAGGAAAATTCCTCCTTCATGTGCTTGGTGTGCTGAAACCAGCCAATGCAATTCTACAGGCACATGCAGTGGATTTGTGCACAGCTGGGGAGGTGGTGAGCTTCACTGGCCACACTGAAGGAGATGAGAAGCCACTCATTCTGGGAGGAGCATTTCTCTCATTGTGAAAGTAGGCCTACCAGTTCGCTCAAAAGGAAACGGAAAGTTAATTCACAGCTTGATGATAGTATTGTCGTGTCTACGCTTGGGCATGGTGACTCTGATGAACAAATTGCTCCTAATCAGACTTTTAAAAGGGCTATGTTCAGCATTCTTGATAGAGCTATTGTGGAAATGGAGACAAGATTCTCTCAGAGAAATGTTGAATTATTGAGGGCCACATCGCTTCTCCTGCCAAAATCAGAATTATTTCTTGATCATTCTCTCCTGAAACCTCTTCAGGCACTTGCAGGCACAGAGCAAAACAGCATGAGCTTGCAAAATGAAATGGCTGTGGCAAAAGCAATGTTGATCAATAAACTGCCAGCTGATGCTAATCTCTCTGAAGCATGCAAATGCATTCAGCAGTACAAAGAGGCCTTCCCTATGTTGCATTCGCTATGTGTCACAGCACTCATCATTGGTGTGTCTTCAGCTGCATGCGAAAGCTCTTTCTCTACTTTGAACCGCATTCTCATCCACTCCGCCGAACAATGCTGCATTCAAGGAAGAGAAATTTAGTCATTCTGGCACATGAGAAAAACATCACAGAACATCTAGACATGAATGAATTTATTTCAGAATTTGCCAAGAGTAACCACAGACTGGTCCTGTAGATAATATCCAGGTTAAACACTCAAAACTGATATCCTATAGTATTCCTAATGACTACAATGAGCCAAGTTTCTGTTCTTGCTCTCATATGTTGTATACATTTGACTTCATTGATATTTACTTTGTAGATGTAGTTCTATATTTGTTCACAAAAAATAATAATACAAGTTCTATTCCCTCTATTAATTTTATTGAACAATAGGTTATGATTTATGCCACAATTTTTGCTTTTATATGTTATATAAAACTATGTTGTTATTATTATTTGACCCCCCTACAAAAATGGGAATGGATGGATGGATATTTTTTGCCCCCCCAGACAAGCCAAATGCTCACCCACACATAATGTTCTGGTCACACCTTTGCATACCTGCCTCTTTGAACCTGAAATTGCCTACCGTCAAGGCCGCTTTCAGAAGATTCTGAAGATTTTCTGCAAATATTGGCTAAAATGACTGGCGGTGAAAGTTCTGGGGTATTATAATACTCTACTACCGATTCGCAAAATATACGTAGTGGTTGAAAAGACTGTGGATGAATTTGAAAATACCAGCTCTATTTCTGATACTGTAATGCTGTCATTTTATGAAATGGATGAATACTCCTACTCTGTAACCCGCCGTGTGGCAAATGAGTTTTGTAAGCGTAATCTTAATCATGAGGGTCATATGAACCTGTGGACTGAATATGACCTGGAATTTGATGATCTGATAGAACTTGTGGGTCTTTCTGAGCCTGAAACTGCAACAGTCTGAAAAACTCAGACTCCTAAATAAATGTTTTCTAAGTTGTTAAGTGGTGTCAGTGTCTGTTTTATCACCGGCAATGGAGCAGGTCTTGGAAAAAACATATTATAACTCTGAAAATGCGGGGGCCTTGTAGGGTAAAGAATCCTTGAAAAGAGCTCTCTTGCAAGCGGGTCACCATATTAGGGACCAAGAGGTGTCCGAGTGGTTATTGGGTCAATACACCTATACAATACATTGGTATTGGTGAAATCTTATAATCTGAGCTATCACCGAGGCATACAAATGTCCCTTGCTGAGGTGATAGCTCAGATTATAAGATTTCTGGCCAGTTTATATATTGTGTTATCTCTATGTTTCAGACCACTTAGTCCGTTACTCGACCACCGTTTAAGCTTGCAAAATTCAGGCCTTGAATACTAAAGGCGGTGGGCAGTTTTCCTTATTGTCATTGCCTGATTCTACCCTTGTTTCGCACAACTTAGTCCGATCCTCGTCCGCCACTTCAGCTTCAAGAAACTCAGGCATGTCGCTTGGGCCAGCTGGAACGTGTCTGAACATGTCCTCGGGAGAAGGGGCCGTGAAATGGGGGGACCAACCCACAAAACAGGTGTTGACAGACAGGTGGCCAAGCAGGTGGATGGGGGTGAGAGTGGGGGCAGGTACGACATCCATCAAAATTCCCTTGACACTTTCCTCGGGCAAACAGGTGGTTGCGGGCGGGATTAAGGAGGGGGCCAGACATCCATCAAAATGCTCTTGACATTTTCCTTGGGTAAACAGGTGGGTGGGCGGGTGTCGGGGCAGGGACAGGTTGTCCTTCACCAATCTATCACCAGGGGGCGTGGCCACCCTTCCAATCCACAAATCAGGTGGAAGGGTGGGGCTTCCCTTCAAATCCACCAATCAGAGAAAAGGGGACATGACCTAAGGTTGTCAATCAATTTTGATTGACAGTTTGACATATACCCCCTGACATATACTACTGCCATCTCTCCTAAACACCTCCATGCTTCCACAGGTATGTCATCTGGACCAACGGCCTTTCCATTTTTCATCCTTTCATAACTGTCCTTACTTCCTCCTTGCTAATATGTTGCACTTCCTGATTCGCTATCTCCACATCATGCAACCTTGTCTCTTTCTCATTCTCTTTATTCATCAGCCTCTCAAAGTACTCTTTCCATCTGCTCAACACACTCTCCTCGCTTCTGCGTATGTTTCCATCTTTATCCTTTATCATCCTAACCTGCTGCACAACTTTCCCAGCTCGGTCCCTCTTTCTAGACAATTGGCACAGGTCCTTTTCTCCCTCCTTAGTGTCCAACCTCTCATACAACTCATCATACACCTTTTTTTAGCTTTCACCACCTCTGTCTTCACCTTACACCTTATCTCCTTGTACTCTTGTCTACTTTCTGCATTTCTCTGACTATCCCACTTTTTCTTCACCATCCTCTTCCTCTGTATACTCTCCTGTACTATGTATGGTGTATTCCACCATCAGGTTTCCTTTTCTTCCTTCCTCTGTCCAGATGTCACGCCAAACACCCTTCTTCCTGTCACCCTTACTACATCTGCTGTAGTTGCCCAACTGTCTGATCACTCTTCACTGCCACCCAGTGCCTGTCTCACTTCCTCCCTAAACTCAACCATGCAGTCTTCCTTTTTCAACTTCCACCATTTGATCCTTGGCTCTGCCCTCACTCTCTTCCTCTACTTGATCTCTAACGTCATCCTACAGACCATCATCCTATGCTGCTTAAATACACTTTCCCCTGCCACCACTTTGCAGTCTTCAGTCTCCTTCGGATTGACTCTTCTGCATAGGATGTAATCTACCTGTGTGCATCTTCCTCCACTCTTGTATGTCACCCTATATTCCTCTCTCTTCTTAAAATACATATTCACCACAGCCATGTCCATCCTTTTGGTAAAATCCACTATCATCTGACCTTCTTCATTCCTCTCCTTGATACCATGCCTACCCATCACCACCTTGTCTCCTCCATTCCCTTCATCAACATGTCCATTGAAATCCACTCCAATTACCACTTTCTGTCACTTGGGTACACTGTTCATCACTTCCCATCCATTGCACACCCAACTTGCGAGGCATATACACTAACAACATTCATCATCACACCTCCAATTTCCAGCTTTATAATCATCACTCTGTCTGACACTGTTTTCACTTCCTAAACACTCTTGACATAATGTTCCTTCAGAATAACCCCTACCCCATTTCTCCTCCCATCCATACGATGACAGAACAATTTGAATCCACATCCGATCCACATGGCCTTACTCCCCTTTCATTTAGTCTCTTGCACACACAATATATCAACCTTCTTTCTCTCCATCATATCGCCTAACTCTCTCCCCTTGCCAGTCATATTGCCAAAGTTCCTAACCTCATGTCTCCCCCCTCTTCTTCTTCTTCATTGGCCAACAGTAGCCCAATTTCTGCCAGCACCCTGTTGGCTAACAGTACTGGTGGTGTTTGTTGTTAACTTGGGGCTTGACCGATCTGGTATGGAAATTTGTATTGTTGTCCACATATTAATTTGGCAAAATTTACACCGGATGCCCTTCCTGCGGCTGGTCTATGGCTATGAAAGAAAATTATATTCGATTCAAATTAAGCAAGCACTAATCTGAGTTTACCTTAAAGCATTAACTTTCTAAAATTGGCTCCTACATTTCCGGCCCCTAGTTGTTTATGCACTATAAATTATATACTGCATATTATATATAATATATAATTGCTATATTTTACTTCAATAAGAGCCACTAACATAACTTTTCCATTAACTATTGTTTTCAAATCATTAACAATAACACTGCAAACAAACCTTTATGAATTTCTTATTTCAAACACTGGCTGTTTCTTGTAGCAGGCATAATTTATTCACAGGTCTTTCCAGTGTGCTAGTTTTGGTCTGCACACAAACTCTTCTGACTACACCTTTGGCATCTGGCATTGTCTTGATGACTTGACCCATTACTCAGGAATTGAGGGATGCAGTATCATCTATAATTAAAACAATGTCCCCTGGTTCAAAATTTCTGTACGCCATTTTTGACATTCTTGAGCTATTAGTAGATACTCTTTAGACCATCTTTTCCAAAACAAATTAGCCATGTATTGAACTTGCTTCCAGCATCTTCGAGTATACTAGTCATTTTTAGAAAAGAGTCCAGGAGGCATGTTGGGTTGTGTCTTTATTAACAGCAAGTGATTGGGTGTGAGTGCCTCCAAATCATTTGGGTCATTTGATGTCTTTGTGATTTGTCTGTTATTGATGATTGATTCAACTTCACACATTACTGTTTGGAGACTTTCATCATCAAGGGTTTGTTGGTTAAGAACTGAGTTTAGAATCTTTGTTATGCTTCTGAGTTGTCTTTCCCATACTCCACCTTGGTGAGAGGCTGATGATGGTTACTTTCCAAGATTGGCTTTTACAGTCTGTCATATTGATTTTCAGCTGCAAACCTGGAATACATCCAATATCTCCCTCTTCACAAAGAAACATGTTAGATTATTCATGAAGCATCTGCCGAATCACCTTCTGATCATGCTCTGAGAGGTGGTCTAAATTGACATCCGGGTGCCATGTTTCGTTTGTGATGGGGCAGCTGTGTTGGTTTCCTTTCCCTCACTACGTCAATCAACAGCAGAGCTGACATAAGTGGAACAAATAGGAGCATCACGATTCTGGTCTACTGGCTTCTCAGGAGTTGGAGTAATGTTTACAGGTTTGCTTCCAGTAATCACTCCAATCAATCCTAGGACTGTCTTTGAACGTAAGGAAATGTCATGGTTTGTTGAGTTCTGGGTTGTGATTTTCACTGTTTTGGAAGCACGTCAGGCACGTCGACAAGCATTGGGAAGAATTCCATCTCATCTAGTAAGTTGCATTCTAAATCTGGTTCAAACAACATCTCCCCTGCTCCAGGGAAAAACCTGATGCAATTTTTTTTCCACTATCGGGTTTTCTGGTTCACCCCAGAGTGGCATTATATTAACAACAACCATCTGAGTTTCAGCATTGCACTTCTGAATCTGACAGTAAGTCCACCAAGCGGATGTTATCATTTTGGTCACTGTTCTCCATAATAATCTCTTGAATTACATTAAAACCCAGCAATGGGTTGCTTAATCTTTCTTGACTTACATGCATAAGCATGGGACATACAAGGCTGCTGAGCCATGTTTGGAACTCGTGATCTCAAGAAGAACTTCTATCTACCCCTCAAATGGAACATCTGTCTAATTAGCTGCAGTGACTTTAAAAGGATGGTCTGGTAACAGGCTTTCAAGCTGTTAAATTGTTACATTTGTAAAGGCTGATTCCACCCAAGACTTCTCCACAATACTTACTTGGGCCCCACTGTCCTGCAGCATCTGAACTTTTACCCCATCTAGATGACAAGTTACCATGTCACTGGTGCCCCCCACACCCCCAGGCCCTGTTAAGTTTCCTGACGAGTTGTTGTTCTTCTGTAGACCACTGATAGCCCTGTGTCCCTCTTTTCCACATCGGAAACATTATGTGCACTGGTCATTACCTTATGATACATACACACTGTCGGCACTTTCCTTTTACATCTTGCTTTACTGACTGTTTTGTGAGAGGTAGGGAGGGACAGTTGTTTTCTGTTGCTGCATTCACTATGGGGGTGAAAGCTTTCTCCAGACTCTTGGTCAGCGATGACACTTGTGGATTCAGTTTCTGTATGGTAGTCCGATTAGCTTGGACTTCTGTGTCACCTGAACAGCATGCTGACTATCCCTATCCTGCTGCGCTCCACTGACACTGACTACTTTCTTTTTTGCCTCTCTGTGTCTTCACTCACTGACCTTGTTATCAACTCCAAAATGAAGAAATGGTTTAAGATCTTGTCTGACATATGAGCATTTCTCATTCATACCCTGGTAAAGTGAATGGAGGTACACTCCCTGCACTAGTTTGCTGTTATACTGGAATCCTGTACTTTGTTTAGAGGCAAGCAACACACATTGTTTCAACCCTATTAACCTATACATAAACTGTTGTGGGCTTTCTTCATAAACTATTGTGGGCTTTCTTTATCATGTTGTTTGGCATTACTCAGGTCATGGAACAATTCAGTACTGCTTTTGTCCCTTAGGTGTGCCCTGTGCTTTACCTCAGCTACAGTCAGGCTAACTTTAGTAATGAGCATGACTTTAAAGGTACCAGGTTTGATGATTCTGAGCATCGTTCTAATAATCTCAGCTTCAGTGAACTCTTGGACTAGCCCCTCATCAATTTGCTTGCACAGATTATTATAACTCAAATCAGAATCTGAATCTGAGATTTAACCACCATGAATGTTGCATTCTCTACAAGGTTTTACCAAACCAGTTACCTGAGCAGCAACTACCAGTGTCCAGGCTATTTTACTCATCACAGGCGCAACTACTACTGGTTCAGTCACTGACACCAATTCAGCATTCTGTTCATCAGCTGCCTGGGATGATTGCAGTTCATCAATGAGGTCACAAAATGCAAGCAGGCGAGACATCCCCTGATCCTCAGGGTTCCTCAGTTGATTACTCCTCAAAAAGTCAAAAAAGAAGTAATAAATTTCTACTTCAATCGATTCAAAACCTGGCAAATCTTCTTCAGCCTCATCTGCAAATGATGCTGCCAATCTGATTAAGCTGTTGCTGGATTTCCCATCACAGATCACATGCAGCAGCCACCTCTGGATACCTGAAGTCTGATGCCTAGACCATTGGGTCTGGAAACATGTAATCAGGATCTCAAGGTGCAGAGATGATTAGTATCAGTCCAACAGGGAGCACTAATTCTGGACGGGCCCCTAAATTTGTTGCCCCTTAAAACATTCAGAGTCAGAGACCTGCTGTTTTCTTATCCAGCTAATGTGTAAGACTGTGATAAAGAATAAAGAGAGCGCACACATTGAGCTGCTGACACATTCACACAGGAGGATTTATACTTCCTCTATTTGCTGTACTTTGCTCTATACTGCCTGCTCAAAGAGCGCCCATCTAATTGCCTTGGAGGTGGAATAGCATGTAACTCATTTAAGCTGCAATGAAATCACATGAGTCATTAAATCCTTAAAATAAGTAAACAAGATGAATGAGGGTGCTTCTTTCCTCTTGTTCTCATTTTAACCTTTTAAGTCTCTTTTACCCCCTCATCCTTTTCTAAATTTATTTCTGAGTTTTCTTTTTTTCAACTCTCTACATATGCTTTTAATTAATTAATGATTGCATTTAAGTTGGTGCATTTATGTGCATTAGCTATTATTCCATAACTGCCCTTCTTTCAGGACACATAATATTATTTTGTAATATTATTTGTTTTCCTCTGTATATTAAGTTATTTCAATTTGATTGTTTTTGTGCTTCTTTATGTACAACTGGGGAGGGCACCTAATTATTCAGGTGTGCTGTCATTACCTGAGGCCGCCCTATGCAAAGGTTTTTTTCATCTTAGGCTTGTACCCATGAGCTGAACTCTTTCTTACTCTGATGGACACATTCATGTGCCTATAAGATGGCAAGGACTTGTAATGGGAAATGCACTCTGCTCCAATCAGCGTATAGTACACCTTATCTTAAAAGCCAGCTGCATATACTGTATCTGTTCATTCTCTGCAGAGCTTGTACACTCTCCGGACGACCAGGACATTCAATCAGCCATCTCACTGGGGAAAAAATCTACTTATTCTTTGGGCTTTAAAGCTGGTCATCTTGGAGCTCTGGGATCCAGACACTCTGAGATCCTTTTGTACATGCTTGTAAGGGTTTACTAGCTCTAATGTTCATACTTTCTGCTAGTGATTGAACCTAATATGGGGGAAGAAGACATATTTCATGAAAAGGATCTCAACACCTACACATCTCTCCAGAACAGCCACATCTTTTCCTTTGAAGCTGCACAGAACACAACAAAAAGCTTAACACACAATTTGAAATGAAAACGCTTACACCACAGCACAGGCATAGACAAAGGACCAAATGATAAAGTGAAGTGCACTCTGTCACAAGACAAATTTCTTCACTTTGAAGCAAACGTATGACACGCAAGTTCACACAGCTTTGGAAATCATCCTTAAAGCCCTGGTACCATTAAACTTGCTTTATCTGTGCCAAGATGAATTAGAATTCTTAGTATCTGGTAAACAACTAGCTAAAGACCTGCATTCTCATGTTTAATTATTACTGTGTAGTAAGTTCATAAATAACCCAGCCATAGGGGATGCAGAAACTAGTGTGTTTCTTCGTGACGGTCCCAAGCCTGGATAAATGGGGACGATGGTTTTGTGCCTCTGAATTTTTTCGTACGTATGCATAAATATATAATACCATAAATAATCGTGTCAGGTAAACTTCTTTAGCTTTTTAAATTTGGAGTAGCCTATTAATTTACCCTTTTTTTTTACCCATGTATATGTGTACTAGGGCAATGGTACTTGTGTTTTGGACCAAGAACCAAAGTCAAATTTAACAGTGGACCACTGGATTTAAACAGTGTCCTTTCAGCATAAAACTGCATTACATTTCCAAATTAATTTTACAAAAGGCATTTATGTGAAAAATGCAAAGATTCAAATTCAACATTGTTGTATTTGTGTTTCAAAACCCCAGATTTCAGCCAGTGATCCATTAAGCCCTTAACCATGAAGACTGATTAACAACAGGTTGCTTCTGAGCACTGATGTGTGTCACCAGCAGCATGGCATTAAGGGACTGTCTTAACCAGATGTGGGCTCTTCAGACTGACATCAAAGTGATAATTCATTAATTGACTGTGTGACAGATAGGGGGCGCTATCGCTCCCTTGAACCCTCAGACAATTTTCCAGACACCAGGTAAAAGTCCAAGTATCTACTTTATTAATACACAGCAGTGCACAAAGCACCCTCCTCTCCACAATTCTCATAAATAAACACAATACTCTCAATAATCAATTCCTCCACTCCCAGACACATTGCCACCCTTCCACCAAGCTCAGCTCCCCATCTGTGAGTTCCCACAGTTCTTTTATATTCCCTGACCCGGAAGTGTTTCCCATCCTTCAGTCCATGATTCCTTATCACTTCCGGGTCAGATAAAAAGTCCTTTACTTCACCCCGGAAGTACGTCATTCCTCTTGTCCATGTGACTCAGACGTACTTCTGGGGCGTAGGGCAAATAGTCTTTGTTCCTCCCTGCAGCTCCAACTAGTGGCCCCTGTGGTATCCAGCAGGGCTGAGGATGAAAACTCCATTGTCCATAACTCCCTGCTGGTATTCGGGGCACCTCCACACTGCAGGGAGGGCTCCACCTGGCGGTCTGGGGGTATTGGCTGGGATAATTGGCTGGCCATAGACCACAACTGATTAACATTAATTAATTAATCTTCTCCATCAGAATATAGGAGGAAAACTAGAGTACCTAAAGTAAAACTTCACGAGACGTGTGGAGAACCTAGTGAAAAATATACATGGAATAAAACTGAATTTATCTATACTAATAAATGGCAAAGCCCTCACTGACTGACTCACTCACTCACTCACTGACTCATCACTAATTCTCCAACTTCCCATGTAGGTAGAAAGCTTACTTACAATGGTTAAGCAGGTTTCATTTCGAAATTCTACACGTGACGGTCGATAACGGTCGACAACGTCTGCCATGTTGAATTTTCTTATTTATGGCCCCATCTTCATGAAATTTGGTAGGCGGCTTCCCTGCGCTAACCAAAACCGATGTACTTGTTTATTTTGATGGTATGACGCCACTGTCGGCCGCCATATTAAACTTCCCAACGTCACCAATTTTCAAACTTCCCGTGTAGGTAGAAGGCTGACCCCATCTTCACGAAATTTGGTAGGTGGCTTCCCTGCGCTAAGCAAAACCGATGTACGTACTTATTTCGGTGGCATGACGCCACTGTTGGCCGCCATATTGAACTTTCCAAACATCACTAATTCTCAAACTTCCCGTATAGGTTGAAGGCTGAAATTTGGCAGGCCCATTCCTTACAGCTTACTTACAAAAGTTAAGCAGGTTTCATTTCGAAATTCTACGCATAACGGTCATAACGATCAACACCGTCTGCTATATTGAACTTTCTTATTCATGGCCCCATCTTCACGAAATTTGGTAGGCGGCTTCCCTGCACTAACCGAAACCAATGTACGTACTTATTTCGATGGTATGACGCCACTGTCGGCAGCCATATTGAACTTTCCAACGTCACTAATTCTCCAACTTCCCGTGTAGGTAGAAGGCTGAAATTTGGTACTTATTTCGGTGGTATGATGCCACTGTCGGCCGCCATATTGAACTTTTAACGGAAACCGATGTACGTACTTATTTTGTTGGTATGACATCACTGTCGGCCGCCATATTGAACTTTCCAATGTCACTAATTCTCCAACTTCCCGTGTAGGTAGAAGGCTAAAATTTGGCAGGCTCATTGCTTACAGCTTACTTACAAAAGTTAAGCAGGTTTCATTTCGAAATTCTACGCGAAATGGTCATAACGGTCAACAACGTCCGCCATGTTGAACTTTCTTATTTATGGCCCCATCTTCTCGAAATTTGGTAGGCGACTTCCCTGCACTAACCGAAACCAATGTACGTACTTATTTCGGTGGTATGATGCCACTGTCGGCCGCCATATTGAACTTTTCAACAGTCTTTGTTACTTATGGGCCCATCTTCAAGAAATTTGGTACACAGATTCCCAACGCTAACTGAATCCTACTTACGTACATATATACGTTCATAGCCTGCACCTCGGTCACCGTGTGAGGTGGCGTTGGGTCCCCCATCCCAACACCTCCCACGTTGTTGGCTGCCTGCCTATATAAGACTGTCCGTCGCTCCGGTCTCTACATTCCCTTCCTTACTTCGCCACGGGATTCATGTCTCCCTACTGATAACTACAGCCTTTTTGTTTAATCCACAGCTTCTCCGCTGTTTTATTGTTTGTTGATTACAATTTTAGTTATTGTATAGGTATTTTAGACTTACTTTACATTGCTCAGGTACCCATTTCCTTTATCATTCCAACCCCCATTACCATGTCTGTCGAGGTGATCACCATCAATCAAAGAACTGTCACTTACCGAGTGGTTTCCATGCCCGGAGATAGCACCTACCTTTTCCATTCTCTTTGTTACATATTGCACGGTCATATCAGGCTCACTCTTGATATCCGGAGGAACATTGTGTCTTATGTATTGAATGACTGGGACAGGTTCAAGGTGTGGACTGATGACGGTACAGGAGATAATTATACTACACAGGAGCACTATAAGAGTGAAATACTTAAGCCCTTCACCTATGGTTCTGCATGTGAGTTGATGGCTGCCGCTGAATTGTTCGGTTGTCACCTTCAAGTGTACCGAAATGGCCAAATATTTTAGCTTTCGACAACCGCCAATGCCTCTTAAACATCTTAGATTCACAGGTGACGATTTCAGTAGTGGACACTTTGATGTTTATGAATGTTTAAACTCTCAAAAGCTGGATGTGATTTTATCGATGAAACCGGTTGTGTGCTTACAACGCTTGACAGATGCCGAATGTCACTTCAACATAACAAAATCCTGCAAATACTGTCGTAATTGAAGCAAACCATGAAACTCAAACCGATTATGACAGCAGCAATCCAAGCAGTGAGATTTGTGACAAGATTACTGTTCACATGGTCAACTTTAACTTACATGCTCAAGAGTAAGCTCAGCGCACAGCTTGGTCATGTTACAACTGACCAACTGACAACATGGTATACAAAGAGATCTTAACAAATAATTATTGGCATATTTTCCCTCAGTTTAAAAAGGTTACATTTTCTTCTTAATAAAAATTTTAATACAGTACTTCGCCGCTGCGAAGCGCGGATATTTTGCTAGTATATATATATCATCATATCATATACCATCAGCAGGACCAGTATCTGCTCCTTTGGGCAAGGAGGAACAGGATGAGCACTGCCAGAGCCCTACAAAATGACCTCCAGCAGGCCACTGGTGTGAATGTGTCTGACCAAACAACCAGAAAGACTTCATGAGGGTGACCTAAGGGCCCCATGTCCTCTAATGGGCCCTGAGCTCATTGCCCAGCAGCATGCAGCTCGATTGGCATTCGCCATAGAATACCAGAATTGGCAGATGCACCACTGGTGCCCTGTGCTTTTTACAGATGAAAGCAGGTTCACCCTGAGCACGTGACAGAAGTGAAAGGGTCTGGAGAAGCCATGGAGAACATTATGCTGCCTGTAACATCATTCAGCATGAGCAGTTTGGTGGTGGGTTAATGATTGTCTGGGGAGGCATATCCATGGAGGGTCACACAGACCGCTACAGGCTTGACAAAGGCACCTTGGCTGCCATTAGGTATCAGGATGAAATCCTTGGACCCATTGTCAGACCCTATGCTGGTACAGTGGCTCCTGGTGCACGACAATTCCTGGCCTCATGTGGTGAGAGTATGCAGGCAGTTCCTGGAGGATGAAGGAATTGATACCATTGACTGGCCACCACACTTTCCTGACCTAAATCCAATAGAACACCTCTGGGACATTTTGTTTTGGTCCATCCAATGCCACCAGGTTGCACCTCAGACTGTCCAGGAGCGGGTATTCTGCTAGTCTATTATATATTAAACTTCCACATATCTTCCAAAGCCTTTATTCTGTTCATGTCTATCTGTAATAAATAATTTTGCCGACACTGTTGTATCTGCCTTTCTATCTGTGTCATTATTAGTTCCATTTTCATATACACAATTTATATAGATTACAAACAGTACTGTTTAGCATAATACAAAACATTGTGAAAAGGTGCTATATAGACATTAGACCTGACACAGACTGGACACGCAAACAAATAAACAAGCTATTTATTTTCTTCCCCTGTGGGCACACATCTTCCAAAGCACAGCACACAAAGTAACACAAAGCAAAACACTCTTTTTCTTCCTCCACCACTCTTCCCAGGCAACCTCGTCCTCCTCCTCCTGATTCTGGCTCCTTGAGTGGTGGTAGCTGGGCCCTTTTATAGTCCAGGTGATTGATCGCCGAGTTCTGGCTGCACTTCCAAGTGTGGCGAATATGCTGCCCATACCGGCTCAGGAGTCCCAGCTGCAGCACCCCCTGGCAGCCAACTCCAATTTCCATGGAGCCCTGTGGGAAACCGAGGCACCGCTCCAACCAAGGGGGACGGACGTCTAGCATCCAGGGGGAGGTATTCCACCGTCCATGGCTGCTCCCCCTGAGCATATAATGAAGGGGCGTCCCGGCTGGTCATGGAACCCGGCCATACGCCACAACATGTTTTTTGTAACTTAACCATTTATTTTCTATTTTAGTCCATTATATACCTATCTGAACACTACACCATGAATTCACACTTCTTTTATTTTAACTAATGGCTTCTCATGTGGTAGCTTACCAAAAGTTTTTTTGAAAATCAACCATACATTATTAAATATGTTACTTTATTTAAATGTTATAAAATTCTTTCTTCTAATAGCAAAAAGTACTCTTTCATGGAGATACTTTATAAAAATTAGCATGTGAAATGATGCATTTATTTTTGCATCGATCACCACTGCAATATTAGACCACTGATGTCATCAGGGGCCTCATGTGTAATGCTGTGCATAGAATTCACACTAAAACATGGCATATGGACAAATGTGGAAATGTGCATATGTCCAAAAAAATTCAGAGGCACAAAACCACGCGTAAACCAACTTCCACACAGTTCTGCTCCATAAACCTCAGTAAGTGTGAAATGTGATGCGCCTACACGCGTCTGCTGCCCCACCCTGTCTCCTCTCAGAATGCTGCATATTTGAATATGTAAATCAATATAAATAGCCCTTTCAGTTGAGTGTTTTGTTAAAAGATAATGGCATACGCACATAAAAAGAGAAGAATTTCACCAAATGCAAAGTGGAAGTCCTACTTAGTGAAATGGAGGCAAGGAAAAATATACTTTTTGGTGGCTTAGGCAGTGATATGAGCAACAAAAGGAACTTGATGGAATGATACTCTAAAGTTCAAGTTCAGAAAGTCACACAGTGCTCGAACTAAAAAAGAACTGGTCAGATGTCAAAGTCGATGTAAAAATGTGAGTTGAAGCCCACTGTCCAAGTGTCATATGGAAGCGAAATAGGTCACAGGAAAAAGAAAAAAAATAGTGACACAGTGAAGAAAAAAAAGGTTGAAATATCAACCTTAATCTTGAAATATTCATTTTAATCTCGTAGTTTATTTTGTCATAAAAGTAGAATGTTATAAACTTAACATTAAAATCAATGTGTAATTTACTAGAGTTTCTCAAATACCATCGTAACTAAAGAAGCACGTTAAATGCATTGTATTCTATGTGTTTTATGTGTGTGAATCACGATGTGCTTCTTAAATGGGCTTTCCCTTTTAAAGACAGTAAGACACACAGGCAGTAATCACCACACAGAATACATTACATTCATGATATTACAGGTTTCTGAAAATTTTACAATACAAAGATGTATACTTTATATCGTTTTCATGATGAAATGCATTAAAGCATTTATTAATCATGGGGGCATGGTAGCAAGATGGCACCCCATCCAGGAATTGTTCTTACCTCCAGCAAGATGTTTGTTGGGACACATGACCCTCAATCAAATAATTTATTGCAGCCATACTGTGTCTGTCAAATGTACCAACCCCCAATTTCTGCCCTTCCATTTTCTTTTTCTATGTAACCAATCACCACAATATAAGCTCTGTAATAACTGTAAAATCTGCGAGCTTAGAACGGTAATTCTTCAAAACTTTTAAGGAACATTGAGAAATCTTCATAATACATGTGTCAGAGAGGGACATTTTTGTACACTGGGTCGTTCTTTTTCTCTCTTAGGAAAAGGAACATGTATATATTACATTTAAAACCCAGCAGATGAACAGGCAATAGGCACTCATTGTTGGGACTGGGGGTGAGAAGTTAAAAGGCTGTCTGCAGGATGTAGGTATTTGCTGTATTGCAAAGGAGTCACCACTTTGAAGTTTTTACAGTACCAAGTTGTAATAACAGAACTTCTCCTTCCTTGGAGGATGTCTGTAATTACCTGACTTGGAAATTAACATGTTTGACAATATTGGTTTATAATCATCAGATCTGTACTCATTAATGGTTGGTAACAATAAATTTTGTTAACTTGTGTTTTCATTAATTGTTAAACCTAGGAAATTTATATGTGTCATTGTTTAACCTGATTGTCCAGAACTGATAATGGCAGGGACTGAAGGAGATTTAAACTTCTGGGCAGGAGAAGGCAGGGAGAGGGACAGTCCACTGAGAATGCTGCCAAGACTCGCAGAGAGCACAGGGGCTCACTGGCAGACTGGGGTACGTGGCTGGTGCGACGTGAGGGACACGGATGGCAACACTTACACCAAGGGAGGAAGACACAGCTCCACAAGAAGACGGTTGTGGGTCCAGCGAGAGAGGGAAGCTGCATGAAAGGACCAAGCAAAGCTGGCAGACAAGAAGTGAGGCGTGCCTAGGTCTCAGCAACATAAGGAGCCCAAAGTGGAGAAAAAGAATGACAAGGAGACGCTGAAAGGGATTCCACAATTTGACAAAACTTCTGTTGGGAAACGAGTGTCCGGTGAACAGAGTGCATCCATGGACAGTTGGAAGATTAGTTGTTGGGGTAACAGTGCGCAAACTGGACTCTGCATCACTAAAGGTTGTATCCTCCAATCCTTGTTTTTAATGGACTTTTAGAGTGTGGACTGTGTGCTTTCCTTTCTAAAAAAGGAATTTTGTTCCTGATATTGTTAGATTTTGTTTATGTTCATTTATGTTTTTAATGTACTTATTATTGTCTTGTGTAATAGAAGTTACTGTTGCTTTTCCTGAAATTATTGTTGTGTCTTTCATTGTGTGTTTACTAACCGCCCAATTTAAAGAACATTGTGTGCTATTTTCTGTAAATCTCAAGAGTTCCCAGTCTCTTAATAAAACTGGGTGCCGTAGTCAGATATGTTAACGGTGTTTAAGTTAGATTACCTGTAAGTGTGACCAGACACCTGTCACACATGCTTAATTATTCCATCCATCTATCCACTCAGGGTTGCACCAGTCCCAGCAAGCATACAGTATGAGGGAGGAATAATTGATGGACAGGTGCCAGCTCATCAGTATTACTGCGCCACCGTGTCCCCACATGTTTAATTATTAAGAGTATATATTATTTAAACGAAGTTAACAATTTATCTCTAAAATGTAATATACATACTTTAATGCATTTCATAGTAAAAATGGCATCAAGTATGCATCCTAGTATTCTAACAGCACACATTGCCAAGAGGCCATCTCCTGGAAATGTAAATCAGCTTAGAAACCAGTCATCATCATCTATAAATATACACTCTTCTATTGAACTGAAACAGATTCCTTTATTATCATTGTATGATACAATGAGATTCAATATGCAAATCCTTCATAAATTTATTTTCCTATAAAATTATATAATAACTATAGAAAACAATGAAGAATCTATAGTATGAAAGCATAAGTGCAATATATATGTACATATAGTGCAAATGGTTCATAAAGTGGCTCAGGTTATACAATATTAGTCGTAGTGCAAGTTTACAATAAGGTAATTGTAATTATAAGTAGAAACAGTTCTACCAGGAGCACTTGATGGATTGATTGATAGCTCTTGGAATGAAACTGTTTCTAGCCTTGAGGTCCATACAGGAAAAGCTCTGAAGTGTTGCCGGATGGGAGAAGTTCAGATAAACTGTGTACATGGCTGAGTGGAATTCATGCAGATGCTGGTGGCTTTCTTGAGGCAGCATGTGCTATAAATGTCCTCCAGGGCTTTCCGATCAACTGCTGTACAGCTGTAATTCTACATACAGATACAATGGGTTAAAATACTCTCAGTGGTATACTGAGAGTAAAAACAATAAAGCAGCTAAGGTATTTGGAATAGTTTGGCCATTATTACAGAATGATTAGAATCAAATGCCTTCAATTTATAAACAATATGCAATTAATTTTGATATATTTGATAAATTCTGCATCATTGATGTAAACCTGAAAAAAGGAAGCCCACACAGAAACAGTAGCACTGCTTTGGTGCTAGGTGCTGCCAGTTTGCAAAACAAAGCAAACAAACAACTCAGTCGAGGGTTGGCATAATGCGTCGTATACAAAGTGGAATTACCAGCAGTCAGGCAGCCAGCAAGTCTAAATACGCTCAACTATCAAGATGTCTTGCTGCAATTCTTCCTACATATGCAGGTCGTGATCTTAAGGACTATCTGTGTGCCGTGTCTCATAATATTGACTTCTAAAATAAACATTATTATATATGCTTTAAACTAGTAATTCATATTTAATGAAACTTTCGTGATTTTGTCGGCGCTCATATGTCTATCACGCAAATGTCGGGTCACTTGGAATCACTGCTATCTGTCGGCTCACTTGAATATTTTTCTTTTTTTGCGACTTTAACAAGGAACCTACCCAATGACAATTACTTTTGCCTGAAGAGTCACTACACTTGGACACAAAATTTAAAAAAATGTTTTACGCACTGTAAGGGTTCTAAACTCGTTTAGGATTACCCCCCAATGGGGCGACATGTGGAAGAGAGTCCCGAAGCAACCACAGGCTAGCAGTTTGCCGTTAAAGTGAATCCAAAAAGATTGCGGTTGCTCTATAAGCGCCCGCCGTCGATGGGTGATGCAAGGAACATTATAAATGCAAGGGCATTGTATTACTTGGCCACTAACCTGGTCACGGCCCTGCCAGATTGCTGTGTCTGTGTATAAGAGAGTGGTAGATCCCAACACAATAAATAACCGTGCTGTTCCTGTTTCAAGCTGAATAAAGCTGGTTTTGCTAAAGTACTAAGACTGAGCGTCATGTTTTGGGGTGCATGACAAGGACTCACATGTTACAACACACACACGGTCACAATGCTATAGTAAACATTATACACTTGTATGGATGTTGACTATATGAGTGAAGCACACCGACTGAGACCGAGCATGGGAGTCGATTACCCACAATCCTGCAGTGAAAGAGAGAGAAGAACCGTCAGCTCAGTTGTGATCACATGGCACTCAGCCGACAAAGCGTATACGGACTATTTGTATTGCAAGACCTCGCTCGTTTATCAAGTCCAAATTTATTAAAAAATTTGACTTGTCTTGCAAAACACTTGCAACCTAAGTTACTCGCAATCTAAGGTTTTACTGTATATATGCTGTATATATATAAACATACAGTATATAACCCAGCCACATGGGATATACAAACAATACAATACAATACAATTTACTTTTGTATAGCCCAAAATCACACAAGAAGTGCTGCAATGGGCTTTAACATGCCCTGTCTCTTGACAGTCCCCCCAGTCTTGATTCTCTAAGAAGACAACCCCCCCCCAAAAAAAAACCCTAGTAGGGAAAAAAATGGAAGAAACCTTGGGAAAGGCAGTTCAAAGAGAGACCCCTTTCCAGGTAGGTTGGGCATACAGTGGGTGTCAGAGAGAAGGGGGTCGATACAATACAATGCACAGAACAAAACACAAGTAATCCTCAGTACAGTATAACAGTAAAATAAAAATAAAATAAAAAACACTGTGTTTTTTCATGCCAGTCCCAAGCCTGGATAAATAGGGAGGGTTACGTAAGGAAGGGCATCCTGTGTTAAATTTTGCCAGATCAATATGTGGACAGCGATACAAATTTCCATACCGGATCGGTCCAGGCCCAGGTTAACAACGGCCACAACCAGTACTGTTAGCCAACAGGGTGCTGGCGGAAATTGGGCTACTGTTGGCCAAAGAAGGAGAAGAAGAGGGGGGGAAACATGTCTGGAGGTAGGAGGAGATGAGGAAGGGAAAGAGAGTGCAATTGAGGATAGGAACTTTAAATGTTGGTAGTGTAAGAGCCGTAATGTAAGTGAACCTTTTAATTTAAGCAAGAGTAGTTTTTAAATATTTGTAAATGCACCATTGTCAATTTCATGTGTTTCAGTGAGAGTTCTGGTGCGCATGCGAGATATGTGTTGTGTGATTTCAGATGTGAGAGGGTGGAATGTTTGTGTACAGAATGAAATGGAGCAATACAGACTTTGACCATGTCTTAATATTTACAAACTGTTATAAGATTAATTTGTTATTGTTGTTCGAAATAAAGTTGTTGAACTTTTAAAAGACAACTTGCGTCAAGTCTATGCAACAGATCATCCATTATCCAACCCGCTATATCCTATCTACAGGGTCACGGGGGTCTGCTGGAGCCAATCAAAGGCAGGAAACAAACCCTGGGCAGGGTGCCAGCCCACCACAGTGCAACAGATTAATTCATTGGAAATTACATCCTGCATACGAAAGAAGGAGAAATGTCATTACAAAAAAGTCAAAGTCTAGCTCATTTTAGACGCAATGAAATGGTGAATAATGAGGCTGTATTTAAGAAAATGAATATAATGCCATAAATTCAAAAAGCAAAAAAAAAAATGAAAAAATTCAAAGGGAGTTATTAGAAAAGGAAACTGAAGTCATGTCAAGATATGTGGTGGATGCGGGTAATTTCAGCATTTAACTGGACTATCACCAGCAGCACGACGAAATGCTTATGAACTATACTTTGAACTGCGTTAAAGGCTATAAAGTAAGTGAGTGGTTGTTTTATATATAAAGACAGCAATTTTCATAAATTTATAAAACCGTGAGTGATTTCTAATAATTCTTTAAAAATAAATAGTTAAAGTTGACTGCACACGGCTTAAGTAAATTGAAACGCTTCTGCATGCAATAAGAATATTCTAGACATCAAATGGCCAAGGAGAGATTGGACGTAATTGTTTTTCCGGACCACCACAAGAGGGCAGAAAAGCTCACTATACGGGCCATGGAAGAAAGATTAAATAGGTTTTAAAACCTAAGAAAGGGAACGTTGGCTCAGCTTACTGGCAAAATGAATGTAGTGAGAAGTCATGCAAAATGAGACTTTTTTTTTGGCTAACTAAAAAGACTACAATATGCAAGCTTTCGAGGCAACTCAGGCCCCTTCTTCAAGCAAGATGTAATATTGCAATCTTTTTAGTAAGCCAATAAAAGGTGTAATTTTGCTTGACTTTTCACTAAATTCATAATGGTTAACATGGTACAACACCCTAGTACTATGGCAAAATGAATGAAATTGAACGTCTTAAGGAAGATGAGAACAGTGTGAAATCAGAAATGTTAAATGTGTTCAGCAATCTATTAGAAGAGTTTAAAGAAACTAATTGTGAAGTTTTAAATATTTTGCCACAGGAAGATAAGGAGGACCAGATAAGCCTGTAGAGACCTAAATATGATCATTTTAATAAGGTTATGCATAATACTGAACAGCGGATCTTGAAAGCTCAAGGGAAATTGGTTGAAGATGACATTGTTAAGCCAAGTAGTAGTATCTCTGAAGTAGCAGCATATAGTCTTGGACAAAAGAGTGGTCCAGGTTCTGTTGTAGATCATATGTCAAGGGTGTCTGTCACAAGCCTTGCACAAATGAGAATTAAAGCTGAACGTCCAGCCCTCATAGCAAATGCAGCGGTTTTAAGAGAAAAGCAAGAATTTGAATTAGAGGAGGCAAGACTGAGAGTCAAAAGGCAACAGCTGAAACTGGAGGCAGAGATAGCTGCCTCCTGTGCAAAGTTGAAAGTATATGAGGAACAAGAAGATGGTCAAGATTATATGAACAGTTATTTTAGATAAAAGATCATCTAATACAGGCACTGTTTATAAAGACAAACAGGACTGTGAAAACTATCTCCTTGAGTCAACCTAAAAAAAAGAAAAGGTCCTTGGTATATTTACAGAGACTGTTAAAACCCCTATACATATTTCTGGATCACTATTGGAGAGAACTTTTAGACTAGCTACCTTACTTGTTGACTTCCGTCAGCCTGTTGACAGTGACAAAGATCTGTTTCAAGTTATGAAATGTCAAAATGAAATAACAGAGTTGCTTGTAATGCAACAAAACGTGGCTCAGCTTCCACAAAGAGAAGTGCCAGTGTTTAGCAGAGATCCCTTGGCCTATAGATCTTTTATTAGAGCCTTTGAATTATTATAGATAAAAAAGCAAGCAGTTATCAAGACAAAGTTATATTATTTGGAACAATTCACAAGTGGAGAGCCTCAAAACCTGTTATGCAGTTGTGAGCATGTGAGTCCAGAAATGGCAATTACTTCAAAGACATTATGGCAATGAGGTAAGAATTGCTACAGCTTATGTAGAGAAAACACTGAAGTGGCAACAGATTAAAGCCAAAGACAGTAAGACTTTGAATACATATGCACTATACCTTGTTGGTTGTAGAAATGCTATGTGTGATATCGAGTTTATGGATGAAATGAATAATCCAACAAATATGAGAGTAATTATCTCTAAGCTCCCTAATAAAATAAGGGAAAGATGGAGAAGTACAGCTGTTGAAATTCAAGAAAAGAAAGGAAGAAGGGCCAGATTTGTAGATTTAGTAGAATTTGATTGGCAGGCGAAGTTTGTTAGTGACCCAATATTTGGAGATATTGAGTGCAGTAACACTGAAGGAAGAGGGAACCCCAAACCTCTCAATTTTAAGACTTCCAATGAAAGGAAAAGCAGTTTTGCTATGAATGTAGCTGAAGTAGATAAATCAGAAATGGCTTTGGAAAGGAAAAATGAAGCTTTACAATTTGCTGATGCATCACAAATACCTTGCTTATTCTGTGAGAAGAACCATACACTAAGTTGTTGTAACTACATCAACGAACAGGCTCATGAAGATAAAATACAGTTTTTAAAGTCAAAGGGTCTTTGTTTTGGGTGCCTCTGTCAAGGCCACCTTAGTAAGGACTGAAAGAAAAGAATGGTATGGAAAGAGTGTTCTCTAAAACACCCAAGTATTCTTCACATCAATAAAAAAAAAACACTGATGTCACCAGTGATATTCAATTAATGGGTCATGAAACTTGTGGATATACTGGGGCTGGTGCCAATTAATCTATTCTTGCAATTGTACCTGTTAAGGTAAAATCAAATAGAAGTAAAGTGACAGTAGAGACATATGCATTCTTGGATATGGGCAGTACAACAACATTTTGTACAGAAGAACTTATGCATCGACTAAATTTAAGAGGCAAGAAAACTGAATTTATTCTTTGCACTATGGGACAAGAGAAAGACTGCTCTTTCCTAATAGGTAAAGCAAGAGTTGCACCACTTTAAACAGATATCAATTCCAAGACTGGAACTTACTTCAGCAGTTATGGCTGTCAAAATTGATAAATGATGAAATGTGAGCTGCAGCTACCTTTTAAAAAATGCAACTTCTGGACAGATAACAGTACTAAAGTACATTGAAAATGAAACTATTCGATTCAAGGCATTTGTGGCTAACAGAATGTCCTTTATTAGAGAAGCTAGTAAAACTTTGCAGTGGAGATAGGTAAACACCTCAATGAACCCAGTTGATCAGACGTCTAGAGGACTGAATATAGAGACTCTTGTTGATACTGAAAGCTGGATAAAGGGACCAGATTTTCTATTGACCAAATCAATCTAATATACTACATGAAGAAATTAAGAAAACTGCAACTGTCAACCTAATACATCTTCAAGAAAACAGAGATGTTTTGAATCTTCAAGTTGGTTACAATTAAAAAGGGTCATAGCATGGTTAGTGAAGTTTAAAGAGAGTTTGTTACATATGAGTATATGAAGAAAACAGATATATAATGTTATCACTCAGTCAGAGAAGAATCCAGCAAGAGATGATGAAGTTTAAAACAAATTTGAGAATATAATCTCATACAGTAGAGGACCTAGCCAGTGCAGAACTAGAATTAATTCGCTATTTCCAATTACAAAGATATGCATAGGAAATTAATGTTTTGCAAAAAGGAAAATTTAATTTAAAAAAGGGAAGTCATATATTAAGATTAGATCCGCAATTTAAAGATAACAGGTTAAGAGTTGGAGGTTGGCTCAGTAGTTCTGCGATGCCTGAAGAAAGCAAATAATCAGTAATATTGCCTAAAGATCACCATATTTCTAAAGTTATTCTCAATCATATCCACCAAGAAACTGGACCTTGTGGAAGGAATTGTGTACTTGCAAAGCTCTGTGAGAAATACTGGATTCCTTCAGCTAACGCTGCAATAGGAAGAATAATTTCAGATTACACCATTTGTAAAAGGCTACATACAGGGCCTGCAAATCAGAAAAAGGCAGACTTGTTTGAAGATCGACTATTACCAGACAAGCTGCCATTTACTAATACTGGAGTTGACTATTTGGGGCCTTTTGAGGTAAAAAGGGGACAGGAATGTGTTCAAAGATATGGTGTAATATTTACATGCCTTGCTATTAGAGTAGTCCATATAAAGGTTGCACACTCACATGACACTAGTTCATGTATCAATGCAATACGTTGGTTTATAACCAGAAGATGGCAAATCTCTGTTTTATGTTCAGATAATGGTACCAATTTCATAGGAGCTGAAAGAGAGTTGCGAGAAGCACTAAAAAATTTGGATCAGACAAAGACAAAAAAAAGAAAATTCTAAGTAAAGGATTAAAATGGATATTTAACACACCAACTACCTGTACATCCCATCAAGGTGGAGTTTGGGAACGTCAGATTCATAACATAAGAAGGGTTCTTAATTCTGTGTTGAAACAACAACTGCTTGATGATGAAGGATTGCAAACAGTTTTGTGTGAGGTTGAAGCTATTCTTAATGACAGACCCATACGTATATTGTGAGATGATCCCAATGACCTTGAACCACTAACTCCAAACCATCTACTGTTAATGAAAAGGCAGCCACATATTCCACCTGACGTTTTCGACAAAGAAGATCTGCACTCATGACGATGCTGGAAACAAATTCAGTATATGGTAGATTTGTTCTGGTTTAGATGGACAAAAGAATATTTACTAAATTTACAGGAATGTCATGAATGGTATGGACTTAAGAGAAGCTTTATACAAGGTGATATTGTATTAGTAGTAGATTACACAGCTCCCAGAAATTCCTGGATTATGGCCCGTGTCATTAAAGTAATGCCAGATTCTAAAGGGACTGTACACAAAATTGTGTTTGTTTTTGAAAGCACCCTAATAATACAATATTCACTTAATTATACTATAATTATTAATTATCAAATAAATAGATTGGGTTATTAGGATCTATATTTGTTGTAAGTGTATGGCTCTAGTTTGATAATTGATATATGAAGCCTGCATATACAATTAGGGGCCGGATATGTAAGAGCCGTAATGTAAGTGAACCTTTTAATTTAAACAAAAGTAGTTTTAAAATATTTGTAAATGCACCATTGTTAATTTTATGTGTTTCAGTGAGAGTTCTTGTGCTCATGCAAGATATGTTTTGTGTGATTCCAGATGTGAGAGGGGAGGAATTTTGGCAGGCAGCAATACATACTGGATACTTTGACCATGTCTTAATATCTACAAACTCTTATAAGATTAATTTGTTATTGTTGTATACTGTTGACTGGTAAGGGGAGAGAGTTAGACAATATGATGGAGAGAAGGAATGTTGATATATAGTTTGTGGAAGAGACTAAATGGAAGTGGAGTAAGACCAGGTGGATTGGAGGTGGATTCAATTGTTCTATCATGGTGTGGATGGGAGGAGAAATGGGGTAGGGATTATTCTGAAGGAATAGTATGTCAAGAGTGTTTTGGAGGTGAAAAGAGTGTCAGACAGAGTGAAGCTAGAAATTGGAGGTGTGATGATGAATGTTGTCCACAAGTTGGATGTTCAATGGATAAAAAAGAACATTTCTGGACTGAGTTGGATGAAGTGATGGACAGTGCACTCAAGAGATGGAAAGTGGTGATTGGAGCAGATTTCAATGGACATGTTGGTGAAGGGAACAGAGGAAACGAGGAGGTGATGGGTAGGTATGGTGTCAAGGAGAGGACTGAAGAAGATCAGATGATAGTGGATTTTGTGAAAAGGGTGGGCATGGCTGTGGTGAATATGTATTTTAAAAAGAGGGAGGAGAATAGGGTGACGTACAATAGTGGAAGAAGATGCACACAGGTAGATTATAATCTATGCAGAAGAGTCAATCTGAAGGAGATTGAAGACTGCAAAGTAGTGGTAGGGGAAAGTGTAGTTAAACAGCTTTGAATGTTGGTCTGTAGGATGACATTGGAGATCAAGAAGAAGAGGAGCGTGAGGGCAGAGCCAAGGATCAAATGGTGGAAGTTAAAAAAGGAAGATGGCAAGGTTGAGGAGGCAAGACAGCACTGGGTGGCAGTGTAGAGTTACCAAACACCTTGGCAACTACAGCAGAAGGGTGATAGCAAGAAGGATGCTTGGCGTGACATCTGGACAAAGGAAGGAGGAAAAGGAAACCTGGTGGAGGAATGGGGAAATATAGGAGAGTATACAGAGAAAGAGGACGGCGAAGAAGAAGTGAGATAGTCAGAGAGATGTGGAAAGTAGACAAAAGCACAAGGAGATAAGGTGCAAGGTGAAGAAAAAGCTGATAAAGGCTAAAGAAGGCTTATGATGAGTTGTACAAGAGATTGGACACTAAGGAGGGGGAAAAGGACCTGTAACAATTGGATAGACAGAGGGAAAGATGTGCAGCACGTTAGGGTGATAAAAGATAAAGGTGGAAACATTACTCACAAGTGTGGAGGGTGTGTTGAACAGATGGAAAGAGTACTTTGAGAGACTGATGGATGACGTGGAGATAGTGAATCAGGAAGTGCAATGGATCAGCAAGGAGGAAGTAAAGACAGCTATGAAGAGGATAAAGAATGGAAAGGCCATTGGTCCAGATGACATACCAGTGGAAGCATGGAGGTGTTTAGGAGAGATGGCATTGGAGTTTTAAACTAGATTGTTTAATGGAATCTTGGAAATTGAGAGGATGCCTAAGGAATGAAAAAAAAGTGTACTGGTACCGATTGAAGCTTTAGAATAACGGAGAAAATGTGCAGATCTGTAGTAACTACAAGGGGATAAAATTGATGAGCCACAGCATGGTTATTGGAAAGAGTAGTGGAAGCTAGGTTAAGAAGGGAGGTGATGATTAGTGAGCAGCAGTATGGTTTCATGTAACGAAAGAGCATCACAAGGTGCTGTGAGGATGTTAATGGAGAAGGCCAGAAGGACCTGCATTCTGTCTTTGTGGACCTGGAGATAGCATATGACTGGGTCCCTACAGAGGTTTTGATATTGTATGAGGATGTTGGGAGTGGCAGAGAAGTATGTAAGAGTTGTACAGGATATGTACGAGGGAAGTGTAACAGTGGTGAGGTCTATGGTAGAATTGATGGATGCATTCAACATGGTGGTGGGATTATATCAGTGATCGGCTCTGAACCCTTTCTTATTTGCAATGGTGATGGACAGGTTGACAGATGAGATTAGACAGAAATCTCCTTGGACTATAATGTTTGCTGATGACATTGTGATCTGTAGTGAGATTAGAGAAAAGGTTGAGGAGACCCTGGAGAGGTGGAGATATGGTCTAGAGAGGAGAGGAATGAAGGTCAGTAGGAACAAGACAGAATACATGTGTGTGAATATGAGGAAGATCAGTGAAATGGTGAGGATGCAGGGAGCAGAGTTTAAATACTTGGTGAAAAAGAGAGTGCAGGCAGGGTGGAATGGGTGGAGAAGAGTTTCAGGAGTAATTTGTGACAGATGGTTAACAGCAAGAGTGAAAGGGAAGGTCTACAGGACGGTAGCGAGACCAGCTATGTTATATGGGTTATAGATGGTGGCACTGACCAGAAAGCAGGATACATAACTGGAGGTGACAGAGTTAAAGATGCTAAGATTTGCATTGGGTATGACAAGGATGGAGAGGATTATAAAAGATTACATCGGTGGGTCAGCTCAGGTTGGAAGGCTGGAAGGCAAAGTCAGAGAGGCAAGATTTTGTTGGTTTTGACATGTGCAGAGGAGAGATGCTGGATATATTGGGAAACGTTTGTTAAGGATAGAGCTGGCAGGTAAGAGGAAAAGAGGAAGGCCTAAGAGGAGGTTTATGGATGTGGTGAGAGAGGACACGCAGGTGGTGGGTGTAAGAGAGCAAGATGCAGAGGATAGAAAGATATGGAAAAAGATGATCTGTTGTAGCAACCCCTAACAGGAGCAGCCGAAAGAAGAAGGACATACTTCTTAACCATTCCACTCATTTACTCAAATGCCTTACTGTTAGTAGTGTATTATTTCCAAACTTAACCTAAATTTACATCCCTCTATCCTAAGCCAATATCTGAGCCAAACACTAAACTTAATGATCTCCTCAATCTTACTTTGACTGCTGCATCACATAATCTGAGTTTTTTTCACTTTCGATCCTCACCTTAAGTGTGTATTTCTCTGATTTGTTCTCTCTGGAATCAACTTTGCTGCACTGCCACTTCAAGGGTCATTCAAAACAAACTAATTCAAGATATATCAAAAAGGAATAATACAGCAAAAATTACAAAGATTTGAACTGACTTAAAATTTAAAAAATGCTGGAGGGAACAGAATCCTGGGATGCTATGTAGTTGACTATTCCATAAATAACATTTATTAGCATCTGTGCTCTTTAAGAATAGCAATTCAGCAAGTTTAAATTGCCCCAGTATATACAGTGCATACTTTTTCCTATGGGACTGATGAACAAAGAAAAATATTTATTCAACAGAGTGATACCAAACTTTGTTGGTTGATTGTGATTTAAGTGAAAGAAATGCAGATATTCTAGTGTAAATGGGTGAGTTTAGAATGAAACAGCCTTAGACACCCTTTTACATATTTAACTAATTTAATGGTTCAGTGTCTCACTAACTAAAGCAATGTTTGAAAACCTTTCATATAAAATGCTTACAAGATAAGGTACATGAATTCTTTTTAATAATGGGCATGTATAACAGTATTATTTGACACTGGTATTGATCTGTGATTTACCAAGGGATGCTGGAATAATCAGGTACTGTATATCTGGATTATGAAACTTCATTCTAGGCTGATGATGAAACTCTCATCAAGTTACCTTACCTCACTGACCTTTACATTCATCCACCCATTTTCTAGGCCTAAATAAATCATTGCAAGGTCATAAGGAGCTTGTGCCCACTGGCATAGACACAGTTATTAAAAAGTAACAGAAACAGCCCAGTGGCTTGAGGAATGCTAACTGTAGACACTTAATAAGTCTTCTGTGTTAATCTAAATAATGAGCCTGTTAGGCCATCTCTTATTTAGGCAGGTGTATGATGCAAACCATAATCATTAGTGTTAAACTAGGAAATCTTACTGACTCCAAGGATATTGGAGGGCAGAGTAGATACAGGTGATGTATGCAGATCAACAATGCCATCGAGAGTTGGCCTGCTACTTTACACTATTTATCAAGAATTATAAGGAGTAGTATAAAAGAAGAGAGTTTATTGCAACAGACCAATGTAACAATCATACATCAAGCCTTATTCTCATCTCTTAGTCTTTATTATGTTGATATTCATAACATGTTGGACAGTGCTAAAGTGCAGGGTTACATGGGTGGTGTGGAGTGTGATTTTTTGCATAGTATTCGGGGTTGATAGGGAGTGGGGAAAAAGATGACACTTTAAACATGCAAATGAGAACTTTATTTTTTAACATGACATTATATTTTAGCACATAACTCATTGGCCACATGTATAGGTAAAGTAACGATAAAATTAATTATCTTTAGAAGACGGGTTTCCCTTCCAGGGCTTGCTCATGTTCTGTAGTTACCCTGTAATGGCTTTGACTTTAAGCCTCCTGTAATATTAAAACTTGAATACATTGATGAACAAATAATACGCAATGAATGCTTTAAATTTAATAACAATCAATAGCATGGTCTATTGTATTACTAAAAGTAGTACTGATTGATTAATTATAAATGAGCATACTTTTAATACGTTGTCATTTGAACTTGGATGTCTTTATTTTATCGCTATAACGAGAACTTCCTACCAGAGGGCGCTGTTTAAGCGAAGAAGACATTATGTTGCGAAATGTAGATAAGTATGAATTCAATAGCTTTTCCATTGAACTTTAAAAAAACAAAATGATTTAATAGTACGCCATATAAAAAGGATACGTGCTATACAAAATTATTTGTATTTTTATGTTTTGAAAGAATATGCTGAAAGTTAAAACATTATATGACTATGCATTTAGAAATGTTGCTGGAAAAACACAAATTCTGTATGGTGCAGTGTTTAAAGATATAATTTGCAAAGTACCCATTTAAAAAGATACTTTGGAGTTCCAATTAATTGAGAAAACATGCTAAAATATAACAAAAAATAGAAATGCATGCTCGTTATATTTATGTTGCTTGCTCGATACTTTGACCCCGATATTATGCAGAAGTTAAAAACACATGCAATACGATTTTAACTCAGTTACAATCTGCTCGTGCTGTCAGAAAGCCATTGCTTCTACAATTGAATCTATGAAAGGAAGAAAGCTAAGCTGATTTCTCCAAAATGTTTTTATTTTACTTGATATTTAATACATTACATTAGATTTAACACATACAACTAGCTCACACCTGATGCATATCTCTGAAATAAAGGTAGCTAAATGTAATTAAGTTCATTGTGCATTACTGTATAAAAACAGACGCATAAAAACAATTCCATCCATTTTCTGAACATATTAACACATTTAAGTTCCAAAGCTACGAAAATATAAGTATTGCGAACGCCTTTAAGACAAAGTTTTACTCGTTGTATGCTCGTACTTCCTTACATGCACGGCGCTTTATACTTAAACTAAAATAATAGCTTAAAGCTTGCTTAAGATGACCACTTTACATTTGTGTATTTTATTCCTTAATTGATCTTACCGGGTAAATATACAACACTATTCACTTAAAATGAATGTGATGTGTATTTTAAATTTGCGGCTTTTCATTTTATTCATCCACTACCAAAGTTAATGTCAAATAACAAATATTACATTCAGATTAACAAAGCTTGTGACGTGTATTCTTAAAAAAGATTCTTTAATGGCACTTTACTGGTTTGTGTGGTTCCTCATGTCTCCATTGCTTAACCAATAATAATTTTATTTTGGGTTTTTTACATTTTCTTTGCACTTCGGAAATGTTCCTAACATGTGGACAAATACAGAAACATCTGAAGTATAATAGGCTACCTGACAGGCTATTTATTATTCGAGAGAATTTGAACTTGGCCTGTGTGATTGTCCTTTTTGTTTTTTTAATTACTTTTATTTTCACACCAGAACATTACAATGGCGTGCTAATTAATCAAACAAATAATAATAACAGATAAGACCATTTAATACAATGTAGAAAAACAAAAAAGCAAAACAAAACAAAATCCCCATGATTGTCTTTTGAAATTCATGAACCCATTAGTATTTTAGAAATGTGTTATCATATATTTGTGATTATGTATGAAACTTGTTACAGATTTAAATAAATAAAAGTTCTTTCTGGGACATCCATGTTAAGGGTTCTTTTGGGAACCAAAATACATACTCGTGCATTATTTTAAGAGTGAGATACTAGATAAGACTATGAGATATTATGCCGTATAAAACTATAAACTATACTCAAACAGTAAACTGCATTCGTTATTGCATGATTATGCGCACCAGGTACAGTACGACTCTGGTGGTTCACTTGTTCAGTCCTAGAGACTTACTGTGGTTGAAGGTTTTTGTTCCAGCCAGTTTCACAATCTGCCGCAGCGGCTCAGATGACAACTAGGCATTGTGGATTTGTTAGCACTGCTGTCTCACGGTCAATTTGGATCACAGTCACTGGCGAGTTCTACTGTTTGCCCCAGTTGTTATTGGCTTTGTATCTCTAGAGATGCATCAGAAAATGGACTTGAAGTGAACATCTGCCTAAAGCAGATACAAATACATTGCTTTTAAATACGGTAATTTCGAATTACCGTACTTTGTATTACACAAAGTTATGGTACTGTTCTGTGCTTTGCATATTGTGTGCTTTACATATTGTCATTTCTTTAGACACCATCTAAACTAAAGAGTAATTATTTTAAATAGGACCGTAGAGTCACCAGTGCTTCTGCCACACCAGTCCAGAATCCTGAATGTGAATCCGTCTGAACGGTGTTGTTGGCTGTATTGAGCCGGCGTGTCCTCTCCTTGTGCTAGTGAATCACAGACTAGTGTGTTAAGTTAACTACCAGATCCAAGTGTGCTCAGGGTGACTGTCGGTGTGTGTATATGCGGGACACCGATGTACTGAGCAATTTCCTGTCGTTTTCCCAGTGCTGCTGGACTCGCCTCCAGACTTCATCTTTACTCTCAATTGGATTGACCAGTTTAAAAATAAGAACAGAAGAAATAATAGGCAGTGTAGGGGTGGAGTGTACAGTGTATTTGTTTCAGTTTTTGTGATTAATATGAAAATAATTGGCTCTCCAGTTTTCACTTCAATGTTAAAGAAAAATATTTCAATATGATTAGGCCTATATCTTCACTTTTCTGCTGGACTGTGGGTTGAGTTCGTTAAGACTGTCTTTTGAATCCTTCGACCAATATTCTGAACCAAACTCTTCCATTTTCACTTGTGCATAATTTAGGGCTCTCTGCTTTAACGACAAAATAGAAAGTTTGTTACATGCTTACGAAATCACCGTGCACGGGCATTTCGCTCTGATTTGTAAGTATAGGAAGATAACGCATAGATTAAAGAAGATACTTATTTCATTAAGTTGGAGTTTATTATATTTCGGACTGTATTTTATATAAATATTTAATCGGTTTAGCAAAGATAAACTTAAATGCATTACGTATAAATGAGAGTGATGATCAAAATGAACATCCACATAGTGTGCTTTCTGGGCAGACCTGAACAAAACCCGCATAGATCACTCCACCGAATAACTTAAGAAAAAAATTATAAACACTGTTGAAAAAAAAAACAGAAGAGAATGAGCGGAAAATCGTGGTTGCGGTTAAGAAAGAAAAAGAGGTTTAGAGAAAATTTACAGTTACTTCTAAGAGCGTTAAAATGGCTTAATGCAAACAAAACCATAATCAAACTTTGGTCTGTTCCTCCCGGTCCATCGTTGTTGGCAGAAAGTGGCACTGGTGGGTGTACCCTCACTAATGTTCATCTTTTACTGTAAGAGAGGATCAGATAAGGCGATCCTTGGTACCGCTTCTAAAGTGTAGTCTTGAAGGGAAATACCAAGTATTCCAAAAAAAAAAAAAAAAAGAAAAGAAAAAAAGATCATTAGTGAAAATGTATTGAATTGCGGCTTTGTACCTTGCCTCTTAGTATCCTCTTAGACAACCAAGGGATGTAGAATGTATTTACCATAGTTAACTAAAAGCAGAGTTTTCAACTTTAAAAGAAGTGACAATGGAGCTTGTCTTAGTGTGATCTGGTAGACATTAAGTATGTTAAAAGTGGTATTCACCATTTTTAAATATAATTTTAGCATTAATTATGAACTGAAAATCATAGTATCACATTTAAAAATGGAAATAAATAATTTCAATAATAAAAATAAAGAGTACAAATTTATACACTACAAATGACTGTATAATGGTTTCTTAACTGTAAAGTAAATTCTTTTTAACAGAGAGTAATATTTGAAGATGTTATTATGCAAACGTGTTACATAAACAATTATTATTATTATAACCATTATCATCGTCGTCACTGTCATCATCTCCGTATTATGCTTTGATGCTTCAATAATACATCCTGTTGAAATAAACATCTTGAAAACTACATAGCAGATGCATTAATATTAAGAGCCAAGATAGGTGAATTCGTAGGTTGTTGTCAGGACCTTGAAGCATCTTTGCTTAATGCTTTACAATCTGGTATAGTAACATTGAAATTTAATGCTTCAATGACCTTTTTGCTGTAATGTAATTAACAAAGAGAATACTTATTTATTTAAGTCTAATTTCCCCATCTTGCTTTTGGCAACAGTTACATATTCTTATTGTGACAGTTAAATAGTTGGTTAAAATTACAGATGATTCATTTGTCTGTTTACAGTTTCTGATCCAATAGAAGAAGGTGCCGGATGTGCGCAAATCATGTACAGATTGTATGTGATTGCCAGTGCCCTTAAAACATGACAAAGCAATATTGAACCTGGGCACCAGAAAGTGAAACATTCAATAGCAATCTCTTCTGTTTTATAGTTGATTTTGAGAAGGTCCCTCACAGCAGTTTTAAGTGCAACCCTCACAGTGCCATTTTGAAAGACATCACTCAATATAAGCAAACATCAAACAACCAGTAACATTTTTCTAAACTGATGTTATAGCTACAGGAACTCTTGGTAGCCCATATTCACCATTTTCTGTGATGCATCTTTCGCCAAATTTCAGGGGAATGTTGGAGTTTTTGAACTATGCCAATGTGAAGCAAATATTTAGCATTTTCCTAACAATTCTGGACTGGGCACTGTCTCTGTAGTTGCAAATTTTCTTATACATTATTATTTATTTCTGTGTGTTTTTGATTTTCTCAAGTTACTTTGGTTAGTCTCCTGCCTTCTCATATCATACATGTTATATTAATTGATCACACTAAATTAGCCCCATGTGATAGTGGCTGTGGGTGTGAAAATGTCCTGTAGTAAATATTGGGGCCTTCTAGGGGTTTCTGCTTCAAGCAATATCTCCCAGTGCCACTGTAGCAGTACTGTGGCATGTACAGAAAGTAGTGAGATTCTTATTTGCATGTCTAATCAACATGCAACATATTCCTCTGCAGAACCATGACAAACAAGAATGCATTCAAATTTATTTAATGGAAAAGACAAATCAATGACAAGATGAAACGTTCACAATAAACACATGATTACACCCAGCATAATAATCTGAACAGACCACACATTACACAAAGTAAATGATGTGTTTGTGAAGAGACTTTAATATCCTGGATCTAATCGATGTAGATGGGTCATGGAAGAAAAAAAAAAATAAAGCAAAACAACAAAAGACTGAAATGCCCTGTAAGCAGGCTTTCACAATAACGTAATAGTGGCAAATTTCCACTTATACAACGGTGTACAACGGTGTAAACCTGTTTTTCTGTATATGTGTACATATCAATCTGTCTAAAGAAACATTGTGCTTTATATTAAAGAACTAATAAATGTTCAAATGAATTGGAATAAAAATAAATGCATGTTTAGAAAACATTTTCTAAAAGCATTCTCTCCATTAACAGAAGTCAACAAATGAAGAGTCTGTAAAGTTAAAAGTGTGAGAAGCTCCACCCTTCCTATGGTGTAGTTTCACAGCCTCAGCCATTATGCGCTTAGAGCCGGGTTTTTTTTTTTTTGTCTTCTCTTGCGAGAGAGAGAGAAATAGAGAGAGAGAAATAGAGAGAGAGAGAGAGCGCGAGAGATTAGACGAGGGTGTAAAGCACAGTCCTAGAAGAGCCAGCCTGGGGAGTCAGTCACATACTTGGCTGGGATTCAATGACTGAGCCAGACACACACAAACACTGAGGGGAGGAGGGAGGGGGAGGAAAGTGGAGGGGGGAGGGAGGAGAATAGTCAGAAGGCTGGAGCTGCACAGACATACCTAACTGCAAGGCAGAACAAGCGGCTGTGTGCACGGTCACCACATGTGAAGTCACAGAAACAGTGAAAAAGAGACGGAAGGTGTGCACTTCAGGACGATTGTGTGGAATTTCTTCAGCCAGAGCCGCAATCGATATTTGGATACTTTCTATTTTGTATTCGTGGGCAAGCCGAGAATATGTTACTTTTGTTTATTGGAAAGTGGGTCGCACGGTGGCTATGAACCGCACGGAGTTTCTACCCAGTGACGAGAGCGCCGGGGAAGTGGCGTTCTCTTAGGAAGTCACCGCATATCCTGGATGAAGCTCTTCCATTCCGTTGCGAAATCTGGATTTACAAGGAGCCAGGGGAGTGATTCTGTTTTTTGCGCTTTTACGTTTTCCCTCTGTATCTGTGTTGTGGGGTGGGGGGGTGGGTGTGTGTTCTTAGTTTCCTTCTTCCCTTCCTTCTCTATCCTTTTCTCTTGTACCCCTTTCCCCACTTTCCTGCTACCCCCTTCCTGTTTAGAAAGTTGTGCAAAATTCCTTTAGTGACCACCGAAACATGGATACAGTTGTGAGACCTTTCCAGCCCCATCCAGGACTGCAACAGACTCTGAAACAGTTCCACCTGAGCTCCATGAGCTCCCTCGGCGGGCCCGCGGCGTTCTCGGCTCGCTGGGCGCAGGAGATGATGTTCAAAAAGGACGGAAAGGACCCTGATCCACTAGTTCTGCCACCCATGCAGCCACCCCCAGTGGTGCCCGCTGGTCCTTTCTTCATCCCTTCCGACCGCTCCACTGAGAGGTGTGAGACGGTGCTGGAAAGCGAGACTATCTCGTGCTTCGTGGTCGGTGGGGAGAAGCGTCTCTGTCTGCCTCAGATTCTCAATACGGTTTTGCGGGATTTCTCCTTGCAGCAAATAAACTCAGTTTGCGATGAACTGCACATTTACTGCTCCCGCTGCACAGGCGATCAACTGGAGATCCTCAAAGTCATGGGCATTCTGCCCTTTTCGGCGCCCTCCTGCGGCCTCATCACGAAGACCGACGCCGAGCGTCTGTGCAATGCCCTACTATACGGGTATAGCTACCCTCCCCGCAGCAAGAAAGAAGCGGGCGTTCCCCCAGACCTGGAACTCACAGAGCTGAGCTTCAAGGTGTACCACGAGTGTTTCGGCAAGTGCCGTGGGCTCTTTGTACCCGAACTGTACAGCGGCCCCAACGCGCCGTGCATCCAGTGCCTAGACTGCCGCCTTATGTATCCTCCGCACAAGTTCGTTGTTCACGGCCACAAGGCGCTGGAGAATAGGACCTGCCACTGGGGATTTGATTCGGCCAACTGGAGGGCATACATCCTTCTGAGCCAGGATTACACAGGCAAAGAGGAGCGAGGCCGCCTGGAGCAACTGCTGGAGGGCATGAAGGAGAAATTTGACTTCAGCAACAAGTACAAGAGAAAAGCTGCTCTGGTGAGTCTGACCATATGGCTAGCTAGTTGGGACGTTTTCTGTCAGAGACAAACAACAGAGGTTTTCAACGTGGTATTTCAGTGGTAATCTTTACAGAGGATAGGATAATGTCAAGTTTTTCGTTCAGTTCCTGGCATGTTGTTTAAAGTGTCATTCTCCTGTCTGTGGGCGTACCTATAAAGGTCAGTCATAGGGTATAGGGAAATGCCAAGTGCTTCAGATACAAAGTAATTAAATACCAGCGTATAATGTCTTTATCACTGAAAGATCAATGAAAAATACTTATCTGTGCAAGTTGTCTTGAAGGACATGCAGCTGATCTCCACAGTTTAACAGCAATCTGACTTTCATGTTACACAATTGGGTGCCAGACAGTGTTTCATCTGTCTAACTACTTAACTCGCTAAGTGAATGAAGGTGTGTAGAACATTTTGTTGCCATATGTATGCCAATTTATGTAATCCCAGTATCAATTATTGTTGAATATCTTCCACTCTGTCTGTGAGACAGTTGATGTTGATCTTATTTATATGACTGGAGTTGTGCTGGAAAAGTAAAGATTGCTTAGTATTATTACTTGCACTTTTGAGGGGTTAATTAAATTGGGATTTATTTCATGTAGTAGAAAGTTTAAATAGAAAGAAAGTGGACTCCTTATTAATTTGAATCAATTCACATGTGCAGCAGGGTATATATAAGAAATTACTTTTAGGAATCGGTATTTCTCTTTACTGCTTTCAAAAAGGAAGCATTTATAAATATATCCACTGCAGCAATAAAAATAATCCACAGTTCACAATCATTAAATTCTTTGTTCAAGTAAAAATCTGAAATCCTGAAATATTATAGAAATTTAAACATTAAATGCAGGCATATACATATATTAAGGCCATAGGTCTGCTGTGTTACAGACATACGCCAACAAGTTGGTGTTTAAGTCTGTATCTCTCAAATGTAGTGTGACCTTTTTCACTGTTAAACTGTCATCCATCTTTCCTTGTCTGAGAATACTGTCATGACTAATTCCCAAGAAGACGCTAGTTTTTTCATATGTCTATTTCTCATGTTTTGTCAAGTTGACAATTCTTTGTGATTGATCTAAGAATTTGAAACTCGCAAGTAATTCATGTGAAGGCATGGTGGTGTAGTGGTTAGTGCTGCCACTTCACATGTTTGGGTACCTGGCTTTAAGTTCGTCATGGGAGACTGCATGTTCTTTCTGCGTTCCTGTAGGTTTTCTTTACTGTTTCAGTTTCCTTTTAAATCCTGAAGACTTGCATGGCAGATGGACTGATGGCTGTAATCTGTCCAGAGTCAAAGTGCTTCTCAGCAGACGTCATTGCTTAAATTTATTAAAGCCAGCAAAAAAGTCAATATTGATAAAAATAAAACTATCCACACATCCTAAAGTGAAAAAAGGTAAATATGTCTTTGTCTGCCTTAAGCTAAAAAGGCTGAAAATAGCATTCCGGGTAAACAGCTCATTCTCTATTTGTTGCTCAGACATGCATCTTTTTATAGTTTGGTATTAAATATTCTATTTATATATTAAATTTAAGCAAAATAAATTTAAATAGGTGGCACAGTGGTGCAATGGGTAGTGCTGCTGCCTTGCAGTTAGGAGACGCGGGTTCACTTCCCAGGTCCTCCCTGTGTGGAGTTTGCATGTTCTGCCTGTGTCTGCGTGGGTTTCCTCCCACAGTCCAAAGACATGCAGGTTATGTGCATTGGCGCCCTGCCCGGGGTTTGTTTCCTGCCTTGTGCCCTGTGTTGGCTGGGAATGGCTCCAGCAGACCCCCGTGACCCTGTGGTTAGGATATAGCGGGTTGGATAATGGATGGATAAATTTAAATAATATATAGTATTTTATCATATTTATTTTTGAAATTTTCACAAGATACAGTCTAAAAATAGGTATATATGTTTAAAAACCAAGTTCTTAAAATGACACACCTTATGTATGAATTTTGCAGCTGTATATGTTCTATTGTTTTGACACTGCAGATGATTATCTTTTCCAACTAACTATAGTAATAATTGGGATTGAAGGATGGTTTCCATGAAAGGCAAAATGTGACTACCAGGTGTCCAGAGGTATTGCATTGGGAAGCTGTGGTTGCTGGCAGAAGGTTTGGAATAGTCTATGAAACAGCTGAGTCCAGTGTACAGAACATTAGAACATTTTGATATTAGAACATTAGAACAATCTAGACGAGAACAGGCCATTCAGCCCAACAAAACTTGCCAGTTCCGTCCACTTATTTTTTCCAAAAAAGTTGAGTTTTGAAAGACCCTAAAGTCTTACTGTCTACCACACTACTTGGTAGTTTATTCCAAGCGTCTGTTGTTCTTTGTGTAAAGAAAACCTTCCTAATGTTTGTGCGAAATTTACCCATAACAAGTTTCCTACTGTGTCCACGTGTTCTTGATGAACTCATTTTAAAATAACATTCCCGATCCACTGTACTAATTCCCCTCATAATTTTAAACACTTCAATCATGTCACCTCTTAATCTTCTTTTGCTTAAACTGTATAGGCTCAGCTCTATCTTTCCTCATAATGCCCTTTGTAAGGTAAAAATATCTGAATTTAACAGTATCTATGGGCGTGTTTACCTTTTAGCTTAAAGTAACAGTTATATACTGAAATAAAATGATATAAAGCACTTTCTGATTTGTTGTTACTAAGTTGTTGCTGTTTGTTTAAATTCATTATTAAAAAATTTACCTTAAAAGATTTGATGTTTAAAATATTAGTTACTATACAGAAAGAAAGAAAGAATTTTAATTGTATCCAAAAGTAAAAATGCATTTTCCTACTTTAACAATAATAGGCAGATTGACAATTAATATTGAGACATGTTGGGTGTATTGTATATATGAGTAAACAATACATTTCTTTGTTCAATATAGTTTGATGTGCTTTTAAATTATATGCAAATTACAACTTTACAGCTTGTGATCGGTCAAACGTCAGTCACTGCGTTTTTATTTCTCCACACTATTAGAAGGTTTTGGGGAATCCATGTGTAAATTTGCACCTTACTGATTTATTCTGTTAGTTTATTTTTGTGATCAAAATTTTGATCACTTTTAATTTCCTGCGCAGAACTTGATTTGCCAGATTTTGTATGAAATAAAATGCAAAGGAAATGTATTAAACAAGTATTCATCACTGAAAGTATTGGTTTGATATATACAGTATATATATATATATATATATATATATATATATATATATATATATATATATATATATATTCCTTATTTAAGAAAATGAAGAGCAAGGTATTGCTGTTATGTCACAGTTTCAGAGTTTCCATTAGATTATGCTCTGTGGGAGCTATCACTTGGAAGGGCATTGAATTTCCTATATATTTCCATAGCATATGGGTGCAACACGAATTAGTCAATTTAAGTGGGTGTTAGGTCTTTTTGCACGGGTAAATTGCAATGGACTGTTGTCTCATTGAGGACTGGCTTCTACATTGTGCCCAGGGTGTCAGAATAGGATCTGTAAACCCAACACTGTGAAGTAGGAAATGGGTACAGATAATAAATAAAATATTTTCATTTTTAAATTAGGAATGCCATTGAAATGTAAAAATAAAATAATCCAGTTGATAGATGTGATACAAGGTGATATTTCTGCATCTGAGACAAAGCTTGGACTAACTAAGCAATGTTTTGTAGATGATAAAATGCTCCGTTTACTGCTGAGGTATGGATTTGGAAACTTAGAGTGCGGTCAAGTGATCTTAAATGTTGGTACTAGTGTGTAGTGGGTTAAGTCTGCAGGACAGAAGATAAGAAAAAAATTTTTAGATTTTTAAATTAAGGTAGAGATCACATCAGAAGCTGTTTCATGTTAGTGTTTTAGTGGTGTGTGTAAAAAGCAATCTACTGTATTTGTCTATACTGCTCCCCTGTATCAGATGTTCTTAGTTTTTAAATTAGCAAAGTCTGGCACATTTTCTAGATTTCATTATATATGAGCTCATTTTTAGCATTGCATGCAAAATGAAGTTAGTCACTTATTTTGTGAAATGTTTCAGAATTTACCTAGATGCAGATTATGGGGAGATGAGGCTGTGACGTCATCCTCAGTGTTCAGCTATGTAATGTGCAAGTCTGCAAATAAAGAATGAGCATCCTGTACAGAACTGCAGACTTAAATGAAAATACAAAGTAGACGTTTTTTCCTGCATTAAAGGTTACCACCATATAACACAGAAGTTATTTGCCATATGCATATCCTAGATGTAGCCACTGTGTTTATCCAGTAATCAGACAGGTTTCTGAATAATTTAATAAAAAAGATGATGGAGTTTTAGTATATGCAACAGGTGTGGTATCAATTAAAAGCTTTTAAAACATATAATTACATAATTTATGTACTTAGAGCTCTAAAGTGTACAGTTGCAGCTATAGTATGGTTCTGACTGGGGTTTTGATGTTGAAAAATTAGAATTTGTGTTTTGGGCTAGTAGAGTTACAAGTGGTGCAATGAGTTTTCATGGGCAATTTTTATGTGTGTGTACTGTAACCCTCTTTATGTATATGCACATTTGGAAAATGGGGTCCAACAGAGATCAGTAACAATGGATACTACTACTTTTAATTAACTTGAATAAGTAAATAACATCATGTAAAGTTTAACAGATTTGCAGCTCAAATGGAGGCAGATAACACAACTCTACAGGTGATCCTGGGTGAAATTCAGAATTTGGTAGCTATGTGGCAAATTATGTTTCATTTAACTAAATGTAAAAAGTCATTTTACGTTTTAACATTTTTCATTTTTTTATATATGGAGAAATATTATATGAAATATATGTATTTACAGCTTGTATAAAATAATTTTGAGTCCTAGTGGAGTATTAGCTACAAACCGACAATTTACAGAAGCAATTAAAATAGCCAGGGGATTATGGGTTATATCTGTCAGTGTGTCTAGAGAGGTTACTCTTAAGTTATATAATGCCTTTTTTGAAGTCCTGAAGCCACATACAGAGTGAAGAACTTTGAAATTTCTTATTGCAAAAAGAGTATTTATGAGTAAGGGTCAAAAGAAAACTGTCAGGTCTGCTATGTTGCAGGAATATACTGATAAGGAAAATTCATTTAGAAGTTTAATAATTTTAGTCTAAGTAATTAAAAACTGAGCAAAAATGTGTTAGATATAAATTAGCACAATATGCGCTGCATTAAAACAAAGTTACAAGAACCATTTGAAAGATATTTAAGAAATAATAGAAAACACTTATTTCCACAGTAAGTAAGTGCATGGCAGCAGCTGTTTTGCTACATAGTTGTAAATAACACCCCGTTGACATTCAGTTCTTACTTTGGACATGTTAGACAAATAGGAGTTGATGGGGTATATTGAGGTGAATGGTGGGTTTATGTCAAATTAAGTTTAATATGCTTACATATAAATATATTTATAAATGATTTACAAATCCATCCTGAAGCTTAAGTGGCATATGTTCAGGTTTGTGAATTAATGCTGTGATTTATAAAACTGTACTTTAAGATGTATAAGATTATAGACTCCTATATAAATAAAACCTAGCAAGATTTTAATGTTAAGGGGTTGTGGTGTGGCCTTCCCAAAATAAATGTTTTGGTGTCTGTCTTGAATGCTTTTGTTACCAGTCTAACCATGACTTTTACATTGGGTTTTGCTAAAATCCTGTGCATGGAAACATTATTGTATTATAATGGCTAAAGGAGAGGATTAGGTCTGTGAATTTGGGAGTAGTCAGTGTAAAAAAAGTTTTTATCATCCTTTACAAATAATAACAAAAAGAATGGAACCACATTTTAATGACAAGCAATTGCTTTCATTTGCATGAACTGTTCCTTTTGAATGAAGCTGATGAAGCAATGATGGCAGCATTGTAGTTTTGTGGTGGAAACATTATACTTTTTAACAATGGCTTTCATTCTTCCCACTCAACATTTGGATAATGAGGTTGGGTGGAGAAGGATTGCACTGATGGAGGCAGGGTGGATTGAAGAAGATGGTCTATGATAGCAACAAAAATTGAATGTCTACAAACAAAATGTAGAATTTCTTTACTTTAAACTTAAACCTCTAGATAAAAATTAAGAAATACATTTTAAGTAATTCTTTTTTTTCCTCTTTGTATGCTTGGTTGTATACACGTTTAGTATACTGTTTATGGTTTATATAGCAGAGACATTAAACTTTATACAGGATCTTAGCTCTCAAGATTAACATGAAATTGTATTGAATTTTATTTGAGCCAGGGATATGATGCTATTTATAGAACATTTACAGAAAAATATTACTGTAGCATATGTTTGTGGAATTTAAAATATGGATCTTGTAAGTCTGAGTTCAGCAATAAATAGAACATTATAAGCAAAATATATGTCCTCTTAAAGTATAAATATACATAATATATTTTGACCAGTAAAAACAAATTTTAAAAATGTTTATTTATTGATGTATGTAGTTTTGATCTGGTAGGATTAATATAACTAGCAATGGGAGTTATTCTGTATCAGTGCTAGCATTTCTGTGAGCTTTTAACAATTTATTTGAATTTCTTAAATTTGTAGGGCGATTTATTTTTAATGTAAGTAGTTCATTGTGTTCCTCCTTTTGTTAACAGATAATTAAGGTTAACAAAATATATGTTATGTTTTTTGCAGGTTGAGTAGTGAAGCAATATATTTAAGTAGACCTGAATAAATGCAACCTGTTTTTTAATGAACCACCCCCTAATTCTGGTTTCAGTTAATTTACCATGATCTGTTCTGTCTTGCCTTAGAGTTGAAGCAGTCGGATTCCTGCAGCAACGACAAATATTATTTTATTTTAAACATGTACAGCATGCTGCTTGCATTGACACATCAAGGTCATGAACTTCACTCTCAGATTTCTTGCAAATTTTTTTCAGCCAGGGCGGCACTTAATGTCTGAAACATTGAAAAAAGGAGGGCAGGGAAGCTTCAGACAGGATGTCCGGAGGCAGTAGTCTGTATCTGGGGATGTCATTGCGAAAACAAACCCAGTAAGCCTTGTGAAGAGCAACATTGAGCAATTTTTAACAACAGAAAAAACTTCTTAGCTCTGAAGGCTGTTTTTAAAAAAAAAAAAATATACCCACCGCTTATGAGAAGTCAGGTTTCCCTGTCCCTTCAGAGTACTTCCTCTTTTCTCAATCAAGAATATACATCCACCCCGTCCTTCTGGTTTTCATAAGGCTATATTAGCATGTTTATTTTAAATTAAGTTTATCCATCAACTGAAGTATATTCTTATAGCTAAATGACTAGAAGTACAATAGTCTTTATTATTTATTGTTTTGTTATGATGCTGTCTGTGAAATATACTTTATAAGGTAACCATGGAATGATTGATAGATAAATAGATAGATCTGGATGAACACATACAGTAACAAAATTACTATTTTCTTTTTAGCAGCACAAGAGCTGTTGCATCTTTACATTTACAGAGATACATCCTGGGATATCATGGTGACATTACATAGTACTGCTACCTCATAGCAGTAGACTCCTAGGTGTTGAACCAGGATTTGGGTACTTCCAGTATGAGGGTCCTTTGTTACTGCGCCTGCGTGGGTTTTCCCCTTGGTACTGTAGTTGTCCTCCCACAACTGAAAGATGTTAGGTTGGTTGGCAACCTTGAATTGGTAATTATATTGGAGGAATAATAGTGAATTCTGGCAAAAAATGTAAACATACAGAGATTGAAAATACTAGTTTAGAAGATGGAGTGATGGCAGTTGTTCTTAAAACAAACCAGATGGTTTAAAAAGATTTATGCTCCTAGAGGTTGTGTAACCACTCTATTCAAATATTTTCTTCCAATGAGACTTAATTCTCTAATGGATCAAGTCACTGATCAAATCTGTTTTCTCACTTCTGCTGTGCAGTGTGACTGCGTGACTTTTAACATTTCCCTATTAAAAGAGGAAAGTGCCAGACTTTGTTAGTACAGAATGACACAGTGCATTTTATTTTTGATTATCTTGCATAAGTGGTGATGTTATGGAAAATGAGCACTTGTGAATAAAACTACCAGCGACTACCAGGAATTTCTAAGCAAATCTTTATTTATTTGGCGTTGAAATGTTAAACTTTAGTAACTTTTCTCAAACCTTTGAGGTGTAATTGATTTGCCTCTTAAGAAATCAATGTGAAGATGCAGTATATATATACTGGGAAGGTAATGCGATAATAATAACTATTTAACATATTAAACTGCTCAGATAACAATAGTCACGTGTTGGATTGGAAAATTTAGTTCAGAGGGTGGCATAGAACTGATTTTTGTTTTTTTTAACGCATCCACTTCTGTTTGAATTGTAAAGCTTTATTGCTGCCTACTTAAACAATAAAGCTTCATCCACCTCAGGAAAAATTGTGTCTTGCACTGTGAAATGTTATGGTGGATTGTACAAGACCCACGGGATTTCATCAGGGACATGTGCATCTAAATGTCTATGAAGTGCTGAAGAAATTCAGTGAAATAAGTCAACAGAAACAGATATGATTTCTATAATATCATAACAAATAAAAGTCATTGATGTATTTCTTATTATATGTTTATTATATTAAATTTTTAATTCACCTGTCATTGTTGGTGATTGTTGTAAATATCACCATACTGTGCTGTTTTACAGTGATACGCAAGTAGTGTAGCCTGCTTATGGATTATTGCATGCTAAAACCTAAACATATCACAGTAAATAAACAGCTGGTGGTTTCTTCACTTATCAAGAACCTTGAACATGGGAAAGGTGCTATATAAATATAATTATTATTATTGACCATAGATAATTACTGCCATTGATTAATTTTACTTTGAATACTAATGGAGTTAAAATTGCGATTTTAATAGCCTTTTCAGTGTTTTGGGCGCCTTTCTAGCTGGCTTTGGCAATGCACACTTCTTCATGATCCAGCATGTCCTACTGTCTTCATTCTCATTTGGTAATGAGTCTACCCACCCAGCAAAAAGGAACTGTAGTTTAAAACCCTAAAACCAAAGCTCAATATTTATGCATCAGGTTGGGGAAAAATATTCAAGTTACTTTTAATTCAAAATTTTATTCCTCAGTCCCCTATGCTAATTGTTACAAAGTGTTAAACTGAGTTCAGAGACATGGCAGATCTCTGTTTCAGTCCACATGTGCATATAGCCAGCCAAACAAGTGAAGGGCTAATAGCTAGCAACAAAGAAGAAGTGAAGGTTAAGTACTATAGTATATCAGGCAATTAGCAGGCATGCTAATTCACATTCTCTTTTTGGCATGAAGAGCCAGCCAGAAAATGAGAGTGTCGATAATGCAATACAGCATTTAATACTGCCATTTTTTAGATATGTTTCACCACACTGCATTCAAGCTCCAAACATAAAATTTTAATTCCATTAAATACAGCCAGATAAGTAGTAATGTGAATATCACATTTTGTTTGTTCATATGTGTATTAACATTCATTTATTTTCTTAAAGTAAAATATAGTCTTGGTTTGATTGTTCTGATTCTTTGTGCATTCTCTTGTATTGTATTTAATTGAAAATTAATCTTTTTGTCTTGTTTGGCTATATGGTCCACTCAATTTGAAGATCCCAAAATCATTCTTTCCTAGAGTATCTGTTCTGGCCAAACACATCTTGTGAATCCCTGCCACCAGCTCCCCATAGATAGATAACAGAAGTGGCAAATTATATCCTGGCACAGAGCATTCCAAAGGCAGAGTCAGTCAACAGACTAGGATTGTGGAAAAATCTTGTAAATAAAAAGTAATGCTGTTTTTCAATATGTGAGGCTAATATTTTGTACCTTTTTTATTATATTTTCATAGCTTATTTTCTTTTTATTCCTATTTTACATGACTAAGATAAAATTGTTGCCTTGAAGCATAATAAATAGTTTTGTAAATGATTATATTCATACAGCTGTTGGTTGTTAATAGTAATTTCCTGAACATCTTCAAAATCTATTTTTTACTTTATTTATACTCACTGATGTTCAGTCCTTTAAATAAATTATTTGGTGCTGCATGTGCAACAATAGTAATAAACATTTTAGTTACTTCTGGGTTTAAAATACTATTCAGACTTCAAATTGAGCACCAGCAAATTAATATAATAATTATCAATATCAGAATGATATGGAAACTGTATTATGATAACAATTTTGGCAATATCACACAGCACTAATATACATTATATACTTTATGTGTCAATGTCATAAGAATTCAGTGCTAATAATGATGTAGCTTTTTTTTTAACATTAAGCATGTATATAATCGGCTATGTATAAGTCTCACATTCCAAGATAAAGTGTTGCTGTTGATAGTTTTCCAATTAAAATATACTGTAGTCCTCAGGTGTTATATGTTTACTTTTTATTAACAAAATAAAACAGTAAAGAGTTTATTGTTCATCCATCCATCCAGTATCCAACCCGCTGTATCCTAACTAGAGGGTCACGGGGGTCTGCTGGAGCCAATCCCAGCCAACACAGGGCACAAGGCAGGAAACAAACACTGGGCAGGGCGTCACCCCACTGCAGTAGAATAAACATGTTTATCTAAATTAAATACAGTAATGAACACTTATTGATAATAAAACATTTACACCACAAATTGGCTATATGACATATATGGAATATACACTATACAGAAAAATGCATGCAAAATCAAAATAGGTGACTTGTTCACATTCACTACCACACAAACAAAGTGACTTTAGTCCACATGTCTAATTAATTCATTATTAATTATGAAAATAAATTGCTAAACACAAGAAGTAGTAGTAGTATTGGTATCAGTAGTAATATTGCTACATATACAGACATCTCAGTTTTATTTAAAGCTTTTGCTTTAGTTGATAAAGAAGCTTCTTGAAGTAAAGCTGTGCTTTATTTAACTTATACTGCATACAAGTAACAAAAGTTATTAAAAGGTTTATGATGAAAGCAGTATTTTTACTTTACAGTATTTATTATGTGTGGCTGGTAACGGGCGTAGCAACACCCTATACCCTAGTCACAATTGCACAGCACATACACTCTTCACAATATACAGTAGAACAATCCAGTTTCTCTTCCCTGTGTATTTCCCTCCCCCTTGCACTCTCCTCAACAAGCATTGTCCGCCTTCTACCAACTTCAGCTCCCTGGGCCAAGTGGAGGGCTCTCTTTTAACTCCTGACCTTGGAATTTTGCACTTCTGGGCTAGGCAGAACCCCAGTGGTCCTTGTGCAGTCAGTATCCAACAGCTGCCCCTGGTGGCCCTCACAGGACTTGGATGGGCAGGCCCCTGGGACCACAACTCCCATGCTACCCAGCTGACTGATTTCATTGCAAATTGAGTATGCATCCATTATCAAACTTATTCTAACAAACATGGATACAAAGTAGTGTTCATTGATTGTTGTAGATATATTATTTGCTAAAAAAGTCAAATAAAATGAAAAACTTCACATGTGCACATACGTAAAAGCATCCAATAAATCACTGAATAACTTACTGGGCAGCGTGGAATGTACCCTTTGTAAACAGTACCATCTTGAGCAGTCAGCTTTCAAGTTTTGTTTGGATGATATGGAAAAACGTTCCTTATTGCCCATGCAACCCAAGTTCATGGAAGGATTTCCTGCTTTGCCTTAATTTGCTGCTTACTTCAGAGGAAGGGAAGTAAGCCTCCCTTGTGAGATTTGGGGTGATGTCCTGTTTAAAATCACACCAACAGACAAATCCATGCAAGTAAAAAAGGCAAAAGAAATGTATTATATTTATATATTTAGCTATCAGAAAGCAATTTTTAGACTTTACAAGTAAAGGACAAGAAACCCTATTTTATTTAAGATGTGCATTATAAATATGTTATTGCTTGTTCATGTCTAAATGTCTTAAAGTAGTATTTATTTATTAGGATATAATTAAGTCAACCTGTAATAGTTATAGTAAAAAACTGAAATAGTTACTTGTTCCATGGATATCTGGTTCATGCCTTGTCCAGGAGTCTTCCAAGATAGTCTTCCTGTGAACCCAAAATTGATTAAGTGGGTTTGAGAATGGATATTGAACAGAGTAGGAGCAAGAAGGTCAGGGGTGTGTTCTTGGTCATACTCTATTCTGTCCCTGCATGGACTGGGTGTTGGGCCGGGTCGTGAGTTCCAACAGCTGTGGGGCATCTGTTGGTGAAGAAAGATTCACTGATCATGACTTTGCAGATGATACTGATCTTCGCAGAGTCAATGGAGGCTCATATCAAGGCTCTCAAGAGACTGAGCGAGGAGTTTGAGGTTCTGGGCTTGCAAGTGTCCTGGATAAAAACCAAGATCTGGGCCTTAAATTACCTCTTGGGCACAGCCATCAGCAGTGTGTCTGTCTGCGGAGAGAGTGTTGACCTTGTTGAAAAGTTTACTTACTTGAGCAGTGACATTCATGTCTCTGGTGACTTTTCCTATGAAGTCAGTAGATGGATTGGGAGAGCATGTGGGGTCATGAGATTGCTGGAAAGGGGTGTGTGGTGCTCTTTGTATCTTTGTAAAAGGATGAAGGTCCAAGTCTTTAGAGTCCTAGTACTTCCTGTTTTGCTATATTGTTGCAAGTCATGGATACTATCCAGTGACCTGAGACAAAGACCGTACACCTTCAGTACTGTGTCTCTTTGGAGAATTTTTGGGTATCGCTGGTTTGACTTTGTGTCGAATGAGTGGTTGCTCACAGAATCCCGAATGAGGCACATTACCTAATTGTGTGAGGGAGTGTCAATTATGACACTACGGCTATGTGGTGTGATTCCCCATGGGTTCACAGGATCCTCATTGTTGAAGACCAAAATGGCGCTGTGGCAAATAGATGGTCAGATAGATAGGGACTGGGACTGGATCATGTGTCTGCCTGGGGGGTTGCCAATCAGGATCCCGAGCTGTTTTGTTGTGTGGTGGGTGCAGCAGTGCATTGTACCAGTGCATGCTTCCCGACGTGAGAATGGATATATACTGTAGATGGATGGATACATATGCTATAGATGGCTGACCAGAAATTGGCTTCACGTTTGGTTTAGGGCCTGAAAATAATAAAATACAAATTGTACAGTGACATTCTATTAATCAATACAAATTGTACAGTGACATTCTATTAATCAACATAGATACTTAGAGCCTTACTTAGGTTTGTCAGTTTATCAAGATTTTGTAATGTGGACTTTCACATTCTGTCACAACCTACTGTAGGTGGTTTGTGCTGTAAGTGTTGCTTAGAATGGCAAGAGAAAAAAAATCCAATAAAGGTATATTGGTCAGATTGTGTAATTTTATGCAACATAATAGAACACAGAGTTCATGTCTTTTCATTTTAAACTGTGGCAAAATCATTGGCTGAAATTCCTTTTCACTGTCACATCCCACATCCTATTCTTGGCCAGGAAGTAGTACGATTCCTAAGGGTTGTCTGCATTTTTGTTTTGTTTGCAAACCTCCAGTATACTTCTTCTGCATATTTATTAATAGGCAATTTCTTGTTCAAACTACTGAAGCTACATGTGGCTGTTTAATTGGCAGCATTTTACCAGTACTAGGTAAACAGTGGGTGAGTCTTTACCTACTTACCTACATATAACCACCCATCACTACAGCTGAGATACCATCAGCAGAAACAACAGAACTGAAGACACTACAAATATTCTAAATTCTGGCTACAGATTAAACCAAAGCTTAAGAAATAAACATATGCTATACTAAATAGGTGGACTAAGCCCAGAACTTAGACAGTAGACAGCGTACAGAGTGAGATGCTGTAGGGTGAGCAAAAGTCAGAAAAGGCAAGAGTAAAGAAGAGTACAACTTGAGCATGTTTCATTCAAAAGAGGGTATATTTTTAGCTTAATGTTTGTTTTACACAGATTGGAGGAATGGAGAATACAGACCCAGAAGAACTCTGAAAAACAATGCAAAAAATAGAATAAACCCATTTACACATATGCACACACACAAAAAAAAGGTAATACTAAAGACAACATAAATTTCCAATACTGTGGAAAAAAAACACCTTCTGGAGCTGTGATTTTGAATGCTGTCAAGTAGAAGTTCAGGCACCTTTCCGGATCATCCCATCCTAAAACACCTTGACCCTTGCAGGTAGCAAATGATTAACTCTCTGCAGATGCTATCTATCACCTTCACTGTACTCTGCACACATTAGAATATGAATACTACCACCGTAAAACTATTTTTTATTTTACTTGCTTTCAATTAAATGAGAAATACAGTATGCTGTTTAATGGAGCTGTAGTTTTGAATAGAGATGAACTAAAGCTGATGATTTAATGTTTCATCTAAATTTGAAAATGTAAAAAATCTTGAAAATAAAATGTCTAAAGGATTTTTTAATTTATGATTTTTAATTTTTTTTTTAAAATAATTTATGTTCACCATTTATAGCATTTCAAGTTTTATTAAAAAAAATTAACCAGCTTATATTTTGTATTTCTAGAAGAAGTGACATGGTATATATTGGAAATAAACAAAAATATGGAGCTCAGTAATTTGCATGGTTCATTTTATGTTTCATATTTTATATTTTCCTTGCAAAAGTGCAATCTGAAAAGAAACACCTTTACAAAACTAGTATAAGAAAAAATAACACAAGGATAGTTTAATTGCACCCTCAAAACATTGAGTGTGCTTCACATAAAAGTATTTTAATGATGTAAATATATAATTTAAATGCAGTTACAGTATATTACAATTACTACATGCTTTCTTGTAAGTGAATTTGTCTTGTAATTTCAAGTATTGCTGTGAATTACATCAATGAGCTTTTGTTCCATGCATATTAAGATGATGCTGTCTATCTTCAGATGACCTAGTTATGTATGTTCTGCCGATATTCAAATTTAAAGTAAAGTGTAGGCTTTGTAAGTGTTTGAAATAGTTAATGGATTCTCCTTACTTTTATGTCAAGATTCATTTTTAGAATGCTTTAAAAGTTATGAGGCACTCCTTTTAAGCTCATACTTATCAAGAATACTTGCCATTTAGTCCATCCTGGTCATTAAAAAATGATGTGTGTTTTCATTTGGAGATGTACACTGACTCAATTCTATGCAGGTTTTATTTACTACATAGTTATTTTCAGTCAGTGCTTATCTCTGCAATGCTGTGTGTAAGGTAGTAACAAACTCTAGATGAGGCATCATTTCTATTTCCTCATACTGAGCCAATTTAGAGTTGCTTGAATCTCGATTTTGCATATCTCAGAGGAAAACCTGATGCCCAGTGGAAAACCCATAAATACAGTGCCTAGGTTGAAGTTCAGACCAAGAACTTTACAATAACTTGAGTTCTAGTGCCCAACAAAGTTATTGTAATGTAACCAAAAATCAGAGCAGCAGTTAATTTATCAAATGAATAATAATAATATCTGTATAATAATAATATCTGTATACAGTATTCTGCGCTTATATGTTTACATTGTATTGTATTATATATTTATATAGATGTACCTTGCTCAGACTTTCTTAAGGGATGTGTGTTAGTTATACTTTCATTATTGATAGAATCTTAAGGGCACCACCACATAGAAAGAAAATATTAAATGATAGAGAGTATGCTTTGTTGCTAACAGTTAATATTGTATAGAAATTTAAATTAGATGTCTAGTTAGAATTAATTAAAATACTAGATTAAAGTGTATTTTCATTTTGCAACTGCATTACACTTTCAAGATTAAAAATGTTTACAGAAAAATACAAAAAAATAAAAACTAAATCTGACATAAAACATTTAGGCTTCCCTGCGTAGAGTCTGCATGTTCTCCCCGAGTCTGCGTGGGTTTCCTCCCACAGTCCAAAGACATGTGGGTTAGGTGAATTAGCAATCCTAAATTGTCCCTAGTGTGTGCTTGGTGTGTGGGTGTGTGTGTGCCCTGTGGTGGACTGGTGCCCTGTCCAGGGTTTGTTTCCCGCCTTGTGCCCTGTGTTGGCTGGGATTGGCTCCAGCAGACCCCCGTGACCCTGTAATTAGGATATAGCAGGTTGGGTAATGGATGGATGGATTCTAACATTTTTCATTTTTCTGCATGACATTAACTGTCATCCAGCCTTTTAACTATATATACAGGATGCAGAAACAGGAAGTCTATCCATTGACAGCCATTGACTCAAAATCTTACCCCCGCTACACCTACCATTTACTCATATATCAAAGATGATAAATATGGATACTGTTTAATAGTGAAATAATAGTATTTCCATCAGATTTGCCTTACTGACCAAATTAAATAGACTTTATTATCGTGCCAAAATCACTTACTCGAAAATATGCAGTATGTTGAAATTTCACGAATTGTATCTTTAAAATTGAAAAAAAATATAAGTTCAATAAGTGGTTAATATGCATTGTCAATCTAGCACTTGTGATGAAACATGTTGATGCCAAAAAAATAAGATTTTGGTCCTATCTTAAATTATGATGTATGTTGTCTCTGTTTTTTACTTGGAATAATAAATCCTACATTTTGAGATTGCACTGTGAACTGTTATGCACACACATTCATGCTGTGTGTTAAGCAAGATTAAATTGAACTGAATCAATCAAAGCTCAAAAATCAATGAATAGCTTATAATCTTTAGTAATCAGTACAGATAGTTAAAGAAAATGTGAACATTTTGAACAGAAACCATTGTTCTCAGTGCAAATGCAATAATTATTTAAGCTAAAAAGTTTTATATTATTTACTGGATTTCTTAATTTCTGGAATTTATTTTTAGTTTTTTTGTTGATTTAATTATTATTTTATCATCTTTAATGTATTTATTATCTTTATTAATTTTATAATTACTTCATCAGTTACAGCTTGTGTTTTGTTTGTCATTATCATTTTGTGATTATATTTTTGCATGTTTATAGCCATATTATTTATGGTTGCTATGCTTATTGCTGGTCACATGACAGACTGTGTCATCTTTGCCTATATAAGATGGCAGTAGACAATATTCGATATCCAGAGTTTTGGATAATTCTAAGAATAATCTTGCATGCTTTTTGTTCAACGTAAACTTTTACTTAGAGAAATCTTTATGCTAGTATTGAGTTTTTGCATTTTGCAATCCTTTTTGACTGATATTCCTGCTTTTTGATTTGGTTTTTTACAAAAGATTCTTTGGCTTTGCTGTTAATAACTGTCATCCTGACTTTAGACCTCACATTCTTGTTTGCTTTGAAAACTTTGAAAAGTTTGTATCACTATGTGCCGAATTTCCACCTACTCAGCTTAACTCTAACTTTTGAGATAATGTAAATAATTTTTTTCTATTCAGTGTTAAGTTGGTTTGATGTAATAAATAAGAATGAGTAATGGTTTTTATATATTGAAAATTAATGAAAATTAATATTGTGCTGTGTCTCTCTGTTAACACTATTTATGCTAACACAGTCGCAGCTTCAGAAATGAGCCTTACAGAAAACATCTTTTGGGACAGAATTACACAGCCTTACTATAATTTGACTTTTAGGATATTAATCACTTAAGAGCTGCGCCTTTTAACATGAGCATATGCAATAAAGCTATCATTCTAATAATTAAGACATTGAAGAAACTATAGTATTTCTTACATTAGTTATCAACTAAACTGTTTCTGTCTGTCAGTCTGAGTAAAATCCTTCTAAAAATGATTTGAACAAATTGTTGTAGTGGATTGTATAGTTTGGTGCTCTCTTTATGGAGTTTGAGTTTTCTCCTTATCTATATGGGTCTTCTCCATGGTCTTCGATTTCCTGGGCATATTTCTGTCTGGAATAGATGTGTGCCCTGGCTGTCTGAGGTCCTGTAGTAGAATAGACTAGGTCAGAATACCAATTTAGGCAGCACAGATCTGGTTTACCAAGTAAAGATATAAAAACAGTCACTTTGAAGTAAGATCATCTTCCCACTAGTGTATTAATAATTAGTGACTGAAGGCAAAATGCCTTTTATTTTGCAGTTAGTTTAACTGGATAATTCAGTGGTGAAATAAATATAGTAAATTAAATAACTTTCTTCATCAGCTTTTGCTTTCCATTAGAATATTTCTTATGATGATTTCTCTTATAATTACTTTTCTTAAGGTTTCCTGTTAAGTGTTTGCACAGAATCAACTCATAACCCTAAAAAGAGTTTTTCCAGAGCGGATGCTTATATGGTAAACCATTGTGATTTCACTGAACCATGCTTCCAATTTGAGGAAACTGAGGTAGTTAACTGTCTTTGAACACATTTTACTTTTTTATTTTAATTCTCTGTAGCTTTAATGGTATGCAAATCCAAGCAATTTGATGAGGATTTTTAATTATCAGTTAGGTTCATGTGTGAAGTGCCTAAGACTAATTATTTGCCACATACGCTGCTAATTTGCTGGGCTTTTTTTGCAGACCCATCAAAACTGTGATCCTGCCTTGCCTCCCTACACAACCAATATCCTCCATTCTACTTTAAGTTGTAGCATCTAGGGGATTGACTATGAAATTCTTGTTATTGCAACCTTTATCTAATTACTTTCTTGAGCAGGTGCTCCGGCCTAAAAAATGTAATGTCTACTATTATAAAATCAGTACAGAGGGCTCCTTATATCCATTCTCATAGATGCTCACTTTGTGATTTGTATCATTTTAATAATTAGTGAACTGGAATGGAACTATAAACCTTCAGAAGCCTTTAACACTGCGAGTTAGGAAAATCAGATATTCAATACAATTGAATATTATACTTAGATAGGCTTGATGTCAGAAAGGCTAATGCCAGTCAGTTTCTACCATATGCCTCAGATATGTTAGCTCTTCCTCCCCGTGTCTTCTTATCAGCCAGCACTAATTTTAGTTCTCAGGAAAACCTAGCTTCCTTTTCCTTCTGCTGAACTGTGCAAAGTAGAATGTACTATAGCTCACCCTTTAAAACACTACTGCTCAATTCATTGCCCATGGAATGCCCATTTACTGAATTTAATTTTAAGCAAGTATTTTTGCTTTCTAGTTTCCGTATTTCTAGAACCTTGTTTCCAATTGCCTTTTGGGAGGTATTTTGAATATGTTACTTTTCTCACGGAAGTCATTGATGTGACTTACCATTCCTTGAGAGAAACTACTTTCATAAAACACTGAGAGCAACTCTGTTTAGGGTGTTTCACCTCTGAAACAATTGCTCAAAGTGGATGAATTTTTTCTGATTTTTTTTCTTAGACATTATTCCTGAATGCTTAATGTCCATATAAGTACATGTGCAGTGTCTACCTGTTTAAATATTAAATACTTAAAATGAGTCAGATCTTATCTTTATGGCATGCCACATTGACAGTTATAAGAAACATCAGAGCCAAAATCATTGTTTTAGATTTGACTAAGGAGAGATAGACACTCTGCTTTGTGAGAGCAAGGGTAGGTTTTTGCATGAAGTGAAAACAGGAGCTTCCCCTTTTGTAATGGTAATATTTTGTTTTTTTATTCAACTTGTTAAACATTTAGTATTCTGTTATTATATAAGTCTTTCACATTCAGCTCTCAAGACGTATAAAAGTAAAAGTGATTACCAAAAATGAATTGCTAAGTTTGTAAAAGAAATCAAATACATCTTTTACTTATAATTCAGAGTTTTGTGTTCTCACTTTAGATACTTTTTGTTATGCATACTGTCATTATTTTATAGACTTCTTTGAGAATTCCAAATACTATCTCAGTTAACTTTTCTAAAATTCCCCAGATGTTGTATTTTCTATAGGCTTTTAATGAAGCTTAGGGTGTATACTGCTCAAATAAAAATGGATGCATCACATTAACATAATATAGTGTTCATTTTGATTTTCTATGTAATGTTAGCAAGCTGTCAGATAATTGTGTAAAGCAGAGAAAAAAATGTATTAATGCTTTGTCATGATACCAGAAATGATGAACATTTACATTGCTCCTATGAAATTAGTTTTTGGGTCTCCTTTTGGAACTGATGTGAATCCTTTCAAACATTACGTTTCTCAAATGTCCATGTGAGCTCCGTTACAAACTTGTGTAAAAATAGAATTAAGATCTGCAGCTTTACAGATATTGTGTCTGGTCCAGTAAACAGAGTGTGATTACTCTACAAATTTTTGTTTTATGAGGATGAGGTTAGGAGCACACACGAGTGCAGCCATGCAACGGGTAATACCTCAGCACCACACTAGTTCAGATGGAATGGAACAGTGTGAGGTTTTATATGGTGGCTGGAGTGCCAATTCTGCCACCAACCCCCAAGTTTCTCCCTGCAGGTTGGAGGGCCTACATGCAGGGCTGGATGCAGATTAATGTCATACCCAGGACGGAGCAATTGCAGGTTAAGGACCTTGATCAAGGGCCCAACAGAACAGAGTCCCTTTTGGCATTTACAGGATTCGAACGGGCAACCTTCCGATTGTTTACATGCTAAAAATGTAATGCTTTTTATGTTCAAATTTTTATGTAAAATATATGGCTAAATTAAGATAGTTACCTTAGTAACTATTTTAGGGTTCACATTTTTTTTAAATGTTTCAATTCTTTTAAAATTCAGGTAGATAAAACTAATTCCAGCCTGGCATGTAGATTTATTTACTTATGGGTCTAAGGTAAGAAGCCAGTCTCTTGTCCCATTTAAATACTGTGTCTGCTTCATTGGGTACAGTTGGAGTAACTGGCTATTGATATTTTATTTGAAATCATGTATAATAAAGTCATTCTGAATTCTGCAAATGGCTTTCTTTGCATGGATTTAAAAACTTCTTTAAATTTCCATTGTTTCTTGCTTGATTTTTTTCTCAATTACAGTTTTATTTGACAGAAAGTCATAGATTTTGTTTAAAGTAAAATCACACCATAGGTGAAGCAAGAAGTTTACTCCATGTTATATAAATCATATTAAATAGAATAACAATCTTGCTGATGGAAAGAAAGAAGCAAGTCAGTGGTTCAAAATACATGGATATGCTATGACGCTGTCTCTTGCGCATTGAAATGTACAGTACATACTGAAAAGAGAAAATTTTGTTCTCTACTGGCTGCCAAATAAATATGAAAGGGGATTAATTTTTGTTAACTGTTTATTGCTTTAGTAATGAAAGAAATAATTTAATTAAAAGAAGTACATGTAATTAAATGGCTTCTTGTTACTTTGCCATATTAAACAGTTTACCCAATTATTGTGGGAGATGGAAAAAATAAGTGGCCAATTTAAGTCATATTTACTGAAAGGTATACCTGGAACATGCATTTGTCTAAAATTTAAAGAGAGTTACATAAGTTATCTTCAACCACCATATATTGTCCACCCTCTATTGTCCCGTTCAGTGTATTTCAGATTATTATGTTTAAGCTTCCTTAGGTACAGTACTATATAATATGCTGTAAATGCTTTGAGCAGTACATAGTATGCAGTGTGTGTTTTTGGGATGAGGTTCACATTGAAAAGTGTGATGTGAAATACAGATTTTTGCCATTTTACATATAATTTGGCAAAGTGGTATAGTGGTTAAACTTTAATTGAGCATATGGAACTTTGTGGTCTTACCTTGTCTGCTTTCTTAAATAATAGTTACTTATTGGATGTAGCATAGCAGTTAGCATGACAACCTTTAAAGAGTTTAAGGAGTCTTGAATTGAATCTTGGCCTGGATGATGTTTGGAGTTCTCTTATATATTATCTTCTGGTAGTGTTCTCTGGGAGTTTAGTTTGAAAGATGTGCAAGTTAAGTTAGGTAGGCCCAGTATAAATCTGTATAGTAGTGCGAGTAACAATAGATAGATAGATAGATAGATAGATAGATAGATAGATAGATAGATAGATAGATAGATAGATAGATAGATAGATAGATAGATAGATAGATAGATAGATAGATAGATAGATAGATAGATAGATAGATAGATAGATAGATAGATAGATAGATACTTTATTAATCCCAAGGGGAAATTCACATACTCCAGCAGCAGCATACTGATAAAAAACAATATTAAATTAAAGAGTGATAAAAATGCAGGTAAAACAGACAATAACTTTGTATAATGTTAACGTTTAACCCCGGGTGGAATTGAAGAGTCACGTAGTGTGGGTGGAGCAGGGCAGTGACAGCAGTCTGTCGCTGAAGCTGCTCCTCTATTTGGAGATGATACTGTTTAGTGGATGCATGATTGACAGGAGCCTGCTCAGCGCCCATCGCTCTGCCACGGATGTCAAACTGTCCAGCTCCGTGTCTACAACAGAGCCTGCCTTCCTCACCAGTTTGTCCAGGCGTGTGGCATTCCTCTTCTTTATGCTGCCTCCCCAGCACACCACCACATAGAAAAGGGCACTCGCCACAACTGTCTGATAGAACATCTGCAGCATCTTATTGTAGATGTTGAAGGATGCCGGCCTTATAAGGAAGTATAGTCGGCTTTGTCCGCTCTTGCACAGAGCATCAGTATTGGCAGTCCAGTCCATTTTATCATCCAGCTGCACTCTTAGGTTTTTATAGGTCTGCACACTCTGCACACAGTCACTTCTGATAATCACAGGGACCAGGAGAGGCCTGGGTCTCCTAAAATCCACCACCAGCTCCTTGGTTTTGCTGGTGTTCAGGTGTAAGTGGTCTGAGTCAGATGTATATCAGGATAAGCTGATTTGTGTTTTCTATTGAATAATGCAGTTATATATTCACTCTTACATATTATGGTGCCATGAGATAAAGCATGAACGTTCTCAGTGACGGTTGGGGATTATGTTCAGTGTTAGTTTATTGATGCCCTGTGTTGGCTGGGATTGGCTCCAGCAGAACCCTGTGACCATGTGTTAGGATAAAGCAGGTTGAATAATGGAAGGGTGGATGTCTGCATTGAATATATCAATCAGCCCCATGTTTTGCAATGCAGCTTTCATTCTGAACACAATTTACTTTATAAAGTAGTTAACAACATTATTTTGATGTAGTAGTATACCAATAATATACAGTACTTCAAAGTGCTCTCAGTGGCAGAGATCCAGCTTCAACAATAACAACAACAACATTTATTTATATAGCACATTTTCATACAAAATATAGCTCAAAGTGCTTTACATAATGAAGAAAAGAAAAAAAAGACAAAATGAGAAATTAAAATAAGACAACATTAGTTAACATAGAAAAGAAGTAAGGTCCGATGGCCTGGGTGGACAGAAAAAACATAAAAAAAACTCCAGACGGCTGGAGAAAAAAAATAATAAAATCTGCAGGAGTTCCAGGCCACGAGACCGCCCAGTCCCCTCTGGGCATTCTACCTAACATAAATGAAATAGTCCTCTTTGTAGTTAGGGTTCTCACGGAACCTTCAGCTTCAGTTCTGATCCAAGTGTCTGCTGTAGGTACATGCCAGTTTTTCTCATGTAACAATGTATTTTTGTGGTTTGCATGTCTTTTGCTATGGCACAAACACATTCACTCAAACTACTCTCCAATTCTAAATTGTCTCGTGGTAAACCTGGCACTTGTTGCTTCTTGATTAGACATTGACATTTATATGACCATAAAATTGACTTACTTGGATTTGAAAAAGATTGTGACATGAATAAATTACATAAGATTTTTAAATGAGGGTTTTATTAAAGAAAACAAAAAACAAAACAAAATTGCCCAAATGTTATGTTATTTCCAGCTATAGAATTATGTTGCTAGTTAAATACTTACTTTCACAATTCCAGTTTCTCATATTTTTGTATACTTTCTAGTCCATAAACAGTTGTCTTTTATTTCTAGTCACCTTTCTACTATTCTTTTTATACTGAAACAAATCAACTTTCATTTTTAAAAATATTTTATTTATTTAAGGATACAAATTTATAGAATTTCCTTATGTTATATACATTAAATGCAGTTGATGATTAAAATTCTTTTTTGTGTTTTTGTTTATTCTTGTCCATAGGTGTTATTTTTGTTTCAGATAGGAAGATTTTTTTTCTTTTTACTTGAGACTAAAATTAGAATGAAATTATAAAATGGAGGTTCTCTTTTACTTTGCCCCTGTCATTCATTCCCCTTCCTTTGGCCTCATTCTCCTTGTCTGATACAATGCTATAGACACTCATTCAGAGAATATGTGCTGCATCAGCTGGGGACGTGCTTGGTGTGATGATGTTAGGCTCTGATTTCCCATGTGTTGTCAAGTTGCGAGTGACACATGACCTCTTCTAAGAACAGCCATCCCCCACTAACCTGACTTTCCTTTATAAGATCTGACCATCATAGCCCATCCCCTAGTGAATAAAGAATGGAAAACCTCCCACTGGACAGATGGTATGTTGATAAAAAAAAAACAGACCAGAAAGAGGAGGTGGGGGGTGGTATGTGGTGGATGTACATGGCAAATATCCAGAAATCACTAGACAGGTTTGTTGAATTTAGTCTTGAGAAGACTTCTTACTTTTTTAAATTTAATTCAGTCTGGCCGGTTAACACTAGACCATGGTCTGTACTGAAATTAATGGTATTGTTTTCTTTTGTTGGTGGTAAATTAGCCAAATAAAGAAAAAATTAATCACTTGTTTTCAACAAAGGGTATAAATCAAATGTTTAAATTTTCTTCAGTGTTTTAATTAATTGTGTCTACATGTTACCAACTTATGTATTTGTTAATTTAAGCAAAATATTATACTTTTTTAATCCCCTTATCAAAACTTTATTTAATGCCAGTTCAGCTGTGTGTCATTTGATTAACGAGACTGGTCAGGCTGTAGCTTGAAATTTGCATATCCATCTGTCTGTTTCTCACAATGGTGATGCTGATTGAATGGGGTGGGGAGAAATTCAGAGAATAAGGGAGAGTCTTGTCTATAAGTAGCATGATAAAAGATACTAACTGCTTCATCTGTGATGGTGTATAGTTTAAATATAGTACTGAATATGTGGTATTTTCTAAGAGCAGAATGCTAGATTTTATCCATCTGCTGCTTTGCACCAGTTTAATAATTCCTGAAGATTATTTTATGTAAGGAAGCATTTCAGATCTAGAATCTAAACAAAGGTGAAACTGTGGTACTTCAGTTTGTTCATGCTATCGCCTTAGCTTAAAATAGCAAAACACTACTTTCTTAGGTATTGTAATGGAAAATTTGTTGACTAGTGAATGCATAAAAATACACATTCAAAGCCTACATGAAAGGATATGGTGCACATTAAAATAACCAAATTGGTTAATTTGCAGTGATGAAGAGTGAAGCACTGTAAATTGACTTTGGCTTTTCACAATTTTTCACATCAGTAGAAGACAAAATATTATTACAATAGGCTAGGGAGCCTTCCCTGGTAAAGATTAACAACACATCCAGTTGTCCGTTCTATTGTGTTTGGTATTGAATACTAAAAAGAGTAGGTCTTTCTGGGTCTTTAGTCTCCATACATATGAGTACAGGCCTCTCCTGAAAGATTGTTTTCTTGGGAAGGTGGAGCTGAGTCAAAGGGCAAAGGAGGCCTGCCTTCTTGTCAGGGTTCAGTCAAGGCTCTTTGTTGTGTCTTGTTTCAGTGAATTCAGCTGAGGACAAGTGTCATATGTCATTGGGTAGATTTAAGTAGACAAAGCCTCCTGCTGATTTCTTTGTTATTGTTTGACAAATTCATACCACCAAAGCCAGTCAGCATTATGCTACTATCCAATGTTAACCCCTTTTTATTTTATTAAAAACATAATTATTTTATCACAGTTAATTTAAACGGCTAAGGGAATTACATTTTTGGACTTATTTGCATTTTATTTACATATTATAAACATGAGCTGATCATTTTGCATAAGCAAGCAATAAAATACTTGGATCAGGAGATCAGAACAATGATAAGAAAGTGAGGATTATTATAAAAACTGAAAGCAGCAAGGTCTACATTATTTTGAAAAGGGTGAAACTTTGACCGTTCATTATCTGTGTTTTTAAAAAACTATCTATCTATCTATCTATCTATCTATCTATCTATCTATCTATCTATCTATCTATCTATCTATCTATCTATGATATGAAAGTACATATAGAAAGAGAAAATTTATTAAATACTTATGGAAAGTAAAGACAGATATGAGACAATATTTCATGTATGATTTGATATTTTTTATATCACTTACATATTTTTGTATATGAAACACAAATAAGATCAATAGATGCATGCACATTTGTAACCTGATTTCATACATAAGTGAGAACTTATACTGATGATATCCATTAACGGAAATGTAAATTTAAAATCATAAAACACAAATAATTTCCAGTAAAATTAATGCTCATATATAATTACACATATATACACACACACGAGGAATGTTCAGAAAGTTTCCACACTTTTATATTTTTGCTGGGAACGGGGAAGGCGGGAGGAGTAGTAATTGGACATTAAAAAGTTGGTACAACACTGGTAAAAGTGCATCGCAAACAAAGGTGAGTGTATCGAAAAGTGATGTCATTTGTTTTTGAAATTCTTAATAGAGTTAAAAAAGTGCGGAAACTTCTTGAATATCCCACGTATGTATGTATATATATATATATATATATATATATATATATATATATATGTGTGTATATATATATATATATATATATCTGTATATATATACTGTGTTTATGTCTGTATGAGGTGTGTTCATTTCTGAATAACCTCTTTGATCATGGCTGATCTTTTTCAGTACTAAAGGAGTCAGTCATCTGCTCATGTTTGTAGTAGCTGGATTGCTTTGCCTGGATTATGGTTTTCAGTCAGTACACATTGTTTAAGGAAATAAAAATTTTGTGAACAATTTTTCACTGCCTTTATAAAAGTTATACAGTGTTCAAAAAATCTGTTCTTTGTTTGTGATGCTTCATTTCCATGACTAACATTGACACTGATAGAGCTCTTTACTGTTGCGATTCCATCACGCATATGTCATAGTAAAATATGACTAATTAAATATAAATAAAATAAAAGAATAAATGAAGATTGTAGGAATCAGAACTACACCAAACACCTACAAAGTTGAAAATCTTTTTGATAGCAGGTCCATAAATTTGTCATGTCTTTAATCCCAGTAAACCAAATATATAACCATACAATTGGGTATATCCTAAATCCAAACTTGTACATGTACATTACATGCAGCCATTTCTACAGTAAAGCATACCCATACCTGTATTATACTGTTTAATTAGAAAATGTGGTTCCTACGTGGATCTTCCCTGCACGATGTTGGCATATTCTCCCCATATAGATGTGAAAGAAGACATACAGATTAGGTGAATCGGATCTGCTAAATTGGCCGTAGTTTGTGTTTGTGGGTGTGGGTGTTCACCCTGCAGTAGACTAACATCCAGCCCAGGTGTTGTTTCTGACTTGCAACCAGTGCTTGCTAGGTTAGCCACAAGCTGCTGTGTGAGCCTGCCCTGAATAAACAATTAAGAAATGGATGGATAGATGGATTAATATATTCTGAACTGAATAATAAGCAGTAAAGATTATTCTGTTAGAAAGCTCCGATCAGTTTGGTAAATGCCTCAGTTCAGAACCCTCCACCAAAGCTTCAGTGGACAACAGTTATTGCAGTAGGTAAATAAAAAAGTAAACATTCTTGAATGACCTACTGATAATCTTACTGGAGGATTTAGCACCTTCTCAATCACATTCTTCGTATTTGTTGTCCATAAGTAATGTCAGAGCAACTTAAGATAGATGAAGAAAATCAGATAAAATCTAAGCAGAGCACAAAGAAGACTGGTATTCATCCATAAACACTCAAAACTGTGTTTGGAAAGAGAGCTAAATATCCGCTAATTATTCAAGTGGGAGGTCCAAATACTATTGCTCAGATAATAGTAATTTTTATTATGATTTTGTTTATTTGATGAATTTTCATCTATAAAAAAATCATAGCTACTGTTTGAGTTTTACTGAAAATAGAATATCTGGAAAAAATTTTACCATATCAGTTTTAACACAGCCTTATTTGAAGGCTTCAAAACTGTACATACAGTAGTATACAGATTACCAAACACACTATCCTCTGTAAAATATTTTAGGTCTGTACTCCCTGTTTCATCTATATTTTATTATGACCAGACCGCTCACTTTGATTTAAAAATAAACAGCAACTTTTATTACTATAGTTTAACTTTCTGCATAAGGTCCTTGGCTTTCAAGTGTATCTTCTGTGGAATACACCTATTATATGGAGCTAACCAAAGTGATCTGAAGTCTCAGCTTGTACATTATTAAAATGAGAATGCCATTGCTAACGGATTAGACGCATAGTATAAAGTCTTTAAAATGTTAAAGGTACTAACGGTGTGTAGTGTCCCCTTATGACAAACCATGCATTAGTCAACTGTGCAGATGTGTTTATTATTTATGTTAAGAAATGGCTTATTGTGGAACAGGAAAGTATATGCAGACGCTGCTGTAAAATATTTATTCACTGTAAAGATCAACGAAAATCCTTCATTTTGTAGTGATATGTCAATAAATTCTTCTCTATCTTGGAGTCAATAATTGTATAAAATAAATAAATTAAAGCACAAAAACACACACGATTTCCATATTATCAGGTTTGTCATACTATTTTCAACAGAACAGCAATGAATTGGCCTGTGTATACAGAGAACAAAGCATTGTCTATACCCCTACTCTATTTGTGATAGTGGTGTGGACCTCAAACTAATCCTTTGGCTCAGCAGGGCTTTAGGTTTAAGGGGTCTGTCACACCTAACAAAGCTTAGTGGGAAAGTAAGGAGTGGAGTTCAAAAGCAGAGTGAGAAACAACTATTCGGTTAGCTGGCCTTTTCCTTTCATTAGGTAACCTCTGGAAACAAAGGCGTTTGTACTCATTAGCATTCTGATAGGATTCCCCTCTTTTTCTCTTCAGATGCTTAATCACACTCATAAATCCAACTGAGCCTCTTTTTTAGAAGAGATACTACCTGGGGATATAGCAATAATAATACTACAACTTTTAGTCATGAGAAATGATGATTATACATTATGTGTCTCCTATCTAAACCCAGAAAGGTTGTCTCTTCTAGGTATCTCCTGAATAATTTCTTTAACAAACCATTTACCTCCAAACTTCTACATTGAAACACACACACATATTAGAGAATGCAATTGCAAACATTTTACCCATCCATATTATACCTTAAGATTTTTTTAAAAAGTAGATGTTACAGCTAGACAGTGCACCTTAATAATAGAAATATGTGAATCATTTATATTATTGTTTTATAGTTTTTTTAATTAACTTTAGAAATTAGAAAAAAATAAAAATAAAATAAGAAACATTCTTCATGCAGTTGCAAGATTAGTAGTTACAAAAGTAACACAAAATTGCTGATATGATAATACAATATTTTCTGAAAAAGGATTTTTAATTTTTTTTTTTTTTGCATATGCTTAATCAACAACATTTTGAATCATAGAAATAGCTAGGTTGATTAAATATTACAGCTTACAAACTAACAAAAAATAAGGAGGTTTGCTTCTTTTGATTTCAGCTGCTGCAGTTGGTGTTAGAGGTGAAATCATCCATTTATTTTGCTGTTGTAGCCATTGCTAGCGTGAGGGTGGTGTTAGCAAGTGCGTGTTGTTACTAGACATATCATGTTTGCTTGTGATATTAATTTTGTTTATTTTTTAACTCCTAAACAATGAAAGTAATTTTAACTACCTGGGTGATAACATTTTTTTATACCTGGCTCAAAATCTCTACTGCTATTCAGAATTACTGACTGATGGAGATTACTTTAGTAGGATATCCTCCTGTTAATTGTTGTAAACATTCAGTATGTTCTTATTTGCTTATTGCTATCCTTTTCCTAATAAAGGTTTGTTTTGTTTCCAGTTGGAAAGGTTCTAGCATTTGAAGTGCAACAAGACAATAAAAAATTTAAGCAAGAGATGGACTAGGAGATGAGAGAAACAAAAGTGGTTTAAGCTGGGGTCTAAGCCAAAATATTGAAAATATACACAAAATCCTAGCTCTCTGAATGAATCTATTTGCTAACTAAATTCTATGCACATTTTTTCACAGATCCAAAATTTTGGACGCCAATGCTAGCTCACTGCCATCATAAACATTAGTGCTGCTACAAGGTCATATGTTAAACATGCAGGTTTTGGTATAAAAAATATGGCTGCATCCATGCAAAAACATCTGAAATGGTGGCGCTTGTAATCAAAAATGATAAATAAAATGCTGTACTGTAGTCACAAATGTAAAAATAAAAAAAAACATAAGTCATAAAGGAATTAAACTCAGAATCAAAACAGTTTTACTCTTGCTGTTCTGGTAGTGTGTTTCAATTTTCCATTTTCTCATATCCTATTTAAAACAATGCTATATATTATTAGATGCAGTGACACGTGAAAAATTCCTGTATGGAATGTGTTACATTATACACAACATGTCTGTATGTGATGCAATTGAATAAACTAAGTGGATACTCCCAGAGCACATGCATTAATGTTTTCTCAGGCAAAGGTATTCTGATGCACATGTAAAAATTGTGCAGACACCCATATACTGTAACTTATGTAAATTTTAAATTTATTATGTAAATTATGTCAATTGTCATTATTACTCCAGCTAAAAAAGTATTGTTAAAAAGTGCTAAGCACTTGTTTGACTACTGCCCTGGAACATAAAAGGTTAATGAAGAGACTGTTTAACTCACCTCCTCCACCCAGCACTTCAATGTATGTTGTCAAGGAAACCATAAGAAACTAGTAATTTATACCTCATTTGGCCTAACTCTGTACATAGCCTGCCAGTCTCAAAATATCAAACTGCTTGTATATAATCAGACTGGTATGTAGTCTTACTTTGCTAATCAAGCAAACTGTCTGTCTGGCTTAATTAGTCACAGGAAGCATGAGGTACAAGGCCTTCTACCTGGGTCATAACTGTAACTGATCTAGCCACTCAGACTTAGCGGTAATACGAACTAGGTAGGTCATTTTATTACTAATTATCCAAGCCATTTGCATCAAGTCTGTGGAGCTGCTTGTATCTTAACCTGCAATTGTCAAATATGCCCTGGGAAAGCTTTTTCTCCTTCTTTTCCCTTCTTCTACATCAGCCATTTATTTTTAAAGTGAAGTGATCATTACTGAAGGTTATTTGATAGATGTTTTGTCTTGGGTGCAGGATGTAGGCAGAAATGTTTTGTCTTCCTCTTATTCTCAGGATCCTGACGGCTGGCCAAGTGTCTCCGTGTAGACTAACCAGCCAAGGGTAACAGCATAGCAGCAAAAAAGGAAGCAACATGTAACATCAGACTGCACTTCCTCCTGCAATCAATAACATCCAGACAAAAAAAGATTATTGTGTAGTTAAGAAATCTGAGGCTGAATTCAGCTTCATACTCAGGCTAATATGAAATTGGCATTTTTGGTTACAGAAAAAAATTAATTTTCACTCCTCTACTCAGGTTCAGTGATTCCCTTTTCTTTATATATAATTCGTTACTTTGGCTGTTTTTTGTCTGTCCAGGATTTTAAATCACCTGTAGCCTGCAAACCGTTTGAACTATTGACCTGAAATTTGGTACACATATACTACATGACGTGTATTATCCATTTTCATGGTGAAGATTGCCCTCCAGGGTTATTCCTCTTTTTTAAATTTTATTTTATTGTAGAATCAATTCTTGCCAGTGGCCAGCTCGGTGGCCATGCGGCGCACGTGTATGGGTGCCTTTATCATCCCTACCACCTTTGCCGTCACTTCCCCTGTCTCTTCATATCTGAAATCATTATTGAGCCAGATTGAAGATGAAAAATTAAGGAAAATGTACTAAGTAATTGGAACACAAAAACTGACTTAATCAGTTTTAACACAAAAAGATTCCGATGAAAGAAGAGAAGAAACGGGCTGCTAGGGTGGAGTAAAGAAGAGCTGCTCAGGAAGCATCAAGCGCATCAACCTCTGAGCAAACAAATGCCAAACATACAGAGAAAGAGGATGAAAACTAGGAATGCTCAGGTCAAGTGTATTCACTGCACGATTGCAGTGAGCCATTACTGGTCAGGTAAAAAAGGTGTCAACATGAAAAAAGCAGCCCAAAGATAAGATTTTGCCTGGTTTTTAGATTTACGCAAGAAAGAATAATAATAAAAAATTAAAATTCAGCAACAACAACAACAACATTTATTTATATAGCACATTTTCATACAAGAAAAAATGTAGCTCAAAGTGCTTTACAAAATGAAGAATAGAAAAATAGAAGACACAACAAAAAATAAAAATAAGTCAACATTAATTAACATAGAATAAGTAAGGTCCAATGGCCAGGGTGGACAGAAAAAACAAAAAAAAAAAACTCCAGACGGCTGGAGAAAAAAAAAAATCTGCAGGGATTCCAGACCAAGAGACCACCCAGTCCCCTCTGGGCAATCTACCTAACATAAATGAAACAGTCCTCTTTGTATTTAGGGTTCTCATGGAAGGACTTGATGATGATGGTCACATAGACTTCTGGCTTTCAGTCCATCAATGTTGGAGCATCATGATGCTTTGAGTAGGTGGTGGTGGCGCAGGCCGCCACCACAAAGAAACAGAAGAGAGAGTTGGGGTCAGTACGGATTTTAGAACCACTATGAATAGTTATTATGATGAATTGAACATACAGAGTATCGGGATTAAGTTAAAGTGAATTTAGGAGAAAGCCATGTTAAAGTAATGTGTTTTCAGCAGTTTTTCAAAAGTGCTCCACTGTATTAGTCTGGCGAATTCCTATTGGCAGGCTATTCCAGATTTTAGGTGCATAACAGCAGAAGGCTGCCTCACCACTTCTTTTAAGTTTAGCTTTAGGAATTCTAAGGAGATACTCATTTGAGGATCTAAGGTTACGATTTGGAATATAGGGTGTCAGACATTCTGATATATAAGATGGAGCGAGATTATTTAAGGCTTTATAAACCATAAGCAGAATTTTAAAGTCAATCAGGAATGACACAGGTAACCAGTGTAGTGACATCAAAACTGGAGAGATGTGCTCGGATTTTCTTTTCCTAGTTAGGATTCTAGCAGCTGCATTCTGCACTCGTTGCAAACGATTTATGTCTTTTTTGGGTAGTCCTGAGAGGAGTGCGTTACAGTAATCTAGTCGACTGAAAACAAAAGCGTGAATTAATTTCTCAGCATCTTTCAATGATATAAGAGGTCTAACTTTTGCTGTGTTTCTTAAGTAAAAAAATGCTGTCCTAGTGGTCTGATGAATATGTGATTTAAAATTCAGATTACAGTCAACAGTTACCCCTAATTTTTACTTCCGTCTTAACTTTTAATCCTAATGCATCAAGTTTATTTCTGATAACCTCATTGAATCCATTATTGCCAATTACTAAAATTTCAGTTTTCTCTTTATTTAGTTTGAGAAAATTACTATTCATACATTCAGAAACACCAGTAAAACATTGTGTTAATGAATCGAGAGAGTCAGTGTCATCAGATGCTATTGATAAGTACAGCTGTGTGTCATCAGCATAGCTGTGGTAACTCACGTTGTAACGTGAAATAATCTGACCTAATGGAAGCATATAGATTGAGAAGAGCAGCGGACCCAGGATAGAGCCTTATGAAACACCATATAGAATATCATGTGTCTTTGAGATGTGATTACCACAACTCACAAAAAATTTTCTCCCTGCCAGGTAGGATTCAAACCAATTTAAGACATTGCCAGAGAGGCCCACCCATTGACTAAGGCGATTTCTAAGAATATTGTGATCAATGGTGTCAAATGCGGCACTCAGATCTAAGAGGATGAGAACAGATAATGGCCTCTGTCTGCATTTACCCGCAAGTCATTTAGCAATATGCAGCAGTTCTGAAGTGATGGATCCTGTATATTTTCTGTACTGATTTCCTGACTCAGATTGACATACTCAGTCTTATTTTAAAGGTGAAAATAATATTTCCTGTCTAATAACTTTATATTTTGTTTTTTTGTTGTTTATTTTTTAACCTGGTAATCTGTCAAGACAGGACACCCTTGCTAACATCTATAATAACCTAACATACCATTGTCAAACACACATAAACCATTTCAGTGATAATGGAGCCAAGGCTGGAGAAAGCCCAGAAAGCGGTTACCACCAGTCCATTGCAGGACTCACTCATACACACATCCACACTCACTCAGGGCCAATTAGGAAACACTAATTAACGTAACTTAATGTAATATAAATAATATATACTGTTAGTTCTTACCTATCGAAAATAAACATAATAGGTTACACAGTAGGTTAAATATTACTTTTTTGTTGATTAACCAGTGCTGTACCCAAGGTGTTTCTATTGTCACTAGTTGTGCATTATGTGTACCTGCAAAAAAATTCAAAATTTTCCCCAGCTTAAGTAAATCTACTTGTTTACTGTTCATGGTTGAGATAACTTAAAAGTGATCTTACATATGATTTCTGTGTATCTTGATAGGCTTAAATACACCTTTTCAGAGTGCTTGTGCAATACTATTAACATTATAAGATATACATTTTCCACCATATTTATGTACAGCATTTTATGATTTTTCATAATTGTTTCACAATGTGATTGTTATGAGACCTTTATGTGCATCTTCTGTTTCAGAGATCTGTTGAACATTTACCCTGCTGGCACATATGTGGTTGGTATTTTAAGCTTGACTAATACAAATATTCTTATAGCAAATAAATTAACCTGATTGCAATTACCTCAGTTTCCTGGAATTAAAGATCACAGACAAACAAAACAGCTAGTTTTGTAAAAACGTATGTTACAAACTATTATGTTCATTTGTATGTAAAAACTGCCTTTAATTTTCATCTTGGCTCATGTTTTTGGCCTTGGTGTGTGCAGACATCAGGAAAAGAAGTCTCTAATCCTTATCTTAGCTCAATTTGCTGACCTTGCTTTTAGACAATCCCTGAATCAGCTTTTAACCTTCATCACAGCTCAGCTAGCTGTCTTTAGAATTTGCAGACATTAAAAATCATCATCTTATCATTACATCAGTTATCTGTATAGGCTGTATTTTGTGTCAAGACCTAGAATGAGTCTCCTTGATTTAACACTCCGGTCCTTCATATTTTACATGTGTTTGCTTTCATTTAGGCTGATTTTATTAGCCCTGCCTGTAGTAGTTTGAAATGAGGAAATCTTGTCTCCTGATGTTTCTGGGGAAAATAAATATGTTTAGGAATTGACTCCAGTGTTAAATGATCTTTTTGTGTGTATACACATGACAGCACAACTGCTCCCTCTACTACAAATGAATAATATAGTTTTATTCAATTTCAGAAATTTAAAAACATAAGATTTTTTTACATTGTGAAAGAAACTAAAGACAAATCCAAAACTATTCCCTTGTTAATGTACAATCAGAGATCTATAACCAATAATGGGAGCTTCTGATTTAAGCTTTTTTTAAGCATTTTTTATTGCAGCAGAATTAAAGTAGTAATTCCTAACTCCAGAGATGAAAAGTAGTCTAGCATGACTTGTATGGGTTACATATGCAGTGGTGTTAAGGAGTCTGCTGATGAAATACTTGGAGAGACATCACAGTGTTAACAATGTAATATTAAAATCATCAACAGTTTGATTAAAATATGAGCAGTGGTATTAACATTTAGTATGTTTTTTTACATTTTAAGGAAAGCAAGTAATAAATATCCTCAGAAGTCACTATTTCAGTTTTTAGGCAGTGTGGCTTGTTTTCTTGAAGGCTTGGCTTGAACAACATCATTGCAAGTTCACAACCTTTATACTTATTCTGAAATTCTGCTTCTGCCATTTTTACTGCATCTTTACATGCGTCTTTAGCTATAATACTGTATATATGTAAAGGGATTTGCAGTGGCATTCAATATGAAGGATGGTATAACAAAATCAACAGTTAATTATTTCTTAAGAGTATCTCCCCACATGCAGCTTTAACTTCTCAACAACTTTTAAATTCTGCCCCCTTGCTCTACCTTATTGTTCCCCTTAATAAGGTAATCATGTAATTTTGTGAAAAATTACAGGCCCTGCCAAATTTCAAATTAAACAGGCATAAATTTCTAGAATAGTTCAATCTTGATCTAACTGGAGTCATTTTTACTGTATACTAAATAGCTTTACAGGATGTTTTATAGTGACTTATTGTCCTTTTATGTGTATTTTTTCAAAACAGATGCACTTCTGAGTTATCAGCACTGGTTAGATGACAAATTTAAAGAACATCCTAAACAGTTGTTTGTATGCAGTTTTCTGGTTGTTTAATCATGTTGATTTGATTTACCTGTCTTTAAAACTGTTTTTAAGAATTTTGTTCACCATTCCCCATTGGGTTCAAGGTTCACAGAGTTGTTGATCCGATAGTTAATTAAATTGTAGCAGTTAGCCTATGATTCTATACCCCCATCCCCATTTGCAGTTGTTCTAGGAAAAACTGAACTGCTTATGTTTGTGATCATATGATCCTAGTAGGGTGATTAGGTTTGGACAAAAAGCCAAGGCCAGCTGCAAGGTCACTTTAAAGGCAAAGCATTCTGCTAGTTTTAATTACTGTAATTTCTTTTTTTTATCTTTTTATAACAAGTTTCTTATAAGAACTATAGTAAGCATTCCATTTTTCTTTTTTCTTGTTTTTAGAAAGAAAGAAAGTAAAAAGGATAAACTTAAAACAAATAATAATCAAGAATAGATTGACATGACTATGGATGTGTGGCTGACACTGATTGTTGAACATATTACTTATGCTTGGAAGTAAATATTAGTGTTTATTATGAGCATGCCATGTGTGCATGATGAGAATAAGTTTGACAACATTTGCTTAGAATCATTAATACTAAATCATAAAATTTGTTATGCTCTCTTAAAAATGTTGCCTTTGAACCCACTAGAAGACATTTTGTGAATTTTGAAAATAAACAGCTATTTGCTTCTGAAGTGGCAAATCTCTTTTTCTGGCAGAATTTTGATTATGGATTGGCTATTCTTACATTTTAGAGGATGAACAGCCAGCATCCATACCACAGGTCATCCACCTTGCATGTTTGGGCCCAGCCAATACTTTAATGGGTGACCTTCTAGAAAAGATTGGGTTGGGAAGAGGTGTTGGTGAGGCCAGCAGGGGGTGCTTACCCTGTGGTCTCAATGTGGATCCCAATGCCCCAGTGTACATATGGGGAATACTGTGTTGTAAAAATTGTGCCATCCTTCTAATGAGATGTAAAACCAAGGTCCTGACTCTCTGTGATCATAAAAGATCCCTGGGCCCCTCTTGTAAAGAATTGGGTGTGTCCTGATGTCCAGCCTAAATTGCCCACTAATTCTATTCTGATTTTCAAGGAAGCGCAGGCTTTGTTCTAACTAACTCTAGCCATATTTTCAAGGACATAGATGTCTATCCTGGCAACAGTGTGGCAAACCAAAAATAAAATCTTATTGGGATACTAGTCCTTTGCAAGAAACATACGTAACCATCTCCAGAAATTTAAATCCTAGATAATTTATATATGCTTTTTCACCTAAATATTTGTCTTTAGTATATGGGAGGAAAATTGAGTCCCATAGTGAAAGCCCATGTGAAAAAAGATATGGTATAGAAAATTACAGAACAGCAGCTCTGCTCAACTCAGCATCTAAGCATTAACTAAGCAGGAAAGAAATTTGCTGCTGTGCTGCTATTTCATCTTTCAAAGTAAGCTGTGTAGTAAAGGTGTTGTTTTCCTGAAGAATAAGTTAGTTATGTATTGTGAGATAGTACACATCCATTCAGACTAAGAAACACAAAACTTTTCAGTTTTTATTGGAAGATCTGTAAATGGTTCTTATACTTGGATCTTGCTAAAAATGACATCTTAGATTACCACTATATTGTGCTTGGTTCCTGTTCTTTAAGCTTCCTTAAAGAAGAAAGAACAATATGCATTGGCGTGGACTAATGCCAATTACAATCTGCTGTGACAACTGAATCTTTGACTCATGTCATCCTCTTTTCTATAGGTCATCTGGAGACCCATTGACTGCATGGCATATTTACAGTCATTTTGTTTAAGCACAGGAAGAATATGTATCAGTTCATTATTATTACCTTAGCTCACTGTACCATGCAAATACTAAGTTTAGTAGAGCTAATGTCCATTCCTAATTACCTTTATAGAGGGGTCTGAATTCACCTGCTAGATACCCAAGGACTTTTTCTTTTTCTTTTTGTAATGCTAATTTGTTGAGTAAAACCAGCATTGTTATTGCGTTATTTTATACGGTATCTGGATAACGTTTCCACTGATTCTTAGCAATCAACTGTGACAGTTGTTGCCATTTCTTCATATGGCATTCACAGTCACACAAATGAAGTTGAAATTTCATTACCATCTAAACTTCTCACCTGTCAATCTTTACACACTATACTAAACGGTTTAGATGGTGTAAAAATTCCAAGAAACAAGACATCCACACTCTAGTAAGCATATAGTATCTGTATTTGTTCAAAAATGGTGCAAGCTATTGCAAAATTGTAGTCTTTTTGTTTAGTGGTCAATTTTGCAGTTGAAAAGCCCTGCTACTTTAGAAGCTGCAGTTATATTCATCTATTGAGAGTTTTAACAGTTCTTGTATAAAGATTGTATGTTGAGTTGCTGTTGTTGGTGGAGTCTGAACTCGAAAACTTCAATCTGCTGTCCCTCTTGGTTTAGACCCATTCATTTTGTTTTACATTGTTGGCTTCTCATTTCACAGAGTGGAAAGTCTTTCTTAAATTTATCCTCACTGTTAAACTGTACACTGACAATACACTTTACAGCTTCAGATATATATTTTACTAGCCGACGCCCACCATAACACACGGCAGTGTAAGAATAGGAACGGAAAATGGTGAGAAAGAAATTCAGAAATCAAGAAGAAAGAAATACATCTTGAAAGACGCAGTTCTGAATAGGTGTTTTGCTGGAGACAACAGATAATGGGTCGAAAGATCTAACCCCAGAAAAAGCCACGTACAACAATAGTTTTGCTGCATGTATCTTGCACTTCCTGGAAATGTGGATGGTAATATGACCGTTTTGCCTACACGTACGTTGTTATTTTCAGCCTTTGCTTGCAGTGTGTCTGATAGTCCTTTGTATTGTTCCACGCGCAGATCTTGTTGATGTAATCTGAGATAGTTGAGACTCGCGACCTCTGTTTTAACATATGCATCTATGACGTACTGTTGGAATAGTTTGCCGCTGGAGTGCAAAATACTAAATGTATTTCCTCTTTGATAATCTGTACGTGTAAAATTGGCATTGAGTAAGCCTGATTCGGTTGGCGGCTCTTTTATCGGGAACATGTTGTAAATGTTTGTGCCAGTCAATGTCACAGTAAGGGAATAAAAGTGGGTAAACCTTAGGATCAAAATTCATATTGAGCATGGAAATCTATTTACAGGAGTTACCTCTGGGATAGAAGCAAATGTCCTTTTTGGCAGGGGGTTCACCATCTTCTCTGACGAAAATCGCTGTAACATCAGTGTGACATGTCGGGGCATTGTATCGTCATAAATCCTGTCCTGGGTTTTTCTTGAAAACCATTCGTACAGATGCTGTTGGATTGGACTGAGTGATTTCATGCATGTGTTTGTATGATTTAGCGAAGGGGTTGAAGGTTCTGAGCATGGAATCTAGCTGGAGAAGTACATTTTAGCTGCATGCTGAGTTTGCTTTATTTTGTAAGCGTACTTCAGTAGCTTGCGCTGTGTCAAAAAAATACAACTGTCCATATCCTGGAGAGGTACAAGTGTTAGCTTATAGTGGAGAGATTTGGTGATAAATTTGCCCGTGTATTTTAAAACAGTATGGTCCATGGCCAGGAGGTTGAGTTATCTGTGCACCCATGGAAGCAAACGCTAGAGAAGAGTTGTATTCTCGAAATGCGTTAACAATATTTTTTACCTTCTGATGTTTGCTGTGTAAGAAGCTGTTGTAAAGACACAGGTGGCTCCCGCAAAGGTGGTAAAGCTACTTTACCGTCGTGGCAGCATCTCGAGTACTTGTTGGATGTATTATGCTCAGCAGGCCAGTATAGTGCATGACAGTGTTTACACTGCTGGTCTTGAGTCTCAATATTGTACTCTTGGACGGGAAGACAGGAATGAGGTGAAGAAGAACCTGTGGTAACGGGAAGAGGAGTGTGTGTATGTCTGCTGAGACTGCATTGGTGGACTATGTGTCAGCTGTGTGTGGGCGGGACTGGTTTTGAAGAGGAGTCGGAGGCAATGTGGGGAAGTGTTTGGAAGAGGACGAATAGGAATTGAGAAATGCTGTGTCGGCTGCGTGTGGGCGGGACCGGCTTTGAAGTGAAAGGAGGACAAACCAGAAGCGAAATATGTATAAGAGATAATGTCATTAGATGAACCTCAAGCCAACACAGAGAGCACACTAATACAGGGGAAGAGTAAAAAAAAAACTTGCTGTGGATGCACACAGATAGTCACTGATTTGATTTTAATCTATATATTTGTGTAAGTTATTTTGAATTTTTTGTAAATATTGGAATTAATTTAGTTCCTCCCCTAAAATAACTTAAGTGAATTAGAGAAAATGTTGGAAAACTTTAAATCACATATTTTTAAAAACATACCTCTCCAAATATCTGTGTCTTGGAGAACAGAGTGAAGTGGTTTGTAAAGTATGTGACAGTGTATGAAAGCTTACTGTGTGGTGGGAGAGCCGCCTGCATGTCTAATGTGCATTATCCCAAAATTCTGATGCTATTGGAGCATTAATGTGGTTGCTAAGCAAACCTTCTCTTTTTGTGCTTAAAAAGAAAACTGGGTTTTCTGGCTGCTGGACTGTGAAACCTGTCAGGCAGCAAGGCAAATAGGAGAGGTTGGTTTGCTGCAGTAGGGGGGCAGGGGAGGCAGGCAGAAATGCCAAAGTAGGAACAGAAATTAAAGAAACAGAGAATTTGCTAAGTCCAACTTAATCTTTACAGCTAACATTGATTATTTTTCTTTTTTTCACAGTGCATGAATATGAGCTGAAGCTGTTAAAAATTTAAAGAAATTAATTACTGAAAAATTAGTTGGGTGAAAATGTATTTTAAATTTAACTGATATTTATTTTAGCTATAATTTTTGCAATTGGAATGTTTAAATAAATAAATGTTATTGTCCTTAATATTGTAATTGCGATTATTACTTTTGATTAATAGTACTACAGTGAAATATGTAATTGTGCTGCCAACTACATTACTGTATTCTGTATACATAAAGTACAATACATTCATCATTTATTAGTTTTCTCTGTAACCGCTTAAAAACTATTGATGTGAAATTGTTAAATACTTGATTTATTGAAAAATCTAAGTGTTTAAAACAAAAATCACTGTTACTGTTTTTAGAATACAGTAAATACACAAATACTGATATTCAAATAATGATAAAAATATGTAAATATAGTACTTCTTTTTTTAAACAAATGTTACTTCTGAGAAACAAATCATCATCACCACTCGCTATTTAAAAATATAAAATTTTTGAAAATTATAAAAATGGGAATGTTAAATTTAGATTTTACTGAATTAAGAAAACAAAATGTGTATGTATCTGTAAAATCAAAGCATTGAATAAAACATTAAAATGACAGTAGTGTAAGATTAAGAACTTAATTTACACATAACCTTATAGTTTTATTGTACAAGTAGGTAAAATCATTAAGTGTAATAATGTATAGCAATGCTTTCTGCTGCCCTTGCATCATTTAAATAATGTGCTATAATACACATTTCAGCATACATCAAATAAAAAAATCACCTCCTAAATACTTCTAAAGTTGCCTATAATCTTACACAGTATTTGCTCATTATCTATATAAGATATGGCAATATTGTAGCAGCATAGATACCATGCTATGCACATTGTTTAGGTTTAGCATAAATGTCATAGGATACTCCTGTCATTATTAGCAATTTTAGTCACTATTCTTGCCTCATTTTTGGTAATCATGCAGACTTGCTGATTCTCCTTCAAGCCTTAGACGGTCAGTGCAGCAGTTGCTTCTCCAGTATGTTGTGTGCAAGCATCCGGTTTTCAGCATAAATCCCTCATCAATACAACAAACTATTATGTTCAGGAATCCTTCCATAGTTCTGTTAAACTATGAATCAGTTAGCAGTTGCTTAAAGTGCAATGCTTTTTAGATTTATTAACATCAATGCAACTATAATAAAATTAATTTGAAGGGGATGGTGTATTTCTTACATTGGATGTTGTTTTTGATTACCTTCATTTGCACACTTTTAATTGTAGCCTTGAATTTTAATTAATAAAACATGATGACTTTGGATGTCTGAATTTGTTTTGAATAGCATGGTCAATTCGAACATGTTATAAACTAGTAATTAATGATTATCTGTGAGAGGGCCTAGTGTTGCTGGGACTTTGCATTAAAGCCAAGAAAGCAGCACAATGTGTTTGGATTTTAGGTGGTTTTATAAATGTTTGATGCAGTGCTCCAACAGTTTGTACAGTATGATTTTTGATGAACATCATTGCTATTAAAAGCTAAATAATTCCGTATTACAGACAATTCTCTCCAAAGAGGTGAACTAGATTCAGCATGACTTTTTCTTGAAGCTGCTGCCATCAAAAGATGTTTTCAAAAGATTTTAGTGATCAGACTCCAAAAAATGTGTTCAGCATAGTCACCTTTATAGTCATAGTGCCCTCGCATTTGCTGGTGCCCTCGCATTAAAGTGACTATGTGCGATTGATTACAACACTTGTTTGCTGTTTGGAACAAGTTTGTTTGACTAGTGAAAGAGCAGGTGTCCTAAGATAGATAGAGAGATAGAGAGATAGATAGAACAAATGAATGAACGAGTGAACCAACGAAGGAATGAACAAACAAACAGCTATTAGGGCTAAGTATCAGCACTGATGTTTTGATTCGTTTCTGATTCGTAATGCTCTGATTTGATCGGTTTTATCTTGACTGAATTACAATGCACTAATTAGCGAATTAGTGTGCACTGTTTGAAGTGGTGACTTTTTTAGAAATTACTTAACCATGCATAGAGAACATTAATATAATGTGACAAATTTCAGTAACACTTTATTTGAGGGGAGTTTATGTAGTGACTTCATAACATATGCATAAGCATTCTATGACATTTAAGAAGAAATACTTGATTAGTACTGCACAGTTAACGCCAGGAAGGTGTGGAACAAAATATCATTGACCATAAATAAAATAAATGGTAAATAAATTGACCATTCACCATAAATAATTTAAGCAACATATGTATTGCCGTATCAGAATTCACACATATTATGGGGGCTTTCCTTGTTTTAATACAATGCAATAGTATCTACATTATAAAATACGTATATCTTCTTGCGAATAATATTATAAAATAATCTAATTTTGCTTCTTAAATAATAAATGTTATTCAATAACCTATTTGTATGTCATGAATCTCTATGTAGACTCCCATCAACTAACTAAACTATTAGCCAAATGTATTCCACTGTTGGATATTTTAAATAATCTTGAATTAGCTGAAATTAAAGATACAGTGGGAAGAGTTGCGTCTTTCTATAATTCTTCAGTTGCTCACTTGTAGCAGTTACATTAATCAGTCTCGAAAATGTGTCGTAACAGTCCTTGGACAAAAAGAAGAATTTTAAAATGAGGATCTAGAGCTGATGCTTGTTGACAGTGGCATTGAATGAATGGAACACAAAAGTAAAAGAACTGGCCATCGTGACTGATAACGCCACTATTTTGGAGCTAATTCAAGTCAGGTGCTTTAAGCACATGCACGCTTTTATAGCACATGCTTCTCTGAAAATTCTAACAGTTGCCTATCTGCTTTGCCATTTCAGGCATGTTGCAAACTTTTTCCATAGTAGCAGTACAGCTAGACACATGTTTAAAGAGAAGCAACATTTATAGGAGTGCCAACACATAAACTTGTGATTGGTGCGGTCACACAGTGGAACAGCGCATGAGAAATGCTACAAAGGTTTTTGGAACAACAGCAAGTCATCTCAGCAGCTCTGTGTATAGGTAGCGAGGTTGCTCCCAGTGTGACTTGCATGTACCGCGCTCATCTAAAACACATCCACCACAGGTACCCAGTTGTTTTTAATGTTTGATTGTCATCTAGGAATCTGCTGCTCTGGATGTTTAGCTGTCCACACATCTGACTTAAATGTTACAGGTATTGCTTTCAGTTAAAGAGGACATACCATTTTATGCAAGATAATAAAATGCTTTTTCTGAAGAAAGCCTTAACAGGCACATTAGCAACATCTACTGAATCAAAAATGAAGATAAGCAAAAATTTTTATAATCTTCATCTTCATGTTGTTTTAATACAATGCAATAGTATCTACTTTATAAAATATATAAATGTATATGGGCGGCACGGTGGCGCAGTGGGTAGCGCTGCTGCCTTGCAGTTAGGAGGGTCCAGGTTCGCTTTCCAGGTCCTCCCTGCGTGGAGTTTGCATGTTCTCCCCATGTCTGCGTGGGTTTCCTCTGGGTGCTCCGGTTTCCTCCCACAGTCCAAAGACATGCAGATTAGGTGCATTGGCAATCCTAAATTGTCCCTAGGGTGTGTGTGCCCTGTGGTGGGATGGCACCCTGCCCAGGGTTTGTTTCCTGCCTTGCGCCCTGTGTTGACTGGGATTGGCTCCAGCAGACCCCTATGACCCTGTGGTTAGGATATAGCAGGTTGGATAATGGATGGATGGATAAATGTATCTATACTAATAAAAGGCAAAGCCCTCACTCACTCACTCAACTCACTGACTGAATCATCACTAATTCTACAACTTCCCGTGTAGGTGGAAGGCTAAAATTTGGCAGGCTCGTTCCTTACAGCTTACTTACAAACTAAGTAAAAAAGTTAGGCAGGTTTCATTTCGAAATTCTACTTGTAACGGTCATAACTGGAACCTACTTTCGTCCATGTATATGGCCATAGCCTGCAGCTCGGTCGCCATGTGAGGCGGAGTTGCGTCTCGCATCATTACGCCTCCCACGTAATTGAGTGCCTGCCCATATAAGGTAAATATTCACGGGTGAAGGACTATCGACTCACGTGAACTGACTATGAACGCAGTACGTAGAGAACAAGGAAGAGCTCCAAAGAGCGCTGAACAAAAAACACATTACACAATTGAGAAGGCAGCGAAAGAATATGAAGTGAGGGACGCATACAAGCATATTCATAAGTGCAGCTACTGCAGAAACAAAGCACGATGTAAACCGCAAGTTTAAATTAAGTTTATAGACACGCTCCCGCTGCCGTTTGTCATGCCTACGACAAATACGATATTCTCAAGATACAAGTTTAATGAGAAGACACGAGGTATAAACGAGACTTTGGATCACTTTGTAACAGAGTTAAAATTGCTGTAGCGAGAAACTTTTAAGTGCTGGGTCTTAGCTAACATTAAATAAAGCCGTGGACATCGCAAGATCACACAAGAGTGCGGCTCACGTGAACTGACTGTGAACGCAGTACGAGTGATCACTTCGATGAATGAAACCTGTTCAAAAAACGCATTGGACAATTGAGAAGGCAGCAAAAGAATATGAAGCGAGTGACACATACAAGCATATTCATGAGTGCAGCTACTTCAGAAACAAAGCATGGTGTAAACATAAAGTTTAAATTAAGTTCATAGACAGGCTGCCGCTGGCATTTGTCATGCCCACGACGAATGCGATATTCGCGAGATACAAGTTTAATGAGAAGACTCAGGGTTTAAACAAGACTTTTGATCACTTTGTAACAGATTTAAAATTGCTGTAACGGAGTTTAAATTGCTGGTATGCCAGGTCCGAGCTAACATTCGCACGAGATAGCACAAGCACAGCTGAGAAGCTTCGATGCATGTACTCCGAGCGTCTCACGTGAACTGACTTTGCAGGACTGGGAAAGGTTAAATTAAGTTCATAGACACGCTACCGCTAAATATTCGCAGGCAAATCCACAACTTAATACTGGGAATGCCTGTTAAACATCTTAGATTCACAAGTACTGATTTGGGTAGTGAACACTTCGATGAATGAAACCTGTTATCTTTACAACGGTTGACAAACAAGGAATATAACTTGAACACAACACATCCTCCAAATACGAACCTGATTGAAAGAAATAATGATAATCAAATCCTTGATAACAGCAACACTCATAACAGTGACAAAACTATTACATTGACAATCATGTTATGTTATTTTTAAAATGTTTCATTTTCTTAGCACAAGCACAGCTGAGAAGCTTCGATGCATGTACTCCGAGCGGCTCACGTGAACAGACTTTGCAGGACTGGGAAAGGTTAAATTAAGTTCATAGACACGCTACCACTAAATATTCGCAGGCAAATCCAGAACTTAATACCGGGAATGCCTGTTAAACATCTTAGATTCACGAATATCGATTTGGGTAGTGAACACTTCAATGAATGAAACCTGTTATCTTTACCGCAGTTGACAAACACGGAATATAACTTTAACACAACACATCCTCCAAGTATGAACCTGATTGAAAGAAATAATGATAATCAAATCCTTGATGACAGCAACACTCATAACAGTGACAAAACTATTACATTGGTATATATATATATGTGTATATGTATATGTTGTGGAGGACTGCCGGCTTCGTGCTCCGGCCCTCACCCCCAGGCTGCCAGGAGGAGCTCTCCCGACAGCAGGATCGTGCCCGAGTTCCAGCAGGGCCTTATGGACTATGTAGTGTTTTACACAGCCCTGCTGGATACCTTGGGGGCCACCAGGAGTCGCTGTAGGGGGGCTCATGGGCTCTTGTGTGCCCTATAACCCGGGAGTACGTCACGGTCACGTGACGGGAAGGAATGACGTGCTCCAAGGGTGAAGAACCGGACTGTTTGCCTTGAAGGAATAAGGAACTGTGGTCTGATTGGACAGGAATGCCTCCGGGTCAGGGGCTATAAAAAGACTATGTGCCAGTCCAGACACTGAGCTGAGCTGGGTGGGAGAGGAGCAAAGTGTCTGGGCGAGGAGGAGAGAGAATATTGTGTTTATTTGTTGGATTTAATAGTTTCTGAGTAGTGTGGAAGGTGCTTTGTGCACGGTGGAAAAGACTAAAAAGTCTTGGACTTTTACCCGGTATCTGGAGTCATCCCTGAGGGTTCAAGGGAGCACTAGCGCCCCCTACTGCCACAATGTATATATATGTATGTACTGTATGTGTGTGTATGTATATATACATGTATGTGTGTGTATGTGTATATATATATATATATGTATATATATGTGGATGTATGTGTATATATATGTATATATGTATGTATATATGTATGTATATATGTATGTGTATATGTATATATGTAGATATGTATGTGTATGTATATATGTATATGTGTAAATGTATATATATGTTTATGTGTGTGTGTATGTGTGTATATATATATATATATATATATATACACAGTATATATAACAGCAACACTCATGACAGTGACAAAACAATTACCTTGTCAATCATGTTACAGTATGTTATTTTTAAAATGTTTCCTTTTCTTTTTCATTACTTCTTTAACACACTACTACTTCTCTGCACGGGTATTTTGCTAGTATATAATATATCGTATAGTATTTGAGCAGGATAAAGATTCACTAGATTGATCTTGTGATTTGAAAAATTGACATTGAAAAATAAATGATTAATCAGAAAATCTATATTTTTAGCCAGGCCTATCAGCCTTAATATTTGACTAAAATATTTGAATAATCGTGGATCCCCACTTTATTTATTTTTATTTATAACATTCACATATATTAACTATTCTTAAATTTTCATTTTCCCTATTCACTAAATGTGAATTTTCAAAAGGTAGTAATGGAATAAATTAACATTGTAAATCTGAAACCTCCTGACTCCATAAGTTGTAGAATGTTAGGGAATAGTACAGGATGAGCCAAAATGAAGTACTGTACCACATTTCTCAAGGTCATTGCGCGAGGTAGAGTCAGCCATGTGGGTTGGGGTGGAGGTTTCCGTTGATTGGCTATCCCTTGTTGTTTTTTAGTTGGCAACATGCCTTGATCTGGTGCGCACCGTGCTTTCACTGTCAAATCGCTCTTCAAAAACAACAAATCCATCATCACTAAGCAACGAACGCACTTTAGCATTCCTTCTAATTTTGACATCTCAAATCGGAAAACAATTCTTCAGTGGGTGGTTAAATTTAGACAGATGGGTACAACATTGAACAGAAAATCTCCAGGCCATCCTCGGATTGTAGGAATGCCTGAAAACACCCAAGTTGTAAGGGCATCAAATTTGCAGTCTCCTAGATGTTCAGCGTGCAAATATGCTTCTGCCTTAGGCATTTCCAACACATCTTTGAGGAGGAATTTGCATGAGGACCTTAATTTACATCCATACAAAATGATGGTAATGCAGGAACTCACTGAGAGAGAGAGAGAGAGAGAGAGAGAGACTGGGAGAGCCGTAGATAGTTGTGCGTGAACATTCTGCAAACCGTTCATCGAGAGGCAATCATCATGTGCAATGACGAGGCACATTTACATTTGAATGGTTGCGTAAAAAAGCACAAATTTTGCTATTTGTCTGAAACCAACCCGTGTGAACTTCATCAGAGACCTATGCATAATAAGCATGTTACAGTTTGGTGTGCTGTTGCAGAATTTGGCATTGTAGACCCTTACTTTATTGAGGAGGGGGATGCAATGGTCATCGTCACTTCAGAATGTTACATCGAAATGCTAGAGAACTTTTTGCATCCCCAACTGGAAGAAATGAATGTGGTGGATGCCTTGTTTCAACAGGATAGAGTAACAGCTCATATGGAGCGGAGATCCATGCAAGTTTTGTGGGAGATGTTACTGGGGAAGCTGATCTTCCTATACAGCGATGTCGGGTGATCTTCATGTTCACCTTATTTTGTTCTGTGCGATTTCTTCTTGTGGGTCTATCTCAGTTCGAAGGTATACACACACCAATCTCAAAACCTTGAAGCCCTCAAGGATGCTATTTACAACAAAATCACTGCTTTTCCCCTTGAAATGGCCAAACGAGTTATAGCAGCATTCAGAAATTGTCTCGAAGAATGTATCGCTAATGATGGCCACCACTTTGAAGACATCATTTTTAAAACACAGTGAAAAAAGTGTATTTTGTGTACCCTTTCTTGTGTCGTAATGAAATTTATTTTATCTTGTAGCATTTTGTGGAATAAACATTTGAAATTTGGTACTTCTTTTTGGCTCACCTCTAATCACCATACTGTAAATGAGCAGTCATATTTTTAGATTTATATATTTTATATATATCTCCATCCAATCATTTTCTGAATCCTTTGATCCAGGAAAAGGTTGTAAGAAGCGTTATCCTGTTCTCACAATATGTTGGGAATACACATAACAAGCTAGGGTGAAATACTAGAGCATTTTAAGTTACATTCACACCAACTCTCACTCATGCTTGGGCAATTAGCTAGACAGTATGTCTTTGGACTGTCCTAGAGAACCAGTCTGCTGGTTTTGTATTTTGTATTTATACCCACTGCATGCCTCATCTACCTGGAAGGGGGTGCCTCTCTGAAACGCCTTTCCCAAAGTTGCTTCCATTTTAATGCCGGAAGGTTTTGTTTGGGAGCATTTTCTACCTTCTTAGTGAGTCAAGGCTAAGGGTCTGTCAAGAAACAAGGCCTATTAAAGTCCATTGATGCATTCTGTGTGTGTTTTTGGACTATACAAAAAATGAATTGTTGTTGTTGGTGTTGTTACCCAGCTAGGAAAATCAGCATGAATATGGTAGGAAAACCTTCAAGTGCTTTTGAAAGCATACTAGCAGGTAATCAAATTAGGATTCATGTACTGTGAGACATCAGCTCTACCTGTGTGCATAAGTGTATGCATAAAAACTTATTACAAATACTGTACCTGTTTCATTATAATGAGCATAGCCACATAAAATAATTGATTAAATTACTTATTAAACTAGAGAACGCTGAAAACATCAAAGATTACTTGTGTTTCACTTTAATGACAAGAGGCTTCTTGCATTTCTTTGTTCTCTTGGCTCTGTCACTAAGGTTTTTTGAACTCCTTTTTATAAATGTTTGCATGTTGATGCATGTGTCTCCAGAGGTTATGTTTCCAGACCTGTCTGTTAGCCACTGTTCTAGTACTGTGTGTCTGTGCATGTCTGAATCCCCGAGGCATTGACATCATCTTCAGCTGCATGCAGGCTGCTTGCCAGTCAGCTCTAAGCAGAATGCCTGGCAGCACCAGCCTTTTAATGGCAATCTGAGGTCCCCCTCATCTTTATTTGAAAGTCAAACATTTTTTATGTAAGAAGGTTTATTATATTTAGTATGACAACCTTGTGGAGAATTATTTGACAGCAGACTACCAAGACATCCCAATTCTTTGGAATGAATATTCACTATTTTTTCCCTATAATGGTTTTTTTGTGGGAGTTTTGTCTTGCCATCTTAGGGTGTCAAAGCTGCGGGGCTGTCAAATAAAGGGCCTGTTAAGGACCATTGGGGCATTCCTTGTGTGACTTTTGGCTGTGCAAGACATAAATTGTTGTTGCTGTTATTGTTGGTCACTGAAAAGTAAAGGAGGCAGTATAGTTATATTGATATATGTATATATGTGTATGTATATACACACTGTGAGGGATGACCATCATCTTTACCTTCATAATGGAAAGACCAGGGACAGAGCATGCACAGGGTATTGTCTTTTGTTAAGTGGAATCGCCCCTGGGTTCCATCTGTGCATCGGATTCCCACAGGGCACATTGGAGATTGGAGTTTGCAAACTCAGCCCTGTTGCATTCCGTGGTTGCTTCGAAGGGGTGCTGTGAGAACTGCAGAACCCAACTTCGCTGGGCTTCCATCTCACATGGAAATGCTTTCAGACCATGCTAATGGGCCACAGAAAGTAATCCCGGGTGCAAAATAAAAGAAGCCTGCTGTCTTCTTCAGGAAGACAGAGGATGAAGCTTGCTGAAGTGAGCAAAGGAGGCAATGACAGAAAGAAAGAAAGTAAAGACAAAGAGTTACAGAGTACTTATTTTTGCTCTATGCTGTGCTTAACCGTACTGTGCTTTGGTGGTGGAAAACTCTTACCTGAGGAAGAATCATTTGCCTTATAACTTGTGTCCAAGCCTGTGTTTTGTGTGTTTGGGTTGCTGGAGTTCCCCCTTACCATCCACTATGTGTATATATATATATATATATATATATATATATATATATATATATATATATATATATATATATATATATATATATATATATATATATATATATATATATATATATATATATATATATATATGTGTGTGTGTGTGTGTTTTATTTTCACTACTGGTGTCAACCTTCATACAGAACAGGGGCCTCATGTATAACGCCGTGTGTAGAATTCGCACTATAACATGGTGTAAGCACAAAAGCCGAAATGTGCTTTCGCACAGAAAAATCCAGATGCAGGAATCTCTGCGTACTCCAACTTCCACGTTCTTCCGCTACATAAATCCCGGTCAGCGTGAAAAGTAACGCTCGTGCGCACTCTTTATGTAACGCTCCAACTCCTCCCAGAATTACGCCTCTTTGAATATGCAAATCAATATAAATTGCCCTTAAGCTCAGCCTTCTGTGAAAAGACAATGGAAAAAGCACAGGGGAAAATATAAGAATTTCAGCGAATACCAAGTGGAGGCAAAGGAAAAACATACTATTTGTTCAAATAAACCGTGGTATAATCAACAAAAGGAAGTTGATCAAGTGACATAGCGTGTTGGAGAAACTTGAAAGCTCACGTTCACAAAATCGCACAGTGCTGGAAATAAAAAAGAAGTCGCATATCAAAGTCGCCGTGAAAAGGCGAGTTGTAGCCCACTGTCTGAGTGTCATATGAAAGCTTATTAGGGTACAGAGAAAAAAGGGCACACAGTGGGGAAAAAGCATGAAATGTCAACTTCAGTCTCGTAATTTCCACTTTAATCAAGTAGTTTTTTTTGTCATTAAAGTAGAACATAAACTTCATCTTAAAATTGTTTAATTAACCAGTTTCTCAAATCACATCGTAATTAAAGTAGCACGTTAAATGCTTTGTTTTGTATGTGATCTTCTATGTGCTCAATGTGTGTGAATCACTACTTGCTTCTTAAACCGGCTCTCTTCCTACGACAGGACACAGAATCCATTACATTCATGATATTACAGTTCTCTGAATAACTAAAATACTGAGATGTATACGTGATATCATTTTTCATGATGATAGGAGTTAAAGCACGTTATTAAACATGGGTTTCACGGTAGCGCAGTGATTGTGCGCGACCTTCAATGAAATTATTTACTGCAGCAGTACTCAGGGGCGGCTCTAGGCTTGTGGTGGCCCTGGGCAGAGGAAGAATCGGTGGCCCCTTCTCCCGCCAGTGTCAATATAGTATCTTATGCACGGCGGATGGCCACGTCTGTTGCTGACACTGCATAGCCGCCTCGTGCTCATGACACAAGCATTTAACTTTTGCTGAAATTTGTCGCTGCGTTTTTAGCTGTGTTGTTATTTTCTCTTTCTGTTTTGTATTCATTATATATTGGCGTAGCCGCCCCTGCAGTCCTTGCTTTTCTTTCTCCAAGTAATCGATCGCCACACAATCAGCTCTGTAATAGACGTTAAGCCATCTGTAAGCTTAGAGCGCCGATTCTTCAAAACGTTTAAGGAACATTGAAATATCTTCGTAGTACATGCTTAATTATTCTATCCTTCACGACAGTCCCAGTGAAGAATATAAATTATTTAAATGAAGTTAAAGTTTTATCTGTATAATACAATCAACATATTTTGCTGCATTTCATCTTAAAAATTATATCGTCATCATATGTAAATACGCGCTTTACAAAGTGGCTCAGGTTGTGCAATATTATAACTGTATTGCATGTTTACAGTGAGGCAGTTGTACTTATAAGTACTGACAGTTCTACAAGGAGCACTTAATTGAGTGTGTTTAAAGTTCTAGGGATGAAACTGTTTCTGAACCGCGAGGTCTGTACAGGAAAGGCTTTGAAACGTTTTGCCGTGGCTGAGGCAGCGTTTGCTTGATACTGTATCCCGATAATTCTCTTTCCGATCAGCTGCTGCTGTGATTCACACTCAGATACAGTGATATAAGTACTCCGGGTGGTGTAGTGAGATTAGTATGGAAAAAGATGATCCGCTGTGGCAACTCCTAACAGGAGCAGCTGAAAGATGAAGAAGAAGAAGAAGGTATAGTGAGAGTAACAACGCTAAAGCAGTTATGGTATTTGGAATACTATGGCAATTCCCTGGACCATTATATTGTTACAAGTTAATTACAATCAGATGCATTACACTAATAAACAATATGCGGTTAGTTTCAGTGTATTTATAAAGCCGCGTCAGGAAAATAAGGAGTAACCACACATGAACAGTAGCACTGCTTTGATGCTGGGTGCCGCCAGTCTGCAAAACCAAGCGGAGAACTTGCGTACGACAAGGTATGGGGTACCGTGGAAAAGTGCGTGGCTTTACGGCAAGTGTAGGTTTTATACATCGTGATTTGAAGGTGGAAAAGTTCTTACACAACATTTCTGTGCGTACGCACCGTTTATACAGGTAACATTTAGCAGTTGTGAGATTTACCCGGACACCACCAGTTAGAGACCACATCTTTATAAAAGATACACACAGAAGTTTGAGGATACCACCTCAGGCATTATTTTCATAAAATATTAGTTTGAATTCTGGTAACAAATTTCTTGTTTATGTTTTGGCTTAGTTGACTAGGATTTTTGACTCATGTTCTGGCCTTCACCCTGGTCAGAGCACAGAAACAGGTTTAACTTGTGTTGTAAATTATACCCTAATCCCCTCTGATGCAGAAAATGCCACCATTATTATGCATTTATAGTTTACTGCATCATAGCATTCATCTGCTAGAGATTTTAAGTGACCTACCAGGCACTTTTCTCATTTGCTTTATTTTATACTTATTTACAGTGATCTCCATAGTATTTGGGACAAGGAAACATTTTTCCTTGATTTACCCCTGTGCTCCACAGTGTACATTACCAATCAAACAATTCATACATGATTAAAGTGTACATTGCAGACTTTAATTTAAGGGTAAATATATTTGCATACATTTCAGTCACACCATGTAGAAATTATAATACTTTTTATTTATTGTTATACATTTCAAGGCATCATAATGTTTGGGACGATTGGCATCACATGTGTTTGTGATTACTCAGTTGTGTTTCATTGTTCCATTAGTGATAGCATAAGATATCTAGATTTGCTTCTACCTACTGAATACCTTTAGATTCTGTAGTTGTTGTTGTTCTTCATGAGAACAAGAGCTGTGCCAGTGAAAGTCAAAGAAGCCACTGTCAGTCTGAAAAACAAGAATAAAACAGATACATCTATAAAACCTTAGGATTACTTATATCAGCTGTCCATAATATCAGCCACTATGAGTCTGAAAAACAAGAATAAAACAATTAGATACATTGGTAAGACCTTAGGATTACTTACATCAACTGTCTGGAATATCTTTAAGAAGAAAGAATGCACTGGTGAGCTCAGTAATCACAAAGAAACTGGTAGGCTAAGGAAAACCTCCACTGCTGATGACAGAAGAATCCTCACTATAGTTAAGAAAAAGCCCCAAACACTTGTCCAACAGACTAGAAACAGACTTCAGCAGGCAGATGTGTGTTTGTCAGAGACTGGTATCTGCAGACTATTTCATGAACAGAAACACAGAGGCCACACTGCAAGATACAAACCACTAGTTAGCCACAGAAACAGGATAACAAGAATACAGTTTGTGGAAAAAATATTTGAAAGAGCCAGCAGAATTATGGAAAAAGGTCTTGTGGACAGATGAGACAAAGATGAACATGCACTAGAGTGATGGCAAGAGCAATAGGTGGAAAAGAAAAGGAACTGCCCAAGATCCAAAGCATACTACTTCATTTGTTAAATGTGGTAGGGGAATTATGCCTTGGGCATGTATGGCTGCCACAGGTGCTGGCATACTTATCTTCATTGGTGGTATAACTGTTGATGGCAATTGCACAGTGAATTATGTGGCTATAGAAATATCTGCTCAAGTTCCAGTAAAAGCCTCCAAACTAATTGGACAGTACTTCAACCTAAAACAAGATAATGATCCCAAACAGGCTGCTAATGCAACATAGGAGGTTTTCTTAGCTAAAAAGCAAAAACCTCAATTAAACTTTTTTTACATTGTCATTATGGGATGTTGTGTGTAGAATTCTGAGGAAAAAAATGAATTTAATCCATTTTGGAATAAGGCTGTGACATAACAAAATGTGGAAAAAGTGATGCGCTGTGAATACCTTCTGGATGCACTGTAGCTAAAAAACGTTTAGTATAACATGGAAAAAGTATCTGTTTTAGCTATGTGTTCAGGGATTCTAGAGTTAAGGAGGTTATTGTGTCCATATATAAACACTTGATGCATAATTTTAGGAAGTCACTTCTCACTGGGGAACAACTGAAGGACTGGGAAATGAAAAATATTATCCTGTTATATAAAATGGATGACCAGGAAGATCCATGCAACTGTAGGCCAGTAAGCTTAGCCTGCATCTCAGGTAAATTAAAAGAAGGAATTATTAAGTTTAGGATTGAATAATACGTGGCAAGAACAGGAGTTTTACTGAACAGTCAGCATGGATTTAGAAGAAGGGAATCGTGTTTTACCAACATGCTGGAATTCTATGAGGAAGCAAAAAAAGGATATGATCAAAGTGGAGCACATGATATTATTTATCTGGACATTTAGAAAGTATTTGAAAAGGTGCAACATGAGACGTTGGACATCAAGCTATAAGAAGTAGAATTTCATGGAGTTATGTGTAGATTAGTGCAGAATTGGCTCAGACACAGGAAACAGAGGGTTATGATGTGAGGAACCCTATCACAGTTGGCTGATGTTGTGAGTGGTGTCTCTCAGGGGTCAGTGCTATTTTAATATATATAATGATTTAGATAGGAATAAAAGTAACAAGCTGGTTAAATTTTCAGATGGTACCAAAGTAGGTGGATTGGCAGGTAATCTGGTATCTGCGGATTACAGAGGGACTTGGACAGCATATGTGCTTGGGCAGATTTGTGGCAGATGAAATTTAATGTAAGTAAACGTAAATTTTTACCTTTCAGAGGTAAAAATGTTAGGTTTTAATATACAAGGTGAGGTCTGAAAATCAAAAGTACACCTTATGAGGATTATTTGGAGTCAACACTATTAACACTAGAATCCATGAAGTTTACAATTTTTTTTTGTTGCTCCTGACCTCCTTAAATCTTCCTGACATACGCCAAGAAGCTCGTAGCTCCTTATCACTGTGCTAATAGCCCGGTTTTGTTTTGCAAATGTGGGGTTTAGCAGAACACAGCCTGTTACACCCGACATTCTGTCAGATGCACACCTCATTTGATTTTTTCCGGCAAACAAATTTTCAAAACAAGCCATATTTTACATCTCTAATCAGAGTCGAAGTAATAATTATGTTGGCGTGGTAATTTTAGATCTGAGATCGGCTAAAATTTAAACAATGACTGACCGTTGTTAATACCCATCCGTCATTACTCAGTTTGCCAATAGATGTCAGAAGGATGGATGCCAAAACCAAACTGCCCAAAGATACATTTCGATGTAGCAAGCAAATGGTGATACGTTCTAAATTACTTACGGTTCCGGAGCTGTCGAAGGGTTTAAGTCAGTCAATGATTTTAGTCCTGGAAAGTACGCCCCACCAAACCAATGTTCCAAAAACCAACCAAACTTACTGTTATCTGCTCGAACCAAGACCGACTTACTATACTCGGTTGTCCAGCGGCGTCACTGTAGCATTCGAACATTCTTAGCCAATCATGCAATACTGCATCCACATTTGCCACGTTATGTTCTAACTACAGAGGCAGAGTCTCATTGCATGGTTCTAACTTGTATTGAGTTGAGGTATTGACGTGAACACCATACATATGGGGTATTGACGCGAACACCATACATACGGATAGTATCAAATTATATATAAAGATGGTAACAATAATAATAGCTCACTACTCAAAATGGTAAATGCGAGGAGAACCTGGGACTGAATCCTCAACTTCTTGATTATGACACAGTAGTCCTTACTTCTGCACCAGCCAAGCAGACGTGTTTAGTTTATGTTGATTGATATTTTGGCTTTGGTTTTTACACATTCCCAGTAACATGTAAACTGAGCAATTTCTTTTTCTTTGTTATATTCGTGAATAAAATCGCATTTGTTATTTTATGCCTTTTGTGAAAGTGTTTATTTGATATCTGGACTTCACATTATACACTTCACGTCAGCATTTTGTCATTATTACTGTAACATGAATAAAGTTTCTGTTTTAATTATGTGTTCAACATTTCTTGCCTTGCATTTCCTGTTATCCTACATTTAAACAGATCGTTGTAGACACATAACACATGTGAAATGTATGTATTCCAAATAATGATTTATTATTTGCTGTATACAATTGACACCTTGCTCCCAGATAAACATACTTCAGCTGCTTTGGTGGGGAATGGGACAGCAGGTTGCTTGCTGCCAGTGCTGATCGACACATTTTCAAAACAAAGACGCTGCTGACGAGGTTTAAAGGAATTTAAGGTGGCCTGGCATTACAAATATTTTCATAGGCTTCAGGGATTCTAGTGTTAAATGCCAAACACTGTTCAGAATCCATTAAGAAGGCTAAAAGAATGTTGGGTTATCATATAGCATAATGTGTAGAGTATAAATTCAAGAAGTTTTTGGTGAGGTTCCGGTGAGGCCTCATCTGGAGTACTGTGTTCAGTTTTGGTCTCCAGGTTACCAAAAGAACATAGCAGCACTAGAAAAAGTCCAGAGAAGAGTGAATAAGGTGATTCCTAGGCTATAAGGGATGAATTATAAAGATACATTAAAATAGCAGAGCCTTTTCAGTTTAAGCAAAAGAAGATAAAGAGGAGACATGATTGAAGTGTTTAAAGTTTTGAAGGAAATTAGTACGGTTGATCGAGACTGTTGTTTTAAAATGAGTTAATCAAGAACACACAATTGGAAACTTGTTAAGGGTACATTTCGCACAAACATTAGGAAGTTTTTCTTTACGCAAAGAACGATAGACACTTGGAATAAGCTACCAAGTTAGTGTGGTAGACAGTAGGACTTTAGGGATTTTCAAAACTAGACTTGATATGTTTTTTAGAAGAGTTAAGTGGATATTAATGGCACACTTTTTGAGCTGAATGGACCATTCTTACCTAGATTGTTCTAAATTCAATTCTGCAATATGTACTTTAATTACATTTAAATTGTTTGATTTGTCATTTTAAACTGTGGAACATAGGGGTAAATCAAGGAAAAATGTGTCTTTGTCCCAAACATAATGGAGGGCACTATAGTTGTTATTAGTATGCACTCCCTATCTCCTGTCTGCACTTGCACTTGCACTTGATTCGGTGGCCATCTCTTTAGATATATATATATTGCAATTAAAAGCTCTAATTTGATTACACAATACTGATTTCATTTAATAGTGTTCAGTTCCATCATTAACTTTTTTGTTTATGTAAATCAGTATTTGAATCATAATTATTTAGATTTAGAAAAGTTGGATAATAACTTTGTGAATAATAACATAATACTAAAAATCTGTACTTTAAAGAATTGATTTTTAATTTGAATATAGTTAACTATATCCTATCCTGTAGATTTCTTACAGAAGAAATAAGGATAAATTTTTGAAAAACTGCTAACGGATTTGGTATTATTTCCATTTTTGTTTTTGCATTATTTCTTTGCTTAATCATACTAAGGAACTTGTCTAAGTGTATCAGCAGTTTGGTCATTGTGTGACAATGTAAAGATATTTGCTCAATAATGGTACATTTATAGTAAAATTATTTCAAAAATTCTAAATATTCCAAGTGAATAATTTGTGTTTAGTTGGCATGATTTGTTAAGTTCTTCACATTTGAAAGGTTTTTTAGCTTTTTAAATTTATTGACAAGCATATAAAGTTGATTTAATGCTAATGGAGACATGATCTTTATTCCTTATCAATATTGCTCTTAATATACAGAGTTAATTTGATAGTTATATCATGTAGCAAACTGCTTAGCAAAGCCTTCAGCAGCAATGACTATAGATGCCCCATATTGGCATGAAACCTATGCTAATGTAGACTCCAAAAAGACTTTGCCACAATCAAAGCAAACCGTGTGGCTTGGGTTTATCTGTGGTATGTGTATTACGTCAGAGCGGTCAAAGATTAGATTGGATACTTTTTATGTTTTCCATATGTTACAAGAAAATGATTGTGTAAAAAAAAAGGAGGTTGAGATTGAAAGTGTCAAGCTTTTCGAAAAAAATGACTGCAGTTTTCCCTTAGTTTACTGTTCTTTTTTAAAAAAGTATTTTATCCAGTGTCCATTAGTAAGATCTTTATAGATGCAATGGTCTGTCAGTGGACTAAAGGTTGTAATATAATTTTAAAATTGTGGGGAAATGTTGTGCTGCTTCTTTCGTAAAATTGACTTCTCTGACTGAAACTGCCATGAAGGGTCATGTTACCTGTTTTCTGTCATCTGCATGTACTCTAAAGGAATGTTGATGGTGAACCATGGGTTGATCAAGCAGGAGTGCATTTATAATCAAAAAGCAACATTTGCCTTCAGTTCCCTGTGAAATTTTTGTTAATAATAATAATTATGTTTTCAACATTGATTTCCAACATTTATCATTTAAATTAGTTAGATATGGCAATTGGAAACTTTTTTTCTGTTAAAGTTTTTTAAAAGAAGTATATGTAATGACTACATTTTAACACCAAATTAGCCACACCCATCATTCCATTTTCGAAGCAGTTGTATCTTTGAAAAACAAAGTTCATTTTCAATTTTTCCTCTTTTATCAGATAAAGCAGAACTTGATGTGAAACGTCCCGATCATTAACATTTTCTGATAAATTTGATAAATAATCCTACACTATGTTATGTACATATATTAGAACCCTGACATATATCTATCCATCCATTATCCAACCTGCTATATCCTAACTACAGGCTAACGGGGGTCTGCTGGAGCCAATCCCAGCCAACACAGGGAGCAAGGCAGGAAACAAACCCCAGAGCAGGCCACACACACACACACACACACACACACACACATACACCCACACACACACACCCACACACCAAGCACACACTAGGGACAATTTAGGATCGCCAGTGCACCTAACCTGCATGTCTTTGGACTGTAGGAGGAAACCGGAGAACCTGGAGGAAACCCACGCAGACACGGGGAGAACATGCAAACTCCACGCAGGGAGGACCTGGGAAGCGAACCGAGTCTCCTAACTGCAAGGCAGCAGTGCTACCCACTGTGCCTCCATACCGCACCCCGACATATTATATTTTAATATTGCTTTTATCCAAAACTACAGTCTGAGTCCATAAAGTTGAAGGTTAGGAGATAGTGATGTTCTAGTGGCATATTGAAGGCTCTCTGGCCTGAAGGAAATATAAGAAAGTATTATTACTTGTCTGAAGTATTATTACTTGTCATATAGAGCAGGTTACTTTCAACATCATATGAAACATTTAATACCCGGCAAGTCAACTTAACCTAAAACTTCTCCAATTTCTTTAGTTGGTGATAATTAAGAGAGAGCTGGTGTAGTTAACATGAACTATCTGGTTTGATGGTTTATCAAAAAAGGTAATGAAACCTCAAACTTGATTATGGATAGATCGAGAGGGTGTTTTGTGAGTTGTATGTGACATGTGGTGCACAGTTAATCAATTTTTAATTGTAGTCTTTAAACCCCAATTGGTTACTTTCCTTTGCAAGAGAGGTATTTATTATTGTAATTCCCTAATGGCAGGTGCCCCTTCTAATCTTATATCACAGCTCCAGCTTATTCAAAACTCGGCTGCAAGAGTCTTTACACGAACCAGCAGCAGCGAGCACATATCACCCATCCTGCTTCACCTTCACTGGCTCCCTGTGTCTTACAGAATTGAATATAAAATTCTACTAATAACCTACAAAGCCTTAAACGACCTTGCGCCAAAGAACATCAGTGACCTTCTCCATCACTATGTGCCTGTCGGCCAACTAAGGTCTCTGATTCTGGCAATCTTGTTGTACCCAACACTAATCTGCACTCCATGGGTGACAGGGCCTTCAGCTGTATAGTGCCCAGACTCTGGAATGACCTACCAAAATTAATTGGATCAGATGACTCCATGAATTCTTTTAAATAATAACTCAAAACTCTTCTGTTCAGGAAGGCTTTTAGCTCTACTTGACTTTATTTCCCTTCTTTCAGTTTACCTCTATGTCAAGATGCTCATGTAACCTGTGTGTGTGTGTGTGCTAGACCATCAATTATGTTGTCTGTTAGGCTTTTTCTCTGAATTTACTATCTTACTCTTCTTTATTTATTTATCTGGTTTAGTGCAATGCTATATATTGTATACCCTGCCATTCTTTCTTAATCTCTGTAAAGAACCTTGAGGCGCTATATAAATAAAATGTATTATTATTATTATTATTAGTATTAGTATTAGTAGTAGTAGTAGTAGTAGTAACTAATGCACTGCATGAATCAATCAGTGTCTTGTGATTGTTATCTCAAGTGGATAGCTTTCCAAAAAGAAGACAGCAACTTTGTGCAGCATTGATCTACACAAAACTGAATGAGAAAATACATGGAAGTTGCCACATGTGCAAAGATGGCAACTGAAATGTCCACTGGAGTACTGAGCCAGAATGGGAAATTTTGAATGATATTATTTCAATCACATTTTTGACAAATCTCCTTATATATAATGTGGAAATCAGATATTGTTGTTAGTCAGTACCAGATTACCAGTGTTACTGTCATTCATCACTTAAGAACAGCTGAAAAGCAATTTTAGCAGTCACAAACAAATCAGCTATGAACAGTCGAGAAAGTGGTTATGAAAACCAAGACTGAGAAAGACTGGTATTAGAAAGTATTAAGAGTGATGAATGCTTGGGTGCAAGAAAGTTATTTTATACATTTAGGAGATTATCTTGTATCACAGGTAGTAATCACACTTCACAACTGAATGTAGGGACTTTATTTTAAATACAAGTCTTAAGTTATTGTTTTTAATCTTTTCTTGTGGAAAGTGCACTGAGTGGTCAATTAATATTAAAATCAAAATGTATTTTGCAGCTGTTTTGAAATGGAATGTTAGCTCTAATGCAACATGCAGAGTTTAAAATGGCCAACACTAAGATTCTTTCATGTGTGCAGTATTTCATTGGGGAACTATTAAAAGGCAGAGGTTGTGGCAATAGTATTTGTTTTTCTCTCAGAGTTATGGGAAATAGAATTTTTTATATAACCTGGGGAAAAGGAAAGAAAGAAAGAAATATAACATTCAGAATTTTTAAATTGGAATATATGAAAATGGAAGGAAGATAAAAGTTATTTGAGTTATTTGATAGTAGCAAGTTGGTGGTGGGCTGTCCCTGACATCCAGATGCTGAATTACTGAGTAGTTCAAACAGGAGGATGATGTGTTATTAAAAGCTACTGTTGTTCACATTGCGCTTCATACTATGGTTAGGTTTTGTGATTCTATAAAGAGAAGCACAATAATCACCCCCAACGATGGTATCTCCTTCTGTGTGCCAGGGTACTTAATGACAACACAACTCCTGTGCGCAGGCTTACTGTGACATTGATGGTCTCTAGGGTGCTGATAGGGGGGTGGAAGTTAGTAGGGATGTGGAACAGTATTTGGGGTTCAGCTAAATTGAAAGATTGAAAAAATAAAAACTGGTGCCCTAGTACTGATTTCTTTTTTAATTTCCTGCAATGGAGTATATTGCCTGTTTAAATTGTAGAAAATGTATTACTTACAAAAACCTTCTACAGTAGTTGGACTGAGTGGGTTGAGTTGAAGCATTTTTTGTTGAATTCTTCAATATTTTCAATAACTCTTTCAATCCCCCATACTATTTTTAATAGTTTTGTTCACAGTTTCTCTTCCCTGCTAATATTTTTTGTTTGTTTCTTTTTCCTTGTCGTACTTTATGATGCTTTGTCTGTTAGTTCTTCTTTCAAGTTTTGAATTTTTGTGTTGTTTTGGTCTTCCATTAGAAATTATGGATTTGTAAGTAGGTGTGCATAATGGTAGACCTGCAGGCATCCAATCTAGTGTTTGTTTTTGTCTTATTCCCAGTGGTCCTGGGATGAATTCTGGCTCCCACAACATTGAATTTTGATTAAACAAGTTAAAATATTTAAGTATGTGGAACATCATTCTGAAGAACTTTACATCAGAACACACGTCATTGTTAGTGTGTGAAATGGTAAGACTTGTCATATTTAGTAAATTTCTTTACCTTCTGATGGACATACACAGTCATATAATTTGTTTCTGCATAGATAGTAGGGACAAAATAATAAAGGTTATATAAACTGTATAAAGCAAAGTGCACTTTACTGAAAATGATTGTGTTTTATGGTGGAAGATTTCAGTCAAAAATCATCACTTTTCAATAGTGTAGTTGCGCCTGACTTGTCTTATCTTCTTACATGAAATCCCAAAACAATTCAGAAATTACAAATGTCTATTATGTGCACTATTAGTTGCACATGGAATTACAATGCAAGCATGTGGCTAATATAATGTAAGTAATGTAAGCACACACAGTGTGGTAAGTAAATATGTTATTATTATGTAATTTTTTTAAAATTATATGAATTACAATTTTAAAAAAGAACAATGATATGATAAACTGCTCATAGGCTCATTACAGTCTTCATTTTTATTTTTATTTCATTTTTTTTTAATGTTCTCTTTTAACTCCTCTGGTAAGTGACATTCTGAATATTTGCCTTGACTTTTGCTTCTTGGGTGTACTTTGAAAACTCATTTTTTAATCTCATTTCCACTTTCTTTTTTTACAATCATAATCTTTCTTTTCTTACTATCTTAATCTTTTGTTATCCTGGTCATCACTGTCTTATTTTCTTCACCTCCATCCCCCTTGCACGGTACTTTGTCTTTTTGGATCCAAGGTGTATGTTATTCTGTGTTAGAGGTAATTTAATGTTCCAAAAGCACTCTGGTCATTTTTAAATGGTTAGTAATGTGCATGGAATTAGTAAACATTTTTCAACCATCTGGCACTCATGTTACAATGTCCTAACGGGCCAAAGAACAACAAAAAATGTGAGCAAGCAAGCGCCAGACACTCTGCAGGCTGTTAACGGCTTATGCCCTCTAGCATATTCTCTCTGTGAAACACTTCACAAGGATGTCTGCTGTGGAGGTCAAAAGTTCAGGATGTCTTTTTTCTTCTCCTCCCCCCTTGTAAAAAGTGGACCAGGAATGCTGATTGTGCCATCACCATCCTGAGAGGACATTAGTGCACATCAGTTTCACATAAACCAAACAATACCAAAATTTTGCCAATATCTATATATTACCTATGCTGCAGAAGGAAGGGTCTAAGTATAAGTCATAAAGTAATTAGTAAATTTCAGTGCAGAGAACTTCAATAATTAGCAGTTGTAATAAAAGAATTACATTTGCAATTGTGGAGCAAAATATCTTCTAAGTCTTGTTATACATTTTGTTTAATAAATAAGTAAATGTGAATATCTAAAACGTGCCTCTTGATGCCATGATTATTGTTTGGCATAGTGGGGTGAAGACTAAAACAAACATAATTCATTTTGAGGCTGTGTCATTTTCACAAAGGAATAACAAATCTTTAAACTGCCATATATGTGAAGTTTCACTATTGCAAAATATATGAAGCCTGCATAATACAATTTTACACCCAATCTTTAAAATGATAAATTAAAGGTTCCTTCTTTCACACATTGATGAACCTTTCTGCTAATCTCTATTTTACAGAAGTAGGTGAATAAAGGCAAAACATTTTGGCAGCACTAAACAATAAAGCTGCAGGAATCAATTTATCAGCAGAATGAAAACTGCTAGTTATGAGAACTCGAGAACTTTTTTGATTTCTAATGTTTTGTTGAACTTCTGTATTAGTCTGTGATTGTAGTATTGTTAATGGGCAGCAGCTTTTTAAAACCCAGACTCTTTTTTAATTAGTTACATAAAATCTTTTTTTTTTCCTTTTTATTCACTAAAGTGGTCTTTTGAACCCTCCTCCAAACTCCCTAGGGGATTTGCATGTGGGCAGAAAGATTCACCACATTTCTGAATTAGAAAATGAAATAAAACAGAGAGCTATCAATCCTTTCTGTCTTTCTAATCTAAGACCCTTTCAAATGAAAATGTGCATCTTTGCACCTGGGGGAGCGATACTAAGTCTAAAAGCATTAGCCAAGCCAATCTTGTTAGTGATGTAACTCAAAAAACAAGAAAGTGAAAGGCTCTTAAGTGATTAATCTACATAAGAAAGTCAGCCATTTCAAGACAGTTATCTACCTTGAAATTTCAACTTACTAAACTTCCATATACTGTATATTTGTGGAGAATAATTTGCATTTCAGTGGAGAGAAGACAGCAAGCTCACATAAACAGGGCAAAAATTTGTGTATGGTCCAAAGGTACCATAGTCTAGAACTCAGTGTTGTGTTATACATTGGAAGATTTATATGTCGTTGTTAAAACAAAATAATATTTTGTAATACTAGGCAATATTATTATTTATATTATTAAAACACAAGATAAAAAAAATAAAAATTGCAGTGGTCAATATTAAGTTTTTCGCCATTTTACTAATTAAATGTTACCCTATTGGATTAAACTTTCATTTACAGGCTACATCTTTTGGTTCTGTTGGTAAACTTGCTTTGTTTTAAAGGCATATCTAGGATGAAGTCAGTTAACCAAGGCAGGAGTCAAGTTGACTTTGTGAAGTAATAAGTATTGTGGATTCATAATAAAGAGACTGTTTGATATGTATGCATTGTCTCATTTTTCCATAATCTAACAACAGCTACTGGCAATACATGAGAGCAGTTATCCTAAGCAGTGATACTCATATACAGGTTCACATCATGTAAATATTCCTCCAGTTTTTGGAACTGTCATAGCATGTTCTTATCTATTTATCAACAAAGTTGACACCTCTGTGTTAAACTGTAGTGTTAAACTGCACACCTCCTCTGGTTACTCTGTGGCTTATAGAAAGGCAAGTTCCAGCATGGTTTGGAATTCTAATATGTAACTGCCTTAAGTGGCATTATTTTCTTTGAAATATGGCATATCAAGCTACAGTGAAAGTATTAGTGTGTTAAAGTACATTTTGTCCTATTTTTTTCAATTTGATTTAGATGAGCTTGCATCTCATCTCATCTAAATGGTCATCTTCCATATCAAATGGCTCAGTCTCATTCTAAAGAAATATTTAGCGGTTAGCTGCTTTGTGTTAGGTGCAGGTAGGTGCAAATTATTGGGAGAAAGGCAAGACTAGAAGATAACTCTTAGAAGATTTGGTCCTCTTATAACTTTATGATAGCCAGTGTAATTTTCTACACTTTGGTGTGCTGGGCTGGTAACATCACTTCAAGAGAGGCCTGTTATAGGTCACACTCTAGACCCTCTGGAGGTAGTAGCAAATGAAAGAATTAAAAACAAAACTGTGTGCCATTATGAACAATCCTGCACATCTTCTCGCTGATACAGTAACACTGAGAACTTTTAGCCAATTAATTATTCAGCAGAACTGTACGAAGAAATACTACTGGGGATCCTTTATGCTAACAGCAATATGTCTATAAAACACCTAACTGTGAGAGCCAAGTCAGATGTTTTCCTTCTTTTTAATTTTCTTCTTTATTCAGACAAAAGAGTTTGTTTGTTTCTTTGAAAAAATCCAAATTTACCCCTAGGGGCAAATTATCTCTATCTATCTATCTATCTATCTATCTATCTATCTATCTATCTATCTATCTATCTATCTACCTATCTATCTGTCTATCTATCTATCTATCTATCCATCCATCCATCCATCCATCCCCAGATTAAATTAAAATGAGTGAAAATACAGGATCAAATCCCAGTCAGAGAGTAAACTCAAAGGCTGGGGCAGTTCTTTTGTTTGCAGACTCTTTCCAATAATGGTCTCACTTTCAAAGGTCATAACCTTCATTTTATGATCCATAGCTGGATAACCCCATCCCCCTATATGTTCAGGTTTATATGTTTGTATACACAGAAGAGAGCCTTTGTCAGGTCAAAGATCACTCTCTGGTTTCTCTGTTTTAGGCACAGCTGGTGGTCAGTTTGCTTTGAAAGCTTTCTGACAGAATTTATTTATTTTATAGTAGCACATTTAATGGTTTTAAAAAGTGGGCTTATCTGCATTTTCTTTTCACTTTCAAAAGTTTTTCGTATTAATTAAACTTGACAAGGATGCTGTACAATATTTTTGGGATCTAAAGCAAGCTAAATAAACCAACCAATTAATTGTTCCTAAACTAAGCTCCTTTTTATTATGTAATGTTTCATTTTAAACCTTCATAAATGAATATGGCTGAAGATTTGAATTTAGGAACATTCAATCTTGTATCTAGAAAGAATCACATGAAGTACAGAAAAAGGGTTAGTGCACAATGTATTTTACAAAAAAATGATAACAAAAGCATAAGATAATTTATTAATATGCCACTGTGTACTTGGTTATGAGTTAAGGTAACATGTGGGAGGTTCTTTTCAAAGATTAGATAATTTTGCTTAGGTTATATTTAATTTCAATTTACTTCCATACTAAATGAGACTTTTTTTCTTCTTCTTTTGCATGTTTCTGGGTCTGATGTGTATTTTCCAAATCAGGTAAGTGTTACTTATTTGGCTTTATTTAATTCACATTTGCACACATTATTTTTCATTAATTGTATGAATGCAGTTTTCCTCTCAGTTTCTCCTAGCCCTTCCTTTGACACTTGCTAGTGTAGATGTTGTAAAGCATTTATAGACTTCATGAAATGAAACCAAAGGTTTTAATATGACTGAGACCTCATGGAGGACACACTCCCCTTGTACCCCCAACAAACCCACCATTTCTTCGATGTGATCTGGAATTCACAGCAATCAAGACATAAGCAGTGTTAAACTGAGGCCTGCAATTATACAACACATAAGGGTGACTGGAGTAAGGCGTGGGTTTGGAGCAATCTGATATTTTCTTTGGAACTATTTCAGTACCATTACTGAGGTCTGAAAGCTGGTATCAATAATGAAATCAGAATTTTAGTACTAATCCAACACTAGGCAGGAGTACTAACACTAGCACCAGTCAGTGATTGTAAAATGACAGAAAACACTGGTCAACAAGCATTTTGCTACTTGGTTTCTTTCACCTTTACTTTAAGAGATTTCACTTGCTGACTCCAAATCTGAAAATCGTTTTCGTCCAGCAAGTCCTGTTTTCTAGTTATGATGTTGGACAACTAGGGTGACTGGATAGTAAAGGCAATGCTTTTCAGCATTTAAGAAATAAGTTTGGTCTTGAGAAAATTGAAGCCAAAATTAAGGAAGGTGTTTTTGTTGTTCATGAAATCCATGAACTGATGCTTAACGATGAGTTCAAAAGGAAACTGAAGCCCACTGACTCAGTACCATCATTCGTGCAGGTTGTCCAGAATGTTCTTGACAGTCACAGACCATTGAATTATGCTGAGCTTGTGGAGAATATGCTGAAAGTATATTAGCTTACAGGAGCCAGAATGTCACTGAAGACGCATTTTTTACATTCTCATCTCGACTTTTTTCCAAATCTAAGCGATGTCAGAGATGAGCATGGGGAAAGATTTTATCAAGATACAAAGGTGATGGATAACCGATATCAGGGAAAATTTACTTAGAGCATGATGGGTGACTGTTTTTTCATGCAGAGAGAGACGGTTGTGAGGTACAAGCGCAAAAGCAATTGCCTCAGACAATTTTGAGCACACTGACCTCACTTTTATATTAAGGTAAATTGATGTAAACATGTTTTAAAGTGTCTCTGGTCTCGTCTTCTGGTTTGTTTTCAGAATAAAGACATTCAAACAATTTTGGTGGGACAGAATTCAAACTCTAGATATTATGTTGATACATTGTATTGATATTCAAAAGTGTCAAAACGGCAATGATGTGTATCTCAAAAATCTGATGTTCTAGCTTTTTTCCAATTTCATATATGAAATCAGTTTTAAAAAATTAATAGAGAGCTGGTCTGAAGTCCTCAGTAGCAAACAAAAAATATTTTTTGTAGACCAGTGAAATCAGAGTAGTATTCTAGTTTTCATTTAAAATATATGTCTGAACTATTCTTTTTCCAGCTTCCTAAATACCATATATTTAGGCCTTTTGAACTGTATCTTTGAACCACACAATGTTATGCAATATGAGATCAGTTACTGGTACTAAAGAACATGGATCAGTGAAACACAGTGTTTGGCTATTGAGTGTTAACAATGAAGTTTAACATGCAGCCCTCTGGTCCTCCCAGTATCTAGATTCCAGCCTCAGTAGTATATGAGTATCAGCAGGTTGCCGAGCAGCATTTGCCTGAACAGCAGTGGATGCTGGAGCGATCACTCTCCTTCATATCACATAATCAGCTTCTGCAGTTTGCTTTGTTCTTAGCAGCCTTTTCATCTTCTTGATCATTTTGCCTATGCTGTATGCAAAGCCCAATAACTTTTTTCCATATCACGTAATCAGCTTCTGAAGATCCAAACCCAGTAGTTCATGAGTACCAGCAGGTTGGGAGTAGTGGAAGCTAGGACTGTCATTTTTGTTTAGTTCTTATCACATAATTGGCTTCCACAAGTTGCTTCACTGTTAGCAGATTTTGCCCCAGTTGTTTTCCTGTCAGCAGTGCTGTGTGCTATCTTTTCTGTTCATGTCCTGTGAAGTAGGTGCACCGCCGCTTGTTTTGAGAAAGACCTTAAGCCCAATTATGTGGCCAAGGTAGCCCACATCTCCGATTCAAGTGTTGTGTTACATGTTTCATATCATAAGCTCTCGATTAAGACTAAGATCAAGATGCAAGGCCCAGTGGTTTGTGAGTTTTTGTGTGACAGACAGACGATGGATAGCCCTTTATATAATTGTAGATGTTTTTTCTTTCTAATTTGTATATTCCATTTCTGTCTTAACCTCTGGCCTGTATACTTGTCATTTATATTAATGCATGTGTCTCATGAAAATGTTTATGTTCACCTTGAACAATAAATGAAAATGCGGTTTTCTACATTCATATTTTGTGGTAAACTGAGATTTTAAATAGAACACTGTACTAAGATCTGATCAACACAATAAACTATGTGTATTTCTTTATTTTTTCACTTTGTTCTTTCCCGCTTGTGAGCTTGTTAAAGTGTTGTGTGATTTTTACAGGAAGACAACATATTTGATTTATTGACATCTTGCATGTTAAACCAATCCCTGTCACCCAGACTTCATGCCTTTGTCATTGTTTTTAAAATGTTTTCAACATGGTAATTGCGATATCAGTTTTTAAAACTTAACACCTGATTTTCATTCATTTTTACTTTATTATATTTACTATCGTTACTGAGAAGCATATTGGCACACTGGTTTACCTAAAAGCTGCAAAGACTTGGATTTGCATGCTTAAACTGTATTCCATTTCCTCTAATGTGTATGTTAGACTGATTGGTAACTCCTAATTTTCCAAGTGTGTGCATTTCCTAAGACGAACTAGAATCTGTTTAGTATCGATTTCTCTCTTGGACCTAAGTGCTGACAGAAAAAAAACTTGCTTTTTCATTGAATCTGTAATGTATTAAGCAGTTTCCAATCATGGATTAATGATAAATAGATATATTGTTAACCATTAGTTGAATTTCTATAATACTTTGCAATATAAGAATGTTTGCTTTGTTTTTTTGTTTAGAATATTCCACCCAAAAGTGGTATGTAGTTTGTATATATGACTGAGAAAATATTTTAATGTCTTGTTTGCATGCCGAACTGAGGTAAACAAATTGTATAAAGAATGAATGTTATGAAATCAGTAGTTTTGATTTTGAGCTTGCATGGTATATATATTGTGTTTAGTGATTCTGTGCATAATGCTTTCTTGTTCTGCATTCATTCATACTTGATTGCTACTGCCCTTCTGCAATAAAGACTGCTTTGACATTTTGAACTTCACAAAAGTGTATATCTATACTAAACTAAACAATTGTAAGGTACTTTTAATATATTTTTTTGCTACCAACAATACTGAGAACTAGGATTGATCGCAGCAAATGTGATGTGTTCTCTGGTGACCTTGTTCTCCTGGAAATTTTCCATGAGGCTGGCTTTAACAAACATTTTTCCCAGCATCCCATATGCTATGCGACATCAATATGATATCACAGAGCTGTATCAGCTATGTGCAGAACTTTCCACATGCATACTGTAAGACCATTGTACATATGTGATTTCAACCCTGCATGCATAAAAAAAAAATTACCTTGCTGTATTTTCATATGAGGATTACATTAGCTGACCATAATGAGAAAATTATAAGCATTGCCTCTGGTTATGTCATACTGATCCCTGTGCTCTTACAGGGCAGCACCACATGGCTAATTACATATGCATAATCAGCCATGTGCCTCAACTACAAGTTAAAACAAGACTGAATGAGCCATCCTTCTACCCTCATCATAAAACAGAGGAGACCCAGTGAAGTGATAACAATAGAAAAAATGTATTAGTATTTACTAGGTATTTCTGTATAGATACATGGGAAACAAAACAGGCATTCAAGCTGCATACGGAGCTGCAACTTCAAACAATGGAATGAGCCAGTCTCACATTGCTGCCTCATGGCACGGTCAATGTGTGCCCCAAGATTGGAACTCTGTGGGTGCAGTTAAATATTTTTTATTTACTTATTGTAAATTTCTGGGTCTTTGTTGTGTTTTCTATGTGGTATTTGTTCTGTTTGCACTTTTTGTTGTTTTTGTTTTTTGGGGCACAGCATTACAGTGGTTAGCACTGCTGCCTTGCTGCACAGATCACATTTTTGACTATAATAATTGGTCCAGCATAGTTGGCATATGCTTATTTAGCCTTCGCGGACAGATGAAAAACCTTTGCTCCATTAGAGTTCCTCATTCGCCATCGACTTTAATGCATTTCCTTAGAGATCTAGTTGCGAAACATTTCTGTGATTTCACCAAACTCACAGAGAAACACAATCCACGAGTTTTAAAATATTTCAAAAAGTTCTTAAAATATTTTAATGTTTACCAGAATACAATCAGTAGTTTAGCAGTTTTTGGTTGATGTAAATGATAAACTTCTATACATTTTAGGATAGCTACCTATGTTTTTAGAGTAGAATAATGCATTTTTGATTTTCGATATAATTAAAATTCTTTCTTTCTTTCTTTCTTTCTTTCTTTCTTTCTTTCTTTCTTTCTTTCTTTCTAGTAACTAATGTTTTTAACACCAAAAAGTTTAAGGTAACTGTTACAATAATGAATTGAACAAACAAACAACAACTTGGTAACAACAAATCAGAAACTGCTTTATATAATTTTATTTCAGCATATAACTGTTACTTTAAGCTAAAAGGTATACACATGATTTGATACTGTTATATTCAGATATATTTACCTTGCAAAGGGAATTATGAGGAAAGATTAAAAGAGCGGAGGCTATACATTTTAAGCAAAGGATAATTAAGAGGTGACATGATTAAAGTGTTTAAAATTATGAAGGGAATTAGTACAGTGGATCGAGACTGTTATTTTAAAATGAGTTCATCAAGAACAGGCAGACACAGTTGGAAACTTGTTAAGGGTAAATTTCACACAAACATTAGGAAGTTTTCTTTACACAAAGAACGATAGACACTTGGAATAACAAAGTAGTGTGGTAGACGGTAAGACTTTAGGGACTTTAAAAACTCGACTTTTTTGGAAAAAATAAGTGGATGGAATTAGCAAGCTTTGTTGGGCTGAATGGCCTTTTCTCATCTAGATTGTTCTAATGTTCTAATATCAAAAATCAGTATCCCCTACCCTGTACATGTAAAATGAACATAATCTGGGTTACATTTTCTGAATTTATTTAAAATGGAGGCATGCAGTGTTATATATCACATTTATTTTAAATGAAATTCCTACCATGTATGTTTTGAATATGCTAAAGGAATCAGCTCACCCACTTTGATGCATTGAAAATGAAAAAAGAAATACTATTTAATTAATATTTGAAATAATACATTTAAAATGTGTGAACTTATAACCAATATTATCAAATCACTTTTATAAATAATGATAATGGTACTAATATTGCTAACATCTCTACAAATCTTGATCTTTTGAAAAATGATGGACTAGAGAACCTGAAGTAGTGTCTTCCTATCACAGAAAGTTGTATAAATATAATATCAGATTTAAATGACATATCTAGCTGAGTCTTAGGTTTAAATTCTGGCCTGGGCATATATACTTCATGTCTATGCAGCTGCTCTTGTTTTCCAATCACATCTCAAACATAAACATGTTAGATAATTAATGGAGGTAAGCTGGCCCCATATAAATGAGAGTGAGAATGGAACTTCCAATGCAAGGAAGCTAATGGTTTATATTTCAGGCTTTTATTTTATTTTATTTTATATTAAAGGACCTGAATCAAAAATACCTACTTGTTTTATATGCTGTGTTACAGTTCTATTAAACTAGTACCAGGGAGTTTCTCAACTTCTGAATTAGTGAGATACATCATAAAAGTAGTCATCTAAGAGTCAGAGTTTGGAGCAGTTGGCAACCACAGCTTTTCTATGCATAAACACAAACTTAAATCTATATTTTGGTGCATTAATATGAAATTGCCCTTCAAATACACATGGCTAAAGTTTGGCAGTACCATTGCATGCCTGTAATTAATAGATGTTGTTTTAGCACAGCTTAGTTTTCCCCAATATACCCAGCATCTCTCCTCTGCACACGTCCAACCAACGCAATCTTGCCTCTCCAGTATGTCCAACCTGAGCTGACCTTCTAATATACTCATTCCTAATCCTATCCATCCATATCATACCCAATGCAAATATCAGCATCTATAACTCTACCACCTCCAGCTCAATGTCTTGTTTTTATGTCAGTGCCAGCGTCTGCAACCCATATAACATATGTAGCTGGTCACTCTTGCTGATACCTTCTGTCACAAAATGCCCCTGACACTTTTCTCCAACTGTTCCACCCTGTCTGCACTCTCTATTTCACCTCTCTTCCACAATACCAATTACTCTGTACTGTTGTTCCCAAATATTTAAACTCATCCACTTTTGCCAACTGTACTCCTTGCATCCTCACCATTCCACTGACCTCCCTCTCATTTACACACGTATTCTGTCTTGTTCCTACTGACCTTCATTCCTCTCCTCTCCTTTCTAGAGCATATCTCCACCTCTCCAGGGTCTCTTCAACCTGCTCCCTACTCTCGCTACAGATCACAGTATCATCAGCAAACAACATAGTCCACAGGGACTCCTGTCTAATCTTGTCTATCAACCTATCCTTCACCATTTCAAATAAGAATGGGCACAGATCCCATCCCTGATGTAATCCCACCTACACTTTGAATGCATCCATCTCTCCTACCGCAAACCTCACCACTGTCACACTTCCCTCATACATATCCTGTAAAACTCTTACATACATCCCGACTTTCTCATACAATACTACAGCTCCTCTTGAGCTGTCATATGCCTTCTCCAGGTCCACAAAAACGCAATGCAACTCCTTCAATCCTATGCTTACAACAATCCATGGATTACAAGTGACATCAAGGGCCTTTTGAACCAGAAGAAAAGGGCTTTTAAAGACGGTGATCAGCATGAGCTCAAGCGCGTGCAAAAGGAACTCTGAGTCCAGTTCAGGGTGGCGAAGGAGCAGTACAGGAGAAAGCTGGAGCAGAAGTTGCAGAATAACAGCATGAAGGAAGTGTGGGATGGGATGAAGATCATCACTAGCTGTAGCTCAAAGCAGGGTGCCACCATAGAGAGAGACGTGGAGAGAGCAAACCAGATGAATAACTTCTTTAACAGGTTTGACCACCCTAACCCACTCTCACCTCGGAGTACTGCACCCTCTACCAATCCTTCTGCTGATACCAGCATAGGAGAGAGTTTTCCCCCCACCCACAATTACAGCAGCCCAGGTATGCAGAGAGCTGAGGAGACTTTGTGGCAGTAATGCACTGGGTCCAGATGGAGTATCACCACGACTGCTGAAGGCCTGTGCGTTACAGCTGGGGAGTCCTCTACAGTGCATCTTTAACCTGAGCCTGGAAAAGGGGAGAGTCCGGAGGCTTTGGAAAACATATTGCATCACCCCTGTCCCAAAGGTATCACGTCCTAGTGAGTTGAATGACTTCTGGCCTGTCACTCTGACATCACATGTGATGAAGACCATGGAGCTGCTGCTGCTTCACCACCTGAGGCCACAGGTCTGCTTCGACCCTCTGCAGTTCACATATCAGGAGAAGTTGGGAGCGGAGGATGCCATTATCTATATGCCACACCGATCCCTCTTCCACTTGGACAGAGGTAAGAATTATGTTTTTGGATTTTTCTAGCACCTTCAACACCATCCAACCTCTGCTCCTTAGGGACAAGCTGACAGAGATGGGAGTAGATTCATACCTGGTGGCATGGATAGTGGACTATCTTACAGACAGACCTCAGTATGTGCGTCTCTGGAACTGCAGGTCTGACATTGTGGTCAGCAACACAGGAGCGCCGCAGGGAACTGTACGTTCTCCGGTCCTGTTCAGCCTATATACATCGGGCTTCCGATAAAACTTGGAGTCCTGCCACGTGCAAAAGTTCGCTGACAACACTGCTATAGTGGGCTGCATCAGGAGTGGGCAGGAGGAGGAGTACAGGAACCTAATCAAGGACTTTGTTAAATTGTGCGACTCAAACCACCTAGAACTGAACACCAGCAAAACCAAGGAGCTGGTGGTGGATTTTAGGAGGACCAGGCCCCTCATGGACCCTGTGATCATCAGAAGTGACTGTGTGCAAAGGGTGCAGACCTATAAATACCTGGGAGAGCAGCTGGATGATAAACTGGACTGCCAATACTGATGCTTCGTGCAAGAGAGGACAGAGCCGGCTATACTTTCTAAGAAGGCTGGCGTCTTTCAACATCTGCAATAAGATGCTGCAGATGTTTTTTCAGACCGTTGTGGTGAGTGCCCTCTTCTGCGCGGTGGTGTGCTGGGGAGGCAGTATAAAGAAGAGGGACTCCTCACGCCTGGACAAACTGGTGAGGAAGGCAGGCTGTATTGTAAGCACGGAGCTGGACAGTTTGACATCTGTGGCAGAGCAATGGGGGCTGAGCAGGCTCCTGTCAATCATGGAGAATCCACTGCATCCACTGAACAATGTCATCTCCAGACAGAGGAGCAGCTTCAGTGACAGACTGCTGTCACTGTCCTGCTCCACTGACAGACTAAGGAGATGTTTTCTCCCCCACACTATCTATCTATCTATCTATCTATCTATCTATCTATCTATCTATCTATCTATCTATCTATCTATCTATCTATCTATCTATCTATCTATCTATCTATCTATCTATCTATCTATCTATCTATCTATCTATCTATCTATCTATCTATCTATCTCCATCAACACCCTCAGAGCAAACATCACATCTGTGGTGCTCGTTCCTGGCATGAAACCATACTGCTACTACCTGATCATCACATCTCTTTCACATTCTTAACCTACCTTCCACTACTTTTTCCCATACCTTCATTCTGTGCCTCATCATTGCACATCCCCCTAATTCCTAAAAATCAGTACCATTACACTTCTATCCACTCCTTAGGCATGCTCTCACTTTCCAAGATTCCATTAAACTACCTGGTTAAAATCTTCACTGCCATCTCTCCTAAACACCTCCATGCTTCCACAGGTATGCCATCTCGACTAACGGCCTTTCCATTCTTCATGCTCTTCATAGCAGTCCTTTCTTCCTCCTTGCCAATCCGTTGCATTTCCTGACTCAGTATCACCACATCATCCAACCTTCTCTCTCTCATTTTCTTCATTCATTAGCCTCTCAAAGTACTCTTTCAATCTGCTCCACACACCCTACTCACTTGTGAATACATTTCCATCTTTATCCTCTATCACCCAAACCTGCTGCACATCTTTCCCAGCTCGGAACCTTTGTCTAGTCAATTGGTACAGGTTCTTTCTCCCTCCTTAGTGTCCAGCCTCTCATACAACTCATCATACGCCTTTTCTTTAGCCTTCGCCACCCCTCTCTTCACCTTACACCTTATCTCCTTGTACTCTTGTCTACTTTCTGCATGTTTGTCTGACTATCCCACTTATTCTTCACCAGCCTCTTCCTCTGTATACTCTCCTGTACTTCCTCATTCCACCACCAGGTTTCCTTTTCCTCTTTCCTCTGTCCAGGTGCCATGCCAAGAACCATTCTTGCTGTCATACTTACTACTTCTGCTTTTGTTGCCAAGGTGTGTGGTAACTCTTCACTGCCACCCAGTACTTGTCGTACCTCCTCCCTGAATTCAACCTTGCATCTTCCTTTTACCTTGTCCTCCTTTTCTTGATCTACAACGTCATCCTACAGACCACTATCCTATGTTGCCTAACCACACTTTCCCCTGCCACCACCTTGCAGTCTTCAATCTCCTTCAGATTGACCTTCCTGCATAAGATATAATGTAACTGTGTGCATCTTCCTCCACTCTTGTATGTCACCATATGTTCCTCCCTATTCTTAAAATATGTATTCACCACAGCCATGTCAATATCAAGGTAAGGTAGTTATTTCAAGTAAAAAGGAAATGACCAAAAAATGAATTGGTGATGGCCTGATTTGTCAATGACTCATAGTGTGGGGCATATAAAATCTAAGTTTGTCTGTGAACCCATGCAAGCTAGGAAGAGTTATTGACAAAAAGTAAGTTTAAAAATACTTGCTCCAAGAAGAACAATGCCGAACACCAATAAGAGAATAATTTTAACACAGTGATTTTGTTTTGTCATTTTTGTCATGAACATGAAACAGCTAGCTTCCACACAAGCTGCTAATATCCAATGAGATGCTAAATGTTACAAAAGTATTTCTTTGCAAATATTTGGATCTGTTAAAACACCTCTGTACTTGTTTTCAGTAATTTTCATTTGTAAAGAGACCTGCTTCTGACTACAAGTGCTACCAAATAATGAACCCATGCTCACAGCATGCATGCAAAGACTTAGAAAGAAGTCCAAAGTAATGTAAAGTACTGTCTCTCTATTATAAAAAAAAAAAATCTTGGAAGGGAGACTAGGGAAACGAGATGTGACAATTTGACGTGCCGTGAGAGACACTTTAATGTCACACGAGAGAAGGCAGTGAGGCAGCATTTAAAACAAGTTCATCTAACATCTAACCTAGCCGTTGTTGGAGTGCTTTTGGTAGACACACTTCATGTGCTCCCAGCTCTTAAAGCAACGACAAGTGACAAGCAGAACACACAGCTCGCCAGCATCAGCAAGCCAGCAGATGATCCGACCGCTTCTCCTTAGCATGCGTTCAGCCAAACAATTACGTGGGCGGCAAAGACGCGAAGTGGCAAAATGACAGCTGCTGTACAGGCTTTTTAATGATCGATGCGCAGCGCGACAAGCAGAATACGCAGCTCACCAGCAGCAGCAGCAGCAGCAACAAGCCAGCAAATGATCCAACCGATTTTCCTTAGCGTGCGTTTAGCCATCCCCCCTTCACAATGCGATCAACGTCATAGTTCTGCGAGAAATAGATTTAACTACACCCAGGGCCAGAAATAAAGGGCAAATACAGTATTGTTTTCACAAAAGTTTTAAAGTAAAAGTGAAAATAATGCATATGTAACAATTCCCATGAAAATTTCTTTAAATTGTACTGTATATCTGGTAAACCAAACCCGAGGGTGGGCAAGCGAAGCGAGTTTGTAAAAATCTGCATAGAACCTTTAGTAAAATCCTTTTTAAATTCACTATTGCATTCAAGCTATAAGAATTCTTCAGCGTTGCCCACATTAACAGCAAAAAGATATGAAAAAAAAATACAAAATATGTCTCATAGTGACAAGTGCATTTTAGTTCTTTTCTCACAAAAGAATGGGTTAAATTATGGTTTTCAACTGTTTTGTCATTCTGCTAACAGAAACCCTTTCACTGTCTAACCTTCTTCTTTCACATTGGTAAATGGTGCTCTTTATAACGATATGGGTACAGAGTCAAACTCACACTTGAAGTTATACTTCTGACCAAATTTGTCACTGATTAAAACAGCCAACTGCAAACTAATGGTGGAAAAAGGCCAGTATGATAAAAGCTTGGTTTACTCATTTATTTTTTGGTTGACACTGCATGGCAATGAGCTACACTTACACCAGGCAATCACCTTGCAATTATTTGATATACTCCAAGTAGGCCATCGAGTATTCATAACCATGGCATTTCCCAGATCCACTTAATGTAACAAAAAAAATTGGGGGAATTTCAAAATAGGCTTTACAGAAAATGATAGAATCATCAGGAACTACTTGATTTGTCTGACTAATTGCACATACTTAAAGAGAATACTAAACAAAATGTATAATATTATAACAGTGATACATTCCTTACAGATACCAATATTAGTTAGGGTGATTTCATTTACACAGACTCTTTAAGGTTGAATTTGTAACAGCACACTTTTAAAATCACTTTTGTGAACAAGTGACTTCGTCAGGTTTGAGATTGGAGTTTTTGTTTGCCTCTCCTCTCTTGTCAACTGGTCAGAGTTCAAAAATGATAGTAATAGACAGATATTGTTAGGCTCCATTTACATTCCATTTATAAAATATTTATATTATAGTCAGCTTGGGACTGCTTTGTTTTACTGAATGGTTAAACACATTTGTGTTTTTATGTGTATATATTATGTAATTAGCAATTTGTAATTGCATTTTATCTGTGAGGTTTTTATGGCACTCTGAGCCTGCACTCAGTAAAGAGTGCTATATAAAAACAGACTGCATTAAACTGTATTGAATTTGCTAGTGTGACATTTATGTTTGCAGCAATAAGTTGAGGAGTCTTTACTGAGATAATAGCATTCATTAAAGAGTATTTTCTAATTTAAAAATTTTAAATGTTGCAAACTGTTGATACTTTAATTTTCCAAATTTCTCTTCTCTGTTTTTTTATGTTTGACCCAATTTTAAGGCTACCCTTGTGAAATCAAACCATTTAAGAATGCCTGCAAAACAGTTTTTGTGCTGTTTTTTTCAATGAGTCTAATAAAAGGGATTAGACTTTCATATTGTTTAGAATTGTGTATATTAAGCTCTGGCTGACCTTAACTGAGGTAATTAATTGTAACTGGAAACTTGTGTTATTCTCTCTCATATCATTGAAATATATATATAGTGATCCCTCACTATATCACGCTTCAACTTTTGTGACTTCACTCTGTCGCAATTTTTTTCTCATACACGCTTACGTCACTACGCATACGCTTTCTGAGAACTTTTATCTAAGCCCTACGATGGCTCCTAAACGTGCTGCTTTTTCTAAGCCTTCTGACAATAAAACTAAGCGCCGGAGGAAGATGCTTACTATCCAGGAGAAGGTGAAACTCTTGGATATGATTAAAGATGGCAATACCCTACAAAAGCCTCCTTACGCATATGAAAAGACAGCGCCAGCAACTGCCTATCAAGATGTTCTTCAGCCGTGCACCCAGACACCCACTGCCTACTCCTAGTACTCCTTCAGCGGAAGAAGACAACAACGCACCTGCTGAAGATACTGCACCACCTCTGAAGACTCTCCTACTGAGGTCGTGCCTTCATAAGTTAGTGGTTGTGTATAAGAACTGTGTGTGTTTGTGTGTAATTAAATGTACAGTACAATAATCTACTATATAAAAACATTCGGGATTGTCCTTCCGTCTAGTGAGTGCAAAGCGTAGCGATATTCCGCTTATTACAGACTTACTACTTGCGGCTTGAGGTACAAAGCGTCGCGATGTGAGCAGAGTTCTGGTGCGCTCATCGTTCCCTTGCTTTTGTGCGCAATGCGCTGGAAAAATAGACAAAATTATGTCTCTGGAAATAATTAATGTTGATGGAGTACAAATGCCTCACCGCGTAGTAAATATCAGGGGAGATGGTGCTTGCTTATTCTCATCTATAGCTTATTTAGTGCATGAAACTCAGATTCGGGCTGACATTGTACGACTTTGGACAGGCACTTGAGGGGATAAAAAAAAACTTAGGTTTTCAGGAGATGTTATGAATGGGCACTTTGATGTTCTCATTCCCTACACTTACATGCCTGATGTACACATGAAGCGCACAAAAATTGAGGGTAAAAGTCGGTCGCCTTAAAAGGCGAGTGCGCCTACTAATATGATATTTGTAACGTCTAATATGTCTTATTTTCTCTTATTTTGTCTAATATATTGGGTAATACGAGTGTAATGGTGACTAAAGGGTGTTATTTCATGTATAGAAGGCTCTAATAATGTTAAAAAACTTATTTAGAAGGTCGTAAACAGGTTTTCTATACTCTGCGAAAATATTCGATTTATAAATAAAGAATCCTACTTCGCGAAAATTCATTTATCACGGTAGAGTCTGGAACGGATTAACCGTGATAAATGAGGGTTCACTGTATATATGTATCATATGTGCTTTCACAATACTTACACACGATTATGTGCCTTTCTGTTAACACTTTATGTGCAAAGTCATTAGATACTACAAATATTAGCTGAACTTACACGAACATCTGGCCAATATAGAGGTTTTGAAAAAGGATTGATTGTTAAATGGTCAACTGTAGCCATCTCCACTACATTCAGAGGATATATGCAAATATATTCTTACTATCATTTCTAATAGAGATGCTATGATCAGGTTTTTTATGGCTGATACTGATTTCATGTTACTGGATTGGCCGATTCCAATACTGATTTTTTTTTTCTTTATTGCTTTTAATTAGTTTTTACACAAAGCTCCTGCATAACCAGATGCAGAGAAGCCGTAAGTCCTATATTAAAGTGTTAACTTTGGTGTTTTTTTATCTATACTAATAAATGGCAAAGCCCTCACTGACTGACTGACTCACTGACTCATCACTAATTCTCCAACTTCCTGTGTAGGTAGAAGGTTAAAATTTGGCAGGCTCATTCCTTACAGCTTCCTTACAAAAGTTGGGCAGGTTTCATTTCGAAATTCTACACGTAATGGTCATAACTGGAAGCTATTTTTCTCCATATACTGTAATGGAGTTGAGCTCGAAAGCCGTGGGGGGCGGAGTTTCGTCAGACATCATCACGCCTCGCACGTAATCACGTGAACTGACCATCAATGCACTACATAGAAAACCAGGAAAAGCTCCAAAAAGCGCTGAAGAAAACATGCATTATATAATTGAGAAGGCAGCGAAACAATAAGAAGCGAGCGAGTGATATATACAACCATATTCATGAGTGCTGCTACTTCGGAAACAAAGCACGTTGTAAACCTAAAGTTTAAATTAAGTTCATAGACACGCTGCCGCTGGCATTTGTCATGCCCATGGGTAATGCGGGATACAAGTTTAATGAGAGGACGCAGGATATAAACAAGAGTTTTGTTCACTTTGTAACTAAGTTAAAATTGCAGGTGAAGGACTGTGCTTATGCAAATTCCGAGAGACTGTGTTTGTGGGGGGATTGACAGTTAAGGCGGGTGGGGGAGTCACATCATCATCTCCCCTCCCATTCACCTCATTTCGCTCTGAGCTGAGCTCCGCAGCTAACACAGTTTTACAGAAGTGACTTTGTGACGCTGCTACCAAATACTCATAGAAAAATCCACAAGTTAATACACACGCTGTCTGTAGAGTTTCTCCACACTGAATCCTCCAGGCACTACTTACAAAAGGTTACATTGACAATCTTGTTACGTTATTTTTAAAATGTTTCCTTTTCTTAGCACAAGCGCAGCTGAGAAGCTTCGATGCATGTGCTCCATAACACGTTAAAAAATAATGCATTTAATCACACTTTCAATTCCAAGCAAAGGGGAACTTCTGTCAATGCTTGATTTCCTGGTACACCGATTACATTGATCAGTGCACCTCGCACCCCCTTGGTTTGAAAAGAAGTATGAAAAAATCTGAGGTTAACACAGAAAAACAGATCACCAATTGAATCTTTATGAATAATCGATTCAACATCAATAATTGTTTTGGTAAAGCCATACTCGGTGTAATCCTCCTTCCATTTTATAAATTTTCCGCCACTAGCCATGATTAAATGAACGGTAAAAAAGTAAGAGCGAAGCAAGGGTGACTTATTCAGGCAGGCAGGCGACAGCTTAATAGCTCGAATTTGGATATACAGTAAGTAGGTTCTATTTAGTCGCCAGAAATATCTTTGGTAGGAATGGAAGTTGAATTTAGTCTTTAAATTTCTATGGTAAAGAAAAAGTTATGCAATGATGACTAAATTTAACTATATAAAGTCAAAACTTGTATATATAAAGTCATTCCCGAATATATAAAGTCAAAACTTGATTATATAAAGTCACTGTCGGAATAAATGAAGTCAAAACTTGAATATATAAAGTCAGCGTCGGTATATATAAAGTCAAAACTTGTTTCTGAATATATAAGCGAGTATGAGTTTATATACTCCGATGTTGACTTTATATAATCAGGAATGACTTTATAAATTCCGACGCTGAGTTTATATATTCAGGTTTTGACTTTATATATTCCAGCGCTGACTTTATATGTTCAACTTTTGACTTTATATATAGATATGACAACAACACTCATATCAATGACAAAACAATTACATTAACAATCATGTTACATTATTTTTTAAATTTTTCCTTTTCTTTTTCATAACTTCTTTTTCACACTACTTCTCTGCTGCGAAGCGCGGGTATTCTGCGAGTAGTTTATAGACCACAGATGTTAACTGGTCATTTTTTATTAACAAAATTAAATTTTGTATGCTTATTATTCTATGACAATAAAAATACTAAAATAAATAAACTTTCCTTAAAATACATATTTTTTTTATATTTTTATAAAAAGCAAATAACATTCCATATAATCAAGTCAATCACACAACCACACAAAGCACACAAAAATACATACTTTAATAAAATATGTACAAAAATATTACATATGGCATTGAAGAAAATAAAATGCTTCTCATAATTACAAGCTGTTTTTTTCTGTAGTGTACTTATCTGAAATTAACTTTAATTAAAAAGTAGTTTTCACCACTTCTCTAACAATATATATTTATATATATATATACACAGTGGCACCTCGGTTTGCAAGCATAATTCATTCCGGAAACGTGCTCGCAGTCCAAAGCACTCGTATATCAAAGTGAATTTCCCCATAAGAAATAATGAAAACTCAGATGATTCATTCCACAACCAAAAACTATTCATATAAAAATGATTAATACAAAATATAAAGTAAAAATACATAAAACAAATTAACCTGCACTTTACCTTTGAAAAGAATCATGGCTGATGTGAGTGAGTTTCTAAACTCTTGTGGGATTTCACAAAACGGGACGACACGCGCAAGAGCGTCCCAAAACAATCGCAGTCTCCCAGCGCTATAGCAGTTTGCTGTAAAAGCAAATCCAAAAATATCGTGGACATGCTATAAACGCCTGCCGTCGATGGGTGATACAAGGAACATTATAAATGTGCAGGGCACAGTACTACTTGGCAACAACTCTGCCTGACTGCTGTCTCTGTGTATAGGAGAGTGGCAGATCCCACTACAATAAATAACCGCACTGTTGCTGTTTCAAGCTTAATAATGCTGGTGTTGTTAAAGTACTGAGACTCAACTTCGTGTTTTGGGGCGCAAGACGGGGACTCACATGTCACAGCACAAACACTGCGTCTTGCAGCACACACACACAGTCACAATGCTGTAGTAAACAGTATACGCTTGTACGGATGTTGACTATATGAGTGAGGCACGCCCACAAGAGAGAGAGACACACACACACACGCGCGCATGCACGAAAGAGAGAGAGAGACACATGCGCGCATGCACAAGAGAGAGAGAGACACACAAACACACATTCGAGAGAGAGACACACACACACGCGCGTGCGAGAGAGAAAAAAACCATCAGCTCAGTTGTGATCACATGATGATCAGTAGACAAACCGTATCCATACTACTAGTATTGCAAGACCTCGCTTGTTTATCAAGTCAAAATTTATTAAAAATTAGCAAAATACCCGCGCTTCGCAGCGGAGAAGTAGTGTGTTAAAGAAGTTATGTAAAAGAAAAGGAAACATTTTAAAAATAACGTAACATTATTGTCAACGTAATTGTTTTGTCACTGTTATGAGTGTTGCTGTCATATATATATATATATATATATACACACATATAAACATATACATATATACATATAAACATATCTACATATCTACATATACACATATCTACACATACACATATCTATATATATATACATATACACAACTACATATATATACATATATACACATATATATATACACATACGTACATGCGTACATACACACACATCTATACTAATAAAAGGCAAAGCCCTCACTGACTGACTGACTCACTGACTAACTGACTGACTCACTGACTCATCACTAATTCTCCAACTTCCCGTGTGGGTGGAAGGCTGAAATTTGGCAGGCTCATTCCTTACAGCTTCCTTACAAAAGTTGGACAGGTTTCATTTCAAAATTCTACGCGTAATAGTCATACTGTAACTGGAAGCTATTTTTCTCCATTTACTGTAATGGAGTTGAGCTCGAAAGCTGTGGGGAGCGGAGTTTTGTGTGACATCATCACGCCTCTCACGTAATCACGCATTACGTAGAAAACCAGGGAGAGCTACAAAAAGCACTGAAGAAAACATGCATTATATAATTAAGAAGGCAGCGAAACAATTAGAAGCGAGCGAGTGACATATAAAACCATATTCAGCGGCTCACGTGAACTGACGCAGTGCGCAGACAAAAAGCAACAGTTCCAAAGAGTGCTGAACAAAAACCGAATTACACTGCTACGCTCAAATAGACAAACCGCACGCCATGGCGCAATAGTAGAGGCTTCGCCTCTAGCGCCGAGGTTCTATTCCCGAGAGGGGATGTACTAAGTATGTACGCCTTCTTCTCGATTCATTTTAGCCTCGCATCCCCTTGGTTTGAGACGTATGAAAAAATATGCGGTTAACGCAGAAAGACAGATCACCAATTGAAGCTTTATGAATAATGGATACTTTATTCGCAATCAATGATTGTTTTGGTAAAGCCATACTCAGTGTATTCATTAGATGAACGGTAAAAAAGTAAGAGCGAGGGGAGGGTAACTTATTGTGGCACACAGGCAAAAACCACAATAGCACGCGGGCTCGATGTACTGTAGTGCGCGTCAACTCGATCTGAATTGCGCGATCACATTCGAAAAAATATTTCTTTTCAAGTTCTGTTTAGTCCATCTGTGTCAAACTCAAGGCCCACGGGCCACATCCGGCCCGGCGTATAATTATATCCGGCCCGTGAGATCATTTTATATACTGTATTATTGTTATTAATGGCCCGGGGATATGAAGCGCTGGTAACACAATAAACTACAGATCCCATAATGCAATGCTTCAGCTGCCTTGCGAACACTTACCGCGTTAATCAAGTCTAGCTGATGATGCTGCAAGTTATTGCGAAGCTAGCCCACACGATGCCGAAGAGAAAAGGTGATTCTGAACATAGAGCCTTTAAAAACCGATGGGAGGCTGAGTATATGTTTACTGACATTGCCGGTAAACCCGTGTGTCTCATTTGTGGAGCTAATGTGGCTGTAATTACAGAATTTAATCTAAGACGGCACTATGAGACAAAACATCAAGATAACCTGAAAGACCTGAATGCAATGCACAAGATACAGAAAGCAGAAGAGTTAAAGAAGAATCTGACACTTCAGCAGACGTTTTTACCCGTGCAAAATCACAAAGTGATTTCAAGTGAAGCTACTTTTATGGGAGACACAAATGCACCAGTGCAACTTGCCCCACTTTCCCTTTTGCCAAGTAATCTTGAACCAAATCGGCACAACAGTGTTCCCAAATGCGCACTTTGCTGATAAACTGTGTTTGCACGGCGCTTTGGTGACTTTGAAGAACAAAAAAAGAATTTTGAGTTGTTTCGCAACCCATTTGCCGTCGATGTGGAAACTGCACCTGTGCAGATTCAGATGGAGGTGATTGAGCTGCAGTGTAATAAGTACGATACTGCACGGCCCGCACAGTTTATTCATATATATATATGTGTGTGTGTGTGTGTATATGTATATATTTAGATATGTATGTATATATATGTTTATATGTGTGTGTGTGTATATGTATATATGTATGGATATGTATATATATATGTTTATATGTGTGTGTGTATATATATATATACATATATGACCGCAACACTCATCACTCACAACAGTGACAAAACAATTACATTGACAATCATGTTACGTTATTTTCAAAATGTTTCCTTTTCTTTTTCATTAGTTCTTTAACACACTACTTCTCCGCTGCGAAGCACGGGTATTTTGATAGTATATATATATATACACAGACACATATATACATATATATACAGATCTACATATATATACAGATCTACATATATATACACACATATATATATATATACATATCCACATATATATATACATATCTTCATATATATACACACACATACATACATACTGTACATACATACATATATATCTACATATATATATATACTGTATATAGCAAAATCCCCGTGCTTCGCAGCGACAAAGAACTGCTTTTAAATTTTTATTAAGAAGAAAATAAAATCTTTTTAAACTGAGGGAAAATATACCAATAACTATCTGTTAAGGATCTCTTTGTATACCACGTTGTCACTTCAGCAGTCCGGTTGTAATATGACCAAGCTGTGCACTGAGATTACTTTTGAGAATGCAACATATAGTTTTGTCCAGGAGGAAAGCAATGTTGCCTCAAATCAATGGCAACCTTTTGTAGGGTGTGTCCCTGAGACTTATTAATTGTCATCGCGAAGCAGAGCCTTACTCGAAATTTGAGGCATTTCAATTGAAATAGGAGATCAGAGGGTATAACAGTGATGCCAGGAATACATTCAGAGTGTGGCACTCTGCTGTTTTTTTGTGTAGCTGCCTTCACACAGCTTTTCCGCTGCTTTATAAACGAATGCCATATAAGGCCATCATTTCTCCTTGCTTCGCGGTACTGTACTGTTTTATTGTTCGTTTATTACGATTGTTATAGTTATTGTGTAGCTATTCGAGACTTACTTTACTGTTCAGGTACTCATTTCCTTTATTTAATCCACGGCTTGTACGTTATTTTTTGTTTGTTTATTATGTTTATAGATATTTATTGATTCCCTTCTTTAGCTGACTGCCTACTCATATAAGATGCTCCGCTGGTTTTTTGTGAAACAGCCTTTACGCAGCTTCTCCGCTGTTTTATAAACGGACGACATATAAAGCCATCACCTTGTCAATTGTGTAATCCGTTTTTTGAACAGGTTTGTTGCATGGAAGTGATCACTCGTACTGCGTTCAGTCAGTTCACGTGAGCTGCTCTCTTGTGTGATGTTGCGATGTCCATGGCGTTATTTAGTGTTAGCTAAGACCCGGCACTTAAAAGTTTCTTGCTACAGCAATTTTAACTCCGTTAAAAAGTGATCCAAAGTCTTGTTTATACCTCGTGTCTTCTCATTAAACTTGTATCTCGTGAGTATTCGGCGTTTTTCTTTAGCGGTCTTTGGGAGCTCTTCCTTCTTTTCTATGTACTGCGGTCACAGTCAGTTCACGTGATTACGTGGGAGGCGTGATGATGTCACACGCTGCTCTGCCCCCCATGGCCATCGAGCTGACGTCCATTACAGTATATGGAGAAAATGAAGTGAATGAGTGAGTGAATGAGTCAGTGAGGGCTTTGCCTTTTATTAGTATAGATTTTAGCTCGTCTTGCAAAACACTGGTAAACCAAGTTACTCGTGAACCGAGGTTCCACAAATAATTATCTTTTTGCTGTTATAATTTACATTTACTATATTTTTTCAGGTGTTTTTTCTTCAGTGTGCCAGGTAGACATTCATAATTTTTGAGGTGTAATTATCAATATAGATTGCCATTTTAATAATGCAGCACATGTTTCTACCCAAAACATATACTGTATGACACTCACAAATACTAAACACAGTATAACTCTTTAAAATATCTGCAAATGTTAATAAGATGTTTTTTAAGAAGACACAAGGCTAGCAAGATGATAATTTTTACAAGTAAAGACACATGTTGCTATTTAGCTAACAATCTTGTAGTGTATATACTGTATACAAAACAGTAGAACTTGCATTTTGAAGGGAACCACATAAAATTTGTTAATGTGAAAATTTCAAATTTAGTGTTTAATATTGTTTCTTTTTTATTTTTTACAGTAAAGGTACAACACACTTATAAAAAACATTTGTGTCACTGTTTCTGCAATAAGTGAATTATACACAAATAATTATGAAATAAAAATTAGTATAATGCAAACATTGTTTTTTTTTTTCAAACCAAATGTTACTTCTAAAAACAACCAACAAAACCACTCACAAATGTATCATGTGGAAAAGTTTTAAACATGGGGAATGTTCAATTGTGATTCTACTATATTAAGAAAACAAAAGTTGAATGTGTATGTAAAAATGAAAGTGCAGAATGAAACCTTAAATGCCAGTAATGCAAGATTAAGAAGTGAACAAAGACACAGCCTAACAGTACTATCATACAGATAATATAAACCCATGAAATGTATCAGTATATAGCATTAATATATAGAAAACTCAAGCAGTATTTAGATAGTAACACACTGTTTACATGCTGCCTAAAGCTCTGGTGTCTGGTCCAGTCTCAGTCCATGAACAGTTGTGTCACCGTTATAGAGAAAATTATGGCAAGGAAAGGCATGCTCACTTAAATCAGAATTGCAAGCATCTGCTTTTCAGTGTAACTCCTCATAAAATATAATGACACGTTATGCTCATGTATGTTTCCATACTTCTGCTTAACCACAAATCACTTGTGCATCATAAAGCAACACTTGCTTCGGGTCCATTTCAGTTTTTAAGAAAGTTAATGCAATGCAACTTCAGAATAATAATTACGGGTGGGTGTGATGTGTATCTGTTGGCCCTGGTTGTTGATCATTTCTTAAATATTTACTATGCACAGTTTTAATTAGGGTCTTGTCTTTTGGTAAATATAATGTGATGACCTCTATAATGTCATTTGCTTTTGATAGCCTACTGAACACATACTTGCATTACAGTGTAAACAGATAATTAATGGTCATCTGTGTTGCAGATGTAACGTTACTGGGACTTTGTACTGCTAGTTTATCTTTCATGCACTGTATGCTCATTATTAAGTATGTGGTTGAGGTTTAGATGGTTGCATAAAAGTTTGCTTGCAGTTGGCAAGGTATGCTTATTTGATCATGGTCATTGCTATTGAAAATATGTTAATTCCAAATTATGGACAGTTCTGATCATTTTGTCATTAAAACCTGTAAAAGTGTCTAGCCATCAATACTTACAAGGTTTTATGGAGGTTGTTGCGAACATGAGAAAGCGGAAGCACTAAATGGCATGCACTAATCACTTTCTGGGAGTAGTTCTGTATATTGTGGCATCAGCAATATTAATTGCAATTACACAATACTCCAAAAGCAGACTAAAGCACAAACATCTCACCTTATACAAAACAATATTTATGAAACTATTTTTATGGCCAAGATGTTTGGAGGAAAAATAGATGACCAAGTGAACTGTATAAGTCAATATTGTATTATATTGAGCTGCTAGTTTCCACAATTTTCCACACAAAGTGAGCGAATCAATAATAGTGCAGTCGTAGTAGTTGTTTATATAGCCAGTGGCTGGATTTTGTGGAAGTCACTGCTAGTAACTGATCCTTTGTGTTACTGACCTCATACAAATATGACCAGGCTAAGAACATATTTTATCTACATTATTTAAGCTATTAGTTTTTCTATTTCTTAAGTGTATTATTTGAAAGGTTATGTGCGGTTAATGCACATAGAAGAACAGAATAGTATGGCACTATCTATACATTTGTGCTTGCCTGTAGAATGGTGAAAATAGATGGTGTTGAGCTCTACTGGAATGGTTATTCTGTTTTTTTT